>NC_090931.1:642705886-643036648 GCF_040938575.1 Ambystoma mexicanum
TCATTGAAATTATCATAATCGAAATCGCTAGCTATACATGGGTCCTTACATTAGTAACCTTATCTTTGTGCAGGGCTATTTTCTTTGTAGTTAGGATATCATCAGGAGAGTCAGGTTCCAAAAAGAGGGGTTGGGATGGGTCTATTAGATCCTCAGTATTTTTACCTACAATAGAGCAGTCTTGTGCACATTGCAATAGTGCTTCTTCATCGTTGATATCAGGTAGAGGGAGGGTAGCAGCTCGGGCTAAACTCGCTCGTCGAGTGCTGACAGCAGCAAAAAAATCAGCTCTAACATAATTTTTCATGCCCTACATTTTGTTTTTCCTCATCTTGTAGATGTAAAAAAAAATCAGCGTAATAAATAGAAATAAAGGTATATTTGCTCAAAGGGTACAAAAACAATAGCAATGTTAATACCACATAATGTTTAGTAACTCAACCCCCGACCACCGCCAGCCGAACAGCCCAACAGCCACACTTCCGGAGCACTTCGGATGCGCGCGTGTGATGCGCGTGCACCAGTGCTAATAAGGAAGAGGCTGTGGGTGGGGAGCAGGCGGGAGGCGGAGCAGGGAGGGCGGGGCTGAAAAGAAAGAATCAGAGAGTGAGTTGAACTCTCCGCCCAACAGGGAAACTAAATAAGCGGCAAGAGCCGCAGGACAAGAGTCAAGAGTTCACCTGGAGTGAGTGACACAAGGCTTGTTAGGAGGTAGTCCAGAGTCCGGAGTCAGCGCGTTACGCGCAAATGAACGGCAGTAGCGGCTTCACCTTGCCGGTGCCGTGTCAGAAAGCGAAGGACACGCGATTTCAGCACGAATTCCACACGAAGCAGGAGACACAGTCCACCCAGCCCAACCGCCACACTTCCGGAGCAATTCGGATGCGCGCGCACCAGTGCTAATAAGGAAGAGGCTGTGGGTGGGGAGCAGGCGGGAGGCGGAGCAGGGAGGGTGGGGCTGGAGTGAGTGACACAAGGCTTGTTAGGAGGTAGTCCAGAGTCCGGAGTCAGCGCGTTACGCGCAAATGAACGGCCGTAGCGGCTTCACCTTGCCGACGCCGTGTCAGAAAGCGAAGGACACGCAAATTCAGCACGAAGCAGGAGCAGGAGACACAGTCCACCCAGCCCAACAGCCACACTTCCGGAGCACTTCGGTTGCGCGCAGTTTATTTTAGGCAGGCAAATACTAGTCATGGTAGCCATAGTGAGGCATTTATCCAATCTTTTGAGTTAATAGCATGGCATCTTTTGAAAAACCTTCACAAAGGTGTCCGCTTCACATTTCTAACCCCTCTCGGTAGGCAGGTTCAAAGTTCACATGTGCATCCCTGAAAGCTGCTGGGACAATCTGCACCTCTGATCTTAATTGTATGCCTTTGACAGTCTGATGGCACATACATCTTTAAATACAAACTATGTATAGTTGTGGCTTGGTGACTGATAATAGCACACCATTTTACAGCCACAGAAGTTTGATATCACACTAGTTGAATTTCCATGAGCAGGGCCAGCTATGACGGAACTGATTTAGATTGGTGTCTGATCTGAGTGTCACAACTACAGCCATTTGGAACAATAGCCAGGATGTTGCCCCTTTTGATTCTCTTGCAGGAAGGGCACAGGAGCTTCCCCCATGAGGTCTGGTGGGAACTGTGCTTCTAAGGCAGGCACTCGCAGAACAAAAGCCTCCCTCACACCAGGGTGCTTACCACTCAAGTCCCTTTGAAGTCGGCAGGCATGGGAAGGGGGCAGTGTTACAGTAACTATAAAGGGAAGGTAGGCCTAGAGAGGGGTCCCAGCATCTTGACTTCTGTTCAGGCTTTCTTCCCTTTTCCTGTCCCCTCCATAATAGCCTGTTGTCAAGGTACTCTGGGTGTGATGTCATATGCAAAGGGCACTTGTTACGGCAACTGGGATTAGACCCCTTACAGCAGAATTGCTTTGTTCCAATCCACTGTGGAATTGTGCCTTTAACATCTGACATCGGCATGGGACATCTTGCCTCTAAAAGGTGAAGGGAACCCCCCCTAATTCCTTGATTCATCTTTGGAATTCTTCAACGACATGGGGGATTCACTTGACCTCAGTTGGAAGTACTGGCTACTTCAGAATCCTCTGCCATAGAGTGAAGACAGAAGGCACCCAAGGCAGAGGGCAGCTGTGTCCCCTAACCATCAGGGGACAGTAAATGTTAGTGCTCTTAGATCAAGGCCTCCATGTTGCCTGCACTACAACTAGGCCCATGCCACTGGTGGTGAAGGATCCTCTCTAGATTCCAGCCAGACTACCTGGAGTGGGTGTGCAGAACAAAGATTCAACTTGTCCTGGAGTCCCTGGATTGGGACTCCCATGGTTCTGTGGTTGCTGGAAGTGAATCCTGGCTTCCCCTGCACCTCTAAGCTGCTTCAACACTGATTTGGGCATCTTCAACGCCATCCAAGCTGCTGCAGGCAACTGCCAGAATCTTCTGTGATCTTGACACCCGACCACCTCCACATCTCTGTGCCAGCTCAATGCCGATGCTCAGTCATCTCTGCATCCGAGACCCGCCTATTCTTCGAGTGTCTCCAAATCGACACCGCTGACTGGGCACCAGCTCCTTAGAGCTCATAGCTGATGCTGCTGCAGTGCCCCTATGATGTGTTAAGCTAGTCGTGCCTGCTCCCTGCCGAAGGCAAGTCTCCGTCCCGAGGCCTCTGAGTATTCTAGTGCCACAGACTCAACACTGCCTGTCATTCCCAGCATCTTAAACCTGCAACCCAATGCCAAACAGCATTGCATCATTGATAACCGTAAAGGCTACTCCATAACTCGACCATGGTCCTGGGCTGCACATGCCCAGACTCTTAATTCAACACCGAAAAGCCTGAATCAACACTGTTCAGCCCCAAAGACTAGGACCAATGTACTGTGAAGAGACCCTGTCCTCCAGATCCACTTTTGGGACCATATTGACTTTTTAGCCCCCTTTTCCTACCTTGTTCTTAAAGACATATCCTTTGAAGAGTGACATTGGGCCAAACAAACACCCGCTCATCTATCCAGAGTGCCCTTTTACAAAAGTCTGCCTTTGAATGGATTGTATCCTCCCACGTATTCCTCATCTTTTGATATTATCTTCCAGCTTCAGCTGCTTCCGAAAAATATTTCGGCAGAGTGCGCTGTGCATCGATGCAGTAGACTCGATGTCCCTTGAGGGCTTCCATCCCAGAGTCAACATCATCGTCGGTATATATAGCACGTGCAACGCCCGTTGGCTCCATTTCAGTTTGTCAGCGATAGCTAACACTTCGACAAATACTGCACGCTTTGGTTTCTGTGAAGGAAACTTTTAATGTTTGAGTATGATGGCCTTGTCTTTGACACCATAACACCAAAGACTGGGTTAATAAAATGCCACGACTGCAGCGCCAAGATCTCCCTCACATATCCTCATTGTGCGCGTCTGTGATGCCTTGGCATGGACCATAGGACGGTGGATTGTGAGTTCTGTCGGTCCATGACTGATAAGGCTCTGAAAGATCTTGAATGGAAATTAGCAGAAGGTAGGCCCCCTAATAAAACCCCATTGACAACTCAGTCAAAGAAAAAAAATCTTCCGACAAGTTGAGAGGTGACTCCTCGAAGGAAGAGATCAAAAAAGCATTCTCGCTCCAGGAGCAGATTGCTTCATTCCTCTTCGAAGAAGGAGAAGAAAAGTCAAGATAGGTTGCCTTCTTCGACTTCATTAGATTCCTCTCCGGAGAGAATGAGAACATGCCCGACCAAATCCTCCACTCCAGCACAGTGGGAAGAATTTAGGCATGAAATATTAAACATTTTCGAGAATGAGACGTTGACCCCCTCAAAAGAGAAGGAAAGAAGCCATACTCCTGTCGTGCTGTCAAAAGCCGACAAGGAAAGGGCTAATGCTAAATCTTGCCCGCCCTTGAGCCCAGGGCATAGGCCGGAGACCCCTCGAGAACCCCTGAGGTCTCAACATGATGAGAAATCGTCAAAGACTCTATCGAGTCGAGGGTCAAGCCATTCGAGGGCTACATCAAAGCCAAAATCGATTAAGAAATCATTGATGGCACTGACTTCGAGACTGTCGACGCCATAGACGTCAAGGCCGTTGGTTTCGAACCGTTAGTGTTGAACCCTTCAACGCTTTTACCCACTCAAGTTGAAAAATCCTACAAGCCATTAACAAAAAAATTATTTGTTCAGGTCTTTATCCTCCATTTATGAGGAATACGAGCCTTTGGACTACAACACTCCACCATTTGGGTTAAAGTTTGGCACACCTAACGCCCCAGAAAGGCTCATTTCAAAGGAGTCCAGATTAAAAGATTTGTATGACAATCTCCAATCTGCTAGTGATGAGAACACATCACCAGAACCTTTGGCAAGCCAGACCTGGCAGACTGTGTATTTGTATTTTACATTTATATCGCACACATGACGGACCAAACCATATAGCGGCGCAGATGGAAACGCATTCATGCAGAGCACAACCAAGTCCAAAAAAGGGAGGCAACCAGAAAAATACAGATGTGGAGAGGGAAACCATGCAGATGTCTTATAGATGGCTTATGACCAGAGTTAAAGATGTTATGTGACGGAGCAGACCTGCACCATCATTTGACCAGACGACTTGACTGATATTCTTGATAAAGATCCACAGAAGGATCGATTTCTCCCATTTTATATTGCACTTCAAAAAACGGCTATGGCGAATTGGGAGGTGCCTGAATCAAGCCCAGCAGTGAATTAAAAACCTCAACAAGAAGTACAGGTCCTCAAATAGCGACCCTAGCTATCTATCAAAGCACCCTACACCAGACAGCCTAGTACTACTTCCAATCATGCTGCTTATCCAACATCCCACCAAACAGGGATGATAAGTGTTGCAACGCTTGGGCTAGAAAATTATTTTCTTCCAGGAGCATGGATCTGCAAACCCACTTGCGCCTTGGCAACATTTATTTTCACCCTGTGGGACTATATAGCTATGGCGGCTCACCATATTCCCGAAGGGGAAGAGAGAGATGGCTTCCTGTAATAGTGTAAGAGATGGTAAGTAGGCTGTGTCTGAGTCTCTACAATCAGGACTGGACTCGGTTGATAGTATCAGCAGAGCCATGATATGATATGTCATTTATAATGCACCTGTATACAAGTGTTTCTAGGCATGACGGCGGCAAGCACGGTAATACGCAGGTTTGCGCGGTTGAGGAAGTCAGGTTTTTCACCGGACATGCAAACCAGACTGCTTCACATGCCATTTGATGGCACTCACCTGTTTGCCAGCAAGGCTGACAAAAGCCTAGAGAAGCTGTAGTCCTCGAAGGCACAGCCAAATCCCTTGGTGCCGCTATCAGACAGCCACAACCATCTCACCCCAGTGGATCATCTTGGAGGGGTAGGTCCTTTCGCTTCTACTCAGCTGGAAGAGCGAGAGGACAGGCTAATCAAAGGGGCCAAAGAAGATTCCCTTGTGGTGGACAGGGGGGAGGTGCAAAGTCCGCCCAAGTAACAGCTACTTTAACAGCTGCCGCTGCTTCAGCCGCCTCAAAACCTCAATGCCTCCCACCAAGGTCTTGTGGCTTAATGCCCCAGACTCTCACAGCATCTGCAAGAATAGCGGGGTATTCCTTCAGATGCGTGGGCATTGGAAACAGTAGCCCAGGGTTAATGCTTCCCCTTTTTAAAAAGGACCCTGGACCATCCACCAGGAAGCCACTCAATTCTGGGTCCTGGTCCGTTGCTTGTGCAGGAAATTTTGAGCCTGCCAGAGAAAGGTGCTATAGAACCAGTACCTGTAACGGAGAAGAACAAAGGGTGGCACTCCCCCCTATTTTCTAATCCCCAGGAAGGATGGAGGATTGAGACCCATTACGGACTTGAGATGCTTGAACACGTTTCTCAGGAAGTAAAAGTTCCAGATGGTCACACTTTATCTGATCCTTCAGGCCCTCCAGCTCCAGGATTGGATGGTGTCATTGTACCTTTAGGATGCTTACTTGCATGTGCCTATCCATCACAAGCACAGGAAGTACCTGTGGTTCGCCGTTGGTGGTTCTCATGATCAGTTTCGAGTTCTGACATTCGGGCTGGCCTCCGCCCCAAGGGATTTCACCAAGCTGATGGCAGTGGTAGCAACAAGTCTTAGGAGAGGGGGGATTCATGTCTCCCCCTAGCTGGAGCATTGGCTGACCAGGATTTGTTCTCCCGAACAGGACCTGCAACCTCTCAGCATTACCTGCCACTCTCTCCACAGGCTGAGCTTCTCCCTCAATTACAAAAAGTCCTGCATGATACCATCTCAAAGACTCCAATTTATCGGAGCAGTCCTGGATGCATCTTTGGGAAAAGCCTTGCCACCCAAGGTGAAGGCTCAACACATTCTGCAGATGGTCGCTAAATTCCACAGTGCCCAGCGTCTTCTGGCCTTTGACTTTTTGAGGTTGCTCGGATCCTATACCTTTCTGGTGCCTGAGGATGAGATCCCTCCAATGGGCTCTCAGGGCACAGTGGTTTCAATTATCAGGCAGGATGTCAGACCTACTTCAGATTCCGAGCAGTGTCTCACAGGATCTCCTGTGGTGGGCCTGCAAGGCCAACATTCTGAAGGGGGAACCTTTTTGGCAACCATGGCCGGAGATAACAGTAGTTACGGACGCCTTACTCGCGGGGTGAGGAGCCCACGCCAACGATCTGAAAGTCAGCGGTCGTTGGTCGCCATCAGAGTCCAAAGTACAAGTCAACCTTTTGGAGATGAGGGCAATCACACTAGTGCTGAAGACCTTTCAGCTCACTGTACGCGCAAAAATTATCTTGATAATGACGGACAACACAGTGGCCATGTACTACCACAAGAGAGGTTGTGTAGGGTCACTACCACTGTGCAATAAGGCAATGCAGCTCTGGTTCAGGGCAATTTGAGGAGGACTCTCCCTGTTGACTGTGTATCTAGCCAGAGAGGAGAATACGGAGGCAGACGCTCTGAGCAGGCAGAGCACAGTCTTCCACGAGTGGGAACTAGCTCAGGGAGTCCTTTAAGAGATCTTCACTCTTTGGGGAACCCCTCAAGTGGATCTGTTCACGACCAGTATCAACCGGAAGTGCTAACTGTTCTACTACAGAGAATTTGCCCCAAGAGGAGCTCTAGGAGACGCGTTCGTAGTGATTTTCCACTCCTGTACAGGTTTCCTCCAGTCCCCTTCATTCCCCACGTGATCAGAAGGTTGAGAGAGTTCAGGAAAACTATGATCCTAATTGCTCCGGATTACGCCAGGAGGACGTAGTTCCCAGACCTTCTGGACATTTCCCTCTGGACTCCAATTCGTCTTCCACAAAGAGAGGGCCTTCTCTCGCGAGAGGAGGGTTGGGTCCTCCATCCAGAGGTCAATACACTCAACCTTCACGCATGGTTTGTGGGAGGTTGTGATATTAGGATTGGGACCTCCAAGAGGACGTAATGGAGATTTTGCTTTTTGGCCAGAAGACCAGCTACCAAGTCCTTGTAAAGCGGAACAAATTCTGCAGCTGGTGCAGGGAAAGGATTGTGGATCCTTTTCAGTGTAATACACCGATGGTGTTCTCTTTTTTGTTACATTTGGCAAATCCGGGGCTCCAGATTGCGACAATAAGTTATTTGGCAGCGCTTTCAATCTTCAAGTGCACATCTGAAAAGGTATCTTATTTCAAGATGCCATTAATCATTGTCTCGGGAGGATAGCTCAGGGGCAATGTGCTCGTCTTGAATGCAAGACGAGGCAGAGACACACAGGTTCGATCCTCTGGTCCGTGCTTGGAAACCTCTGGGTATTAAGCGTGTTAAAAATAACAAATTACAATTACAAAATTCAATTCCGTAAAGGGCTCACTAAACTGTTCCATCCTACACCTTTTCAAGTGCTGGTTTGGGATCTCAATCTTGTGTGGAAATTTCTAATGTGCGCTCCCTTTGAGCTACTCCATTCATGCCCATTAAGGTTTCCAACATTTAAAACCATTGTGTTAGTTGCATTGACATCAGCCCGCAGGGTGAGTGAGTGGCAGGCATTACCTAGTAAGCTCGGTTTACTATTTTTCATAAAGTCAAGGTTGTCCTTGGGGTTAAACCTTCTTTTTGCCAAAAATTGTATAGGATTTTAATTTATCCCAGAAAATTGTACTACCAACATTTTATCCGCCTGCTCATCCTAGCAAGGAAGAGGAAAGACTACATAGGCTCGATCCCAGAAGGGCTTTGAGCTTTTATATCTCACAGATGGCGTAAATACAACAGCATGACCAGCTTTTCATTGGGTACACTGGACATAAACTGGGGCTTCCAGTTACAAAAGTAACATTGTCCAGATGGATAATTCTGGCTATTACAGATTGCTACAGAGTGGCTGGAAAAGATCCCATAGAAGGCCTGAGAGCTCATTCCACAAGGGGCATGGAGACATCTTCTGCTCTGCAAAGATGGGTGCCTATAAAAGACATTTGTGCGACATCCACTTGGTTTACTATTCACACATTTACAAAGCATTCGTCTGGATTCATCCTATCGCCCTGGAGGAGGATTTGGGAAAGCTGTCCTTCATTCAGCCCACAACAAATCCTAAATCTTATAATTAATACTACCTCCTCCAAAATCTAACACGGCTTTGGGAGTCTATCAAAAGAGGAAGAATACTTGGGAGGGCACAATCCATTCAAAGAACAAGTTACTTACCACTGGTAACGTTCTTTCGACTGGATGTTTCTCCCACCTATTCCTCATCGCCCCTCCCAGCCTACACCGCTGTAGAATTTCCGGGCATTACACTTTACGGTCTTTCAAAGTCTGGTACTGTCTGGGACTCACTGACATGGGTATTTCTGCGGGAGGAAGGTGTAAAAACAGAACTGAAGCCAACATGCGCTGCGTGTGCTATATTTACCGACGATGACATAGACTTAAGGATGGAAGCCCTCGAGGGACATCTAGTCGACGGCATCAACGCACAGCGTCCTCTGCCAAAAATCTTTTCCGAAGCAGCTGAATCTGGAAGATGATATCAACAGATGAGGCATACTTAGCAGGAACATTGTAAGAACGTTACCAGGGGTAAGTAACTTATTTTTCTCTGTTCTTTTACAGGGATGGGTTATCTTTGTGGTTTCGGATTATTTGTTTGCCTTTAGTTTGATTAAAAACCTATATTGTTATACCTTGATTGGACATTCTTTCATATACAACCATTATATTTAAGTTGTTTGCTTTTCTACTGTTATCAGCTCATACCCCTGCTGTAGATTGAGCCTGCACTACCGCAAAAGGCTAAAGAGGTATACATTTTTGGCTGTACTGGTTTCACCGTTATGATTTGGATCACTGCTGGTTTAGTAGTAGTGTACTGATATCAACAGATGAGGCATACTTAGCAGGAACATTGTAAGAACGTTACCAGGGGTAAGTAACTTATTTTTCTCTGTTCTTTTACAGGGATGGGTTATCTTTGTTGTTTCGGATTATTTGTTTGCCTTTAGTTTGATTAAAAACCTATATTGTTATACCTTGATTGGACATTCTTTCATATACAACCATTATATTTAAGTTGTTTGCTTTTCTACTGTTATCAGCTCATACCCCTGCTGTAGATTGAGCCTGCACTACCGCAAAAGGCTAAAGAGGTATACATTTTTGGCTGTGCTGGTTTCACCTTTATGATTTGGATCACTGCTGGTTTAGTAGTAGTGTTCTGCTAGTAGGCATTTTTGCCACTGCTCATGCCCACACTCCTGCAGAACAAGTAATAATTGTGCCACACGCTCAAAGAGTTAGGAGGTTATCCATTAAACTACTGTTTTTAAAGCCAAAGCAGGAAATAATTTGAAAGAGGAAGGACTACACGTGGCTCTCAATGGCCCAGTATCTCCCAACGTGGCTCTCACTACCCCATGTGACTCACTCCTTCAGTTCGCCCCCATACAGGCCTCTGCCCATCCAGCTCTCACTACCCCATGAGGCTTTCATTGCACAGTTCTCCCCTATTGCGGCTCTCACTGCCTCACTTCTTCCCCATTGCAGCCCTGTCAGACCCATTTCCTCCTCATACATCTCTCACTGGCTCAGGTGCATTCACATTGTGTATCAATAGACACAAAGCAGTGCCTGCCTGATGACGTGCAAGGCCTCCAGGGAGCCTCTGCCTTACACATTAATCACGAAAGACCTGCCATCCTCCACCTCACATGGTCGATCTACCTCAGATGGACAAAGACTAAGACTCCCTTCTTCAAGAACTCAACACCAACCTTGCAACTAACATCAATCCTCCTGGCTCCACACAACATCCACTGATCTCCAGATGAGACATAGCTCTATCTTAATATCTCCATCAAAGTTATCCATGGGGTCCAGGCCTGTCTCCCTTGGATCAAGTCCTAGATAATCCAGTGCTTACTTGAGCCTCATCCCCTTCAAGAGCAAATTTCCACTGCTAACCAAAAACACTGAACATCCTTAATTTCAGCTCACTGCTGTCAACCTCAAAGGCTTCAAACCCTAGCTGACCACATGCGCCAAGTCAGTTGGGTTCTACATCGACAGACACCTCTCCTTCATTCAAGGGCACATGGCGAGGGAGACACAAACAGCTTGGTACCTTCTTTCCCTCAGGCAGACAATCGAGCCCTTTATCCATGCAGAAAAATTCAGATCTGCTCTCCAACCATTGGTAAGCTCACACCTGGATGGTGGTAGAGCCCTCCTGGAAGACCCTCTGGCGACCACCCTGGCACCAATGAGATGTTTTCTACATGCTGCAGCAGACTCCTCAAAGGGGTTTAAATTTGTCCACATCACCTCAGCCCTAATCAAACTGCATTGACTCCCTCTGCAAGCACGTACCACCTTAAAATCCTGTGCATCATCTACATGGCAGTTTTCCTCAAGTTCTGAATGCTATGTCATTTAGATCTCAGCATTACGGTGGATCCATCAGAAGACAGGACATGTGCAAACCTGAACTCGACTGTTGCAGGAAGGAAAGAACCAGAAGCCAGGACTGACTTCTCTCTGACCTCCAGACTTGGGAACCTCCTCCCCATCAAGGCCAGACTCCTCTCCTTCACTTCTACATTTCACAAAGGAGTACAATGCCCTCTTCTTCAAGGAATGGCTCCTCTTTGACACCTATGTCCTCACCACCTCTATTGCCCAGCTAACCCGAGACGGTCTAGCCCACTTTTGCCGACCTACAGTTTCACCAAATAGTTGTTGCCAACTTTGTTCCCCCCTTTTTTTGCCGCAAAAATACAGATGCTAAGTGAGGCTAAGGTATATATGGGGGTGGGGTAGTAAGGTGGAGTGCGGAGGGGGCAGCATTTTTGTGGTTTAAAATAAAAGCAAAGGGTCATCAAAAATACATTGACAAAAGTGTGGGTCAGCAGAAAATAGTCTGCAATAGTTAATAGAACCACCCGAGACTGGGCAGTCTGCTCCTCTGTTTCCTCCCTCGGTTGCTTATAGCTATCTTGCTGCAAATGTGCCTGTTCATAATCATAGTTTGCTCCTTCTCCCTTGTTTTGATCCCTTGCAATCTGCTTTCCTGTCTTATACTTTACCCTATGACTTGTAAAGCACTCTGTGGCTTCCTGAAACTAGGTCTTTTCTCAGTAAATAACCCAGTTGTAATAATGGTCAAGAATCAACCTCTGATACTATGGCACTTTAGCCAGGATTAGGACATTTTCTTGGTGGGAGCCCCCAGAAGACTAAATGCAGGGAGAGAGTCATTGACATCTCAAGTCACCAGCTGAGTTCCAAACAGAAAGAAGACTGGTAGGATAAGTATTCAATCATGTAATTTGTATGTAGTAGTCTGTGCGAGGTACATTTAATGGCATTTTCTGTATGTGGTATGGGTTGAGGGATACCTTCAATGTAGCAATGTTTGGGAAGCAAAGTTGAACTTGCACAGGGTAATTTGAAAAATTGGTACAGGTACTGTGATCAATTGGAGGTGATTTCCCCTGGAAACCCTGAACTGGGACCCTCCTTATGTGGCCAGGGAAAGGCTGACGCTTCCTGATCCTGGGGATGTTCTGCTGGAGGATGCGATTGGGTGTGGGGGGTGGAACCAGGTCATGACAACTGAGATAACTCCTTTAATCATTTCCCTAGAGACCCATCAATCTTAATGGCTTATTGTAGAATTCTACCTTATGCATAAAGAAACAAAAAACACATTGGGGACTTCAAGTCCCACAATGCCCCAAGTACTGGGACGAGGAGGAGGGATTCGGAGGCACTTAAACTGAAAGATTTCAGTCTAGTGGTTCTAATGACCCACAACTGGGCGGGACCTTTGAATATATAAGGCCCCCCCAGGTGCAGGACATTCGAACAAGAGGGTGAGGTTGCAGAGAAGAGGAGACGCCAGAGCTGCTGCTATTGGTGAAGCGGATGACGGTCCTGAGAGGGTTTCCCAGGTTTATAACCTACATTACAGAGGTTTGTGCAGCAGGAAGCGGCATTGTGGCCAGCTTTCATTTGGGAGAGAGAGGTTCTCCTATCGACATGCAGTGTTCCAGTGGCTGCCGAGCAAGGCGGACATGAGGAGTGAGGGAAGCTCCTTTCCTGTTTGGCGCGGGCCGGTGGAATCTGGAAGCAGCTTGCTGAGCAGGCAGAGAAAGAAGCAGAGTGAGCGGTGTCAGTAGTTTGCACGGACGCATGTAGCACAGCGGTGCGTTTACCAGTGAAAGATAATCCTGATATGCTCCTTATGCGAACGCTGACCTCTGACCGCTGTTTTGAATACTGAACTGATAGAAAGTATGTCGGCGAAATACGAACTTTGCAAAGAGGCAAGCAGAGAAAAGTTAGAACTATAGTTATAAAAATCAGCTCCTTTACCAAAGCAAAGAAGGGGTGAAAAACAAAAGCAAGCTAATCCTTGCCAGTGTTGCCAAAAGCCGGTTGCAGAGACCACCCGTTGCAGTGGCAGAAGAAGCTGAAGGGGAGAGGAGACGCTGCTATTGGTAAAGCAGATGACGGTCCTGAGAGGGTTACCCAGGTTTATAACCTACATTGCAAAGGTCGCACAGCATGAAGCGGCATTGTGGCCAGCTTTCCTTTTGGAGACAGAGGCTCTCCTATTTGCATGCAGTGTTCCAGTGGCTGGCGAGAAAGGTGGACACGAGGAGTGAGGGAAGCTCCTTTCCTGTTTGGTGCGGCCCGCTGGAATCTGGAAACAGCGTGTCGAGGAGACCGAGGCAGAGCAAGAAGCAGAGTGAGCTGTGTCAGTAGTTTGCACGAACGCATGCAGCACAGCCGGTGATTTTACCAGTGAAAGGTAATGCTGGTATGCTCCATATGCGACCGCTGACCTCTGACCATTGTTTTGAATGCTGAACTTTGGAAAGAGGCATGGTGGAGAAAGGTTACAACTATTGTTAGAAAAATCAGCTCCTTCACCAAAGCAAAGAAGGGGGAAAAAACAAAAGCAAGCTAATCATTGCCAATTTTGCCAAAAGCCAGTTAATTGCAAACATCTTTACGAAAGCAAAGAAGGGGCAATACAAAACCAAGCTAATCAGAACCAGCATTGCCAAAGTAAAAGCAGGCAACAATTTACAGAGCTTATAATTCATGTTGGCTGAATAACAAGAAAACATTGTGGCAGGAGGATTGTAACAACCTTTGCCAGAATAAGGAAGAGGGAGTTCTCTCTAAGGGCCTTTCTAACTTAGATACATCTGAGAATTCAACCGTCTCTGTCTCTTTTTAAGGTCTGTGAAATATCAGAATCGGATATGCTTGATCTACTGCTGAAAATCAACCCTTCGATCTATAAAGGCGATAGTTGTCCAGTGCCTATTGTTAAGTCCTCTGCGGTTTCTCTTACTCCTATCATTACTGCATTTGTAAACCTCTCATTTAGGGAGAATCTGGTCCCTACATCTATCAAACAGGCTTGGGTATTGCCTCGCCTGAAAAAACTTTAATTGGATCCCAAACTACCAGGCAACTATCATCCTATAACAAACTCCCCTTTTCTGTTGAAGATTTTGGATAAGGTGGCATGGCAACAAATACAAAATGTCTTGGAATTACATAACATCCTTGCCTCTAACCTAGTACAGAAACACTCTCTTGGGATTTAAAAACGACCATTCTTTAGCATTCTGATAAGGGCAAAGCATTCCTTCTATTGCTGCTTGATCTTATTGCGGCTTTTGATCTTGTGGATCACGCCATTTCGGCCACTAGACTGTAAAACTCTGCCTCATTTTCTAGTGAGGCCTCTAGTTGGGTCCTATCATTTCTTTCCAATTGAACTGCCGGAGTCTTTTATGAAGACAATATGGCAAAAGGATATGAACTGGACTGTGGCTTACTGTAGGGTTCATGTGTGTTCCCAACACTTATTTAATATATGTACTCTTCCTCTTTTCAGTGTTCTGGATGCAGAAGGCATTGGGTACGCAAACTATGCGAATGACACCCAGTGCCTTTTTCCCCTTACTGGCAACTTTGAGCTCAACTCACAGACTATCAATGACACCTTCAATGTAATTCAGCATTGGATGACCTTGAACGAGCTGGTACTTAATAATGGAAGAACTGAAATTATGATGGTAGGTACTGCATCCAAACTCCACAAAATGGATGCTGCCTATTATACCTTTCAAGTTGCTGATTGTCATTTGGCAACACTCTCTAAAGTAAAAAAACATTGGGTATGGTTCTGGATTCAGAACTTAAAATGAAAGTGCTTGTCAGCAGTCTTGTGTGCTGCTCCTTCTATTATATCAAGTTATTGGTGCAAGTCAGGCCTTCCTGGATCCAGCAGATAGCGCCACATTGGGTTGTGCGATTATCGGCTCACGACTGGACTACTGCGCCATCCTTCTCCAGGGCATTGGCAAGGTAGAGATCAATTGGCTGCAGGCATGCCCGGCCTTAGGGGAGGGCGGGGTGGGCGACCGCCCATGGCGCCACACCCCGCAGTGCGCCATTAGCCCCTGCAACGCCAGCTCGGGGGAGTCTTTCAAGGGCTCTCCCGAGCTGGCATAGTGTGCTAATGCACCCTATTCATATCATTACCTCCTCGGAAAGGGCTGTTACTTACCTCCAACCTCATAATGACCCCCAAAGACTTGTCATCAAATTGAACTATTGGTTAAAGTTTAAGTGGTGAACTTTGGAGATAGAAGAACGTTATGATCCAAATTTGGATATTAAAAGAAACTTTTTTATTTGAACCTTTGAGTGAAAACCCTGAAGGGGGAAACTACCCAGGTTACAAGGATATACAGTTATTGGGTATAAGTTGGACTTAAATGTTATTTCTGTTGCATTTGAATTGCCGTGCATTTCCTTTGAGTGTTGATGTATGTATATGTGTGAGGGACAGATTCCTTTTGGTTAGAGTGTTTCATTTAGTTTATTTTGATTGCAGGGAAATTCCGTACGTTTAGGGATAGTGAGGCGCTTAAAAAACCCTTTTCGGTTAATAAAATGGCATCTTGTAAAAACCATGTACCCAAGTAGTCCGCCTCACATTCCTGACCCCTCACAGTACCTTTTTTGTGGGCTATTGAAGCTGGAATTGGGTTAATTGCCTCTATGAAATGTGAAACTTTCCAGACCATTTGCTGGGCAATTCTGTTGCAAGATAGTGTTATTAACTTGGGGCAATGAAGCACTAACTCTGCATTGATTTAAGTTTCATGACATTGTGTTGGGACCAATATGAAACTGGAATGGAACACTTGACTTTTTGGACACATGAAATTGACATGGCACTTTTCTGGCAACACTTATACACCATGACAGTGTGCTTGCCTGCTGTAATTTGAAGCGGGCATGACCATTTTGAAAGGAAAGGCAAACTTGCATGAAACAATTTTCATGTGGCAATAAGAAACTGGCATGGTCATTTTCTGTGGAATGTGATATTGGCACAGTATTTAATTTTTGGGGCCGTGATGCTGCATGGCAATCTGTTAACTGGGCCAAAGTGAAAGTGGCACAGCAGTGTTACAACTGAAGGGCCAGCACATTGAGCTGAACTCCGAGCTATTGGCAAATGGCTTATTTGAGCAGTTCACAACTATGAGCAACATTCAGATTTGCTCTGGGGTTGGCCTGCTGTGTTGTTTCAGCACCCTGCCATTTATTAGCAAATCTGATTTATATTTTAATAACTAGCATAATGACAATGATGTGCCTTCTCTTCTAGCACAGTATTTGAGAGGTGCATGTGTATCTCTTGGTGCAATATTTAAAAATGAAGTAACTTTAACTGCCATATGATTTAGGATGTGTATTTTCCCAAGAGGTTTAGTGGCACCGTGTGTCAGTGGCTGAAAAAAACACTGCTTCAGTAATTTGGCACACACATATTTATTGTGCATCTGTTGTTGCTGAGTTTTCTGATGGGCTCGTAAATAATTTGTTGCTGTGCGGAAATGTTCCTAGTACTGGCATACTGGCCTATGACCTATTGGAGGATAACTCGGCGGCAACGTGCTCGCCTTGGAAGCAAAATGACACAGAGCACCACAGGTTCGATCCCCGGGTCCATTCTTAGAAACCTCCTGGCATTTAAACACATTATAAATACGCAACTAAGACAAACAACTACGCAACTAAAAACAAAAAAATCCTGTAACCGCGCCTCGATGCCCATGGGCTATGTGAGCGCTTTAAAAATGCAAATAAATAGAATAAAATAAAATAGGAGGATTCCCTGTATTCCCCTCAGAATTGCCTAAAAATCATATGACTTTCTATACAATTGGTTATGCAACACTGTGCTGGAAAATGCACAATTTGCACCTGTTATTTTCTATTTTATTTTGGGGGCAAATCCTTCCTGAGGCCATTGGCATGGTTGCCTTGCACTGTCCAAATGTTTGAAACTGCAACCTATTTTGCTCCAACATGAATACACCAGTGCAGAAGACACCACTCGGGAGATCTTGGAGTGTCTGTAAACGGAGTTTGCAAATCACATTGGTAAGAGCAGGGTGGTCGTCTGGCACCCGCACCTGCAAAGCATTTGGCGTGTCTCATGGTTGCTGCGTGGATCCGACTGGTCACATTGGTAAAAGCTCGTGTGGTGTGTTTTTATGTTATGAAGTGTGACGCAGATGTCAGATCACAGCCCTCTTTGGTCCACCCTCACCCACAATGCAGCCCTCTGGCACACACACCCCAATACTCATGAATATGTTCGTGCACACGCATGCACCGCCTGTTGAAGCCTCTGCCCATCCTCATTCATACATGCCATCGCTTCCAGTTAGTTGGCTGTAAGGATATCTTCAGTGTATTGACTCATACACCAGGTGACACCAGCATAGACTTTCCTTGATAATCTGATCTTGTACCCTTTACAAACGTAGCTTTTATTTTGGCAGCAATATTGCTCTGGTTGTTTACGGGAAAATCATTTTGGTATTTTTGTTCTCCACCAGTTTCTGTTGCTGTAGAGGTGCTATTTGTTATATTTGTTGCATTTTGAGAATGCCATTACCTACTGCGTAAGTGTTAGGCTTAGCTTAGCAGGTTGGCTAGGCTCGGTGGGATAGGAAGTGCTGGCGTTTGAGTACCATAGAGTAGGTTTGATTGGTCATGACAGAATAGAAACGTATGACATTCTGAGGCTAGTAATTGGGTGTGGCGCAAACTTGAAATGCTGCCATTGTGATGGTGGTGATCGGGCATGGATGTACAGTAAATGCTGCCATTTTAAGGGTGGTGATTGGGCATAGGCGAACAGGAAATGCTGCCATTTTGAGGGTGGTGATTGGGCATAGGCGAACAGGAAATGCGGCCATTCCATTATGAGACTGGTGATTAGGCATGGGTGAACTGGAAATGCTGCTGCCATTAGGAGGCTGGTGATTGGGCAAAGGGTGAACCCCAGATGTTGGCATTATGCACTTAGTGATTGGGCATTGGTGAACAGGAATGCTGTCACTGGAGCTGACTGTAAATACTGCCATTGTGCAGCTATCGGAAGAACAGAAACTGTTCAGCCCTGCCCAGCCCATTATCTCCAAGCCCCCACGCTGGACCCAGACGTGGAATGCAGGGATGTTGGGGTCACCCTGCTCAGCCACCAGCCACTGAGGAACTGTCAGCTCTGCTTCTGTGCATCCCTCCTCTTTGTTCTTCTGACTGGCTCATTCTGTCTCGCTGCTAGAGTTGCTAGCATTGCATGCAGGGCTTTTTCACTCCACGGCGAGACTGGCCACCCGTATTATCTGGCATTGGTCAAATCTCTTAGCCTCCCTTTCGAACTCGCCGCCTGCCGCCAGTCTCTCTCCACTGGGCTGAACTTCCCTCTCGTGCTCCTGACTCTTCTGCTGCCTTTCTGCTAAGCCGCCTGTTCCCCCAGCTGTCACCCTCCTCCTCTGTTGCTGGAGCTGCCTAATACCCTGTTCGGCTACCTGGGTGTGACATGCACTAATTCGCCTGCGCCTGTCTTGCTGATAGGCTGCCTGGTGAGTTCATTGTGCTTTGTGCAGTTTCTCCTTCCCTCCCCCTCCCCCTCCCATCTCTCTGCCCTCTTCCTCCATAGTTCTCTCCATTTCCCATATTTACTCGAACTGCTACTCTATCACCTATCCTACCTCTTTCGAAGCCTGGAAGGAAAGTAAAAAAAAGATCTCCTGGTCTCCAACAAAGGCCTGCCCATCGCCGGCACCTATATCAACGCTGCTTTCAGGCAGACTGTCACAGACATCCTCTTTGTTGTTCCCTCTCTGGACCCAAGGACTCCACACATGGTCTCTGTCCTCTCCCCTTTATCTTGGTCGCCCATTAATGGTGGCACCAGATGGGAAGTATCCTCGGCATGCTTCTCATCCTCTAGGTGCATCATTAATGTATATCAGAATGGCACTACCATGGCCCAGGGCTCCCAGCCCAACAACCTCCTCTTTGATAGGCGTCTTCTGTCTCTCATCAACTTCCTCCCTTCACCTGCTACTCCTCTATCTTGCCCCTCGCCCATCACAGACGGGATTACCACATCCCAGTACCACTGGCGTTGCCAGGAATCAAATTTAGGAAAGGCACAGAGGGGGCCAAAGACAAAAGTATGGGGGCACAGACAAAAGTAGCGGGAGAACATGGTCACTGCTCGTCTTAGGTAGGGGGCACAAGGGGAGGCACAGGGTTTCACAGGGGGAGCCCGCCCCCCCCCAGCAGCCCACCTAGCGACGCCACTGTCGAGTACACCTCCTCGGAAGACCTTCAAAGGTGGCAACCAGCTTCACCTAGCTACCCTCAACTTTCGCTCTGCTAGGAGTGTTAAACATTCCTCTGATATCCGTCTCCTTCTTGAAAACTTTAACCTCACTGAGACGTGGTTCACTGCCAGCTCTGTCACTGACTTTGACACACTCCTTGAGGGCTACAATATTGATATTCCCAGATTGGTCCCTGCTACTATCATTCCCACTCAGACCTACTCTTCCTTCGAATGCCTTGTCTCTAGGCTTGGTGTCTCTGCCACCCTCTTGTTGACTATAGCCACCATCCACTGGACCCCTGGTCCGGTCTTCCTCTTGGAGTGATGTAACCTCTCCGTTTCTCTCTTTGCCTCCACCTCCAAGCTTCTCCTCCTCTGTGACTTCAATATTCAACTTGACTCCTGATTCGGCCACTAGGCTCTTCTGCAGCCTCTGTGACTTTCTTTCCCTCACCACTCATCCCTCCGGCACACAGCCAGACCTACTTGGATTCTCTCATCTCAGCAGACACCCCCATGTCCAACCCTCTCACTACACCGCTCTCCTGGTCTGACCATGCTCACCTGTCCTCTCACCTGGATCTTTTAGGTCTCCCGGCTAAGCCTCTGCCTTCATTGCCAGTTTCCTTCTCTGTCCTTCGGCAGATGAAGCGGGTCAGTTGCTGCTTTTGCCACCACTTTCATTCCCCTCCCACTTCTGCCTCGGACTCCCACACTGACTCTGCCCTTGCAAATCTTCACCTCTCTATCACAGACACCCTGGACATCTTTGCCCCTGTCATGATGTTCTGCATGAAGCCTGCCTCTAAGTGCAACACTTGGTATGATGCCGACCTAGCCTCTCTGAAACGCAAGTGCAGAGTTGCTGAGCGGGAGTGGCGTGCATCAGACGCATCCTCTGACAGACTGGCCTTCTCCAAAGGCAATACAGACTCTCGATCGACTCAAAGAAGAGTGCCCATATCCAATCCCACATCTCTGGAACCAATGACTACACAGGCAAACTGTTTAAAATCTGCAAGGAACTCAGTAATCGTTCTGCAGTCTCCACTTCTCCCCTGCCATCCGTGACCCTCTGTACTTCACTGACATCCCACTTCACAACCAAAACTCAGAACATCCTGTCCTTACTCTCTTCCCATCCCTCTTCCCTCCCCAGCTCTCAAGCCTTCCATGTCCCCCCTCTCCCCTTCCCTCCTGCTCTCCTCTTTTCCCCCATAGCACCTGATGAGGTCTCTAGACAAGTCCTCTATATGAAAGTCTCCTCCAAATAGGTGCATCCCTGCTCCTCCAGAATCATCAACGACAACATTTCCTCCCATGGCAGATTTCTGTAATCCCTCCTTTGGCACTGGCTCCTTCCTGTTACCCCTAATGCACTCCCTTGTGCATCCTCTCTTCAAAAAGCCCTCTGCCGAACCACCCTGCCCTGCTAACTACCACCCTATCTCCATTGTCGCCTTCCTGGGCAAACTCTTGGAGAAGCTGGCCATCTCCCAACTGATCCAACACTGAATCTGTTGGTTGTCTCCATAACCACCAGTGTGGCTTCAGAGCAGCCAGAGGCACGGACACTGTTCTACTTAACACCCATAAAGACTTTCTCTAAAATCCCGATTCAAACTCTCCTTCTGTTCTTATCCTTCTGGATCTTTCCTCTGCCTTTGACACTGTCTATCATGCCACCCTGAAAAATTGGCTCTGTGACACCTTTAGCATCATGGGCCTGGTTGACCTCATTCCTCTCTGACTGCCCTTCCCAGGTTCAACTTGGCCCTTTTCTCTCTCCTATCACACTCTCCACCTGGGACGTTCCCAAGGCTCTATGCTCTCGCTGTAGCTCTTCAACATCTACCTTGCCCCTCTGGCCCACCTGATCTCCTCCTACTCTCGTCACTTCCAGTGTTCTGAAGACGACACAACGCTCTCCTTCAAGCTTCCCGCTACTGCCTCCTCTTCCTCCTCTCTCATCCCTGACTGTCTGACTGCTATTTAGGCATGGTGTGCTACCACTGATCTCTGCCTTAATGCCATTAAGACTGAGATCCTTCTCTTCGGGACCCCTGCTCCCTCCTTCCCTCTGGCTGCCCTCTATGCTCCGCCCCCCTCACTCTCTTTTGAGGCAAAAAACGTTGGTGTCATCTTTGACTCCTCTCTCTCCTCACATCGCGGACCTTGCCAAGAACGCCCACTATCAGCTGCACCTCCTCAGAGGCATTCTCCCTTTCCTCACCTTCCCCCAGAAACGCTGTGTCTCCAGAGCTCTGGTCCTCTCTAGGCTGGACTACTGCAGCAGCCTCTTCCTCAATCCTCCCTTCGCCCCTTCAACTAATCCAGAATAGGACTGCAAGACTTATCCTTGGCCTCAAGCCCACGGACTGCATCTCGCCAGCCCTAAAATCTCTCCACTGGCTCCCGGTTGCTGCTAGTATCAAATTCAAGAAGCTCTGCATCACCCACAAGGTTTTCTGGGGCTTGGGACACCACTACAACCAAGTCTGTCTCCCTAAATACCTTCCTACTAGAGCCCTTCAGTCTTCTAGCTCCAACTCTATTCAGATCTGATGCTTCTCTAAGCAGAGAGTGGGGGGTAGATCTCTCTCTCTCCTCCGTAGGAGTCTCCCTCTGGAATGGTCTCCTTGCCCCTCTCAGGCTTGAGCTGGATCTCGTAAGTTTTGGAAGTTCCTCAAGATCCTCATTTTCTCTTCTTCCCTCCCTCTCCCCCTCCCCTGCTAACAGCCCATCTCATCTGCCTTGTGGCTGGCTGCCTGCTTCCTCTGAGTTATTATACAGGGCACCAGGCCCCCCGCCCAGTCTGACACCCCCCACTCCTCCTTGCACTTAGAATGTGGACAATCCACTCCATGCAGTTCCCTGGCACTTGCTCTCCTGGCCTCCCCTTAGCACTCGCCTAGTTCTGGTTACCCACCCACCCTCCCCCCCAATTCACTTACACTCTCTCCTCTCTTCCCTGCATTTCCCATCCCACCCTTGCACTTTGCATTCGTGTAGACTGGTACTAGAAACCCCCCTGATCTCACTTCTTGTTACTGCACTTGCGCGATCCGAATGGCACAAGGCCTAGTAGGGCCATTGTCTTTCTCCCTTGCTCGATCAAATTTTGGTTTGTGGCGCCTTCAAAGACCAATTTATTGTACAGGATAAATAAAATAAAGTCTAGAAATTATAACAAACGGGACCAAGTAGGTGCACTGTAAGGTGGCGTTGGCTATTGTAGAAGCGAGCGTGCTGCCAGTGCGAGTCTAGGAGTTGGGCATGGCAGTTTCTGGTGGTTACAGGGCACTGGTGCGTGGATGCAGAAGCGGAACACCAGTGTTTGCAGATGTTCTTCTTTGCATTAGGCTGGGAAGAGCATGGAGCTTGAAATAGCCTGCTAGGCCTCACCCGCCAATGGATCTCCAGGCCTATTTGCTAGAACTGTACTGGGCGACAAGTTTGCCGACAGAATGAACACTCTTTAATAAGCGTGCTCGCTCTATGGCGGGTTAAGTGAGCAGTGAAATGGATATGCGTATTACCTATCCCACGCCTGTCTGTGTGTGGGGCACCACAGATAGTCTAAGCAGATATGCTGCAATGTCTCCCGCGCACACCCGACCTATGAGGCAGTGGGAGAGCCATCCCACCTGCACCCGACCAAGCCCCGGGGGCGTCGCCGGCCCCTTAACGCTCATGAAAAGCTGGCATAGCGGGTAATTCTTCTTGGAATGTGGAAGGAAGGGCCACCTCTGAGGGGGTGGGAAGGGGTGCTCTGAGCTCTCCCCTCCCTTCATCCTTTTTTCAGGCAAGTGCTGACAAAGCCCCACCCTACCTGCCCAACTAAGCTCTGCCGTGGGAAGACACCTTGGCAAGGGCGTATCCCTTGGCAATGTAATTCCTCGACATTATGCTTTCAGACAATACAGAGAAGAAAATCGCGTGTTTCATGTGGTCTTCCTAGATCGAGTGCTGCTTTCTAAGACACAATAATGCGATGCCCGGGGCTTGTTGTGGAGTGCCTGTTCTGCAGCTTCAGGCCTGTGCGGTGCCTGTTGTCAAAAGTATTTTTTTTGTTTTGTTTAATTTGCATGATATGACCTAAATTAATAGGTCTTAACACATCAACAATACATCAGAACAATTTTAAGATAAAAAAAATAATTAAATATCAGAATGATCAAAGAAAACTCGTATTGAAACAAGTTCAATTTCCTTAAAAAAGAATACAGAACAATAATCAGAATTAACCGTTTCCGAGAATGTTACCCATTATTGTAAATCAGAATAATTAACATGATTTCCCAGAAGATTGTTTCTAAGTGAGCTTAAAGCTGAACATTCACAAATCGCAGGGGTCAAGTCCAAAAAATTAAAGTGGGGGGACTCATCAACAAACGCGATGGGATATGGCGTTGCCAGAAATTAGCAAATCAAGGTGAAATATGCACATTTAATTAAATTGGCTTTGCATAACCACCCAAATTGCACAGGCCGAATAACATTTGCCTTTCATAAAATCAACACACACACAGACAGGATATTTTCTTCTAATAGTGTTTTTGAAAACGTTAAAATGTTTTGAACTCCAAGAACCAATAAAAATGTTTTGCCTGTAACTTGCCGTACCTAAATGTGACATTTCACCTTCAGTTTGTCATTTTTCGTCGGGTTATATAGTGCAGTGGTGAAGTGTCTAGCCTGCAAACCTGACGGCTGTGTTTCGATCACTAATGTCGGCTTTAATTCATAAATTGAAAAAGGACAGTCAATGTTTCTCATTTTAGCTGGGGGGACTGAGTCCACCCTCTGAAAAAAGTGGGTCGACTGCATCCACCCGCGTGTACCATCGACTTTAGTCCTGCAAATCAGATGGTTCAAATACTCGATAGCGTCTACATGTTGCGTCGTTTATGCCCTGCAATTTCCATCTAAAACCATTTTCTTTTGTTGGCTAAATCTTTAGTCAAAATCGCAAAAGGCATCTGGAAAAACCCCATGATGGATATAAAAGCAAGTGGGGGGGCACAGCTTCCTCTTTTCCGGTGCCTTTCCTCGACCTCTGTATTTCACTTGTATGACCTAGCTCTATCACTAGTCTTCACCCAGTCACACTCTGCATTTCTTCCTGGCCAAGGTGTTGTTTGTCACAAATTCATCTATATTAGTTGATGCAGACTCAAGAAATTCGCTGCTTGAACGGTCTACCTCACTTTATATTAATGCTCTTAATGTAGTAATTTGTACAAATATTGAATGGTGCAGTGAATGCCAAATTTTGGAACACAGAAGGGCTCTGTTGTAGGGGATTTTATAATTTAAAGAATTTAGGCCTAGTACATGTCGAATAATCAACATTGGAACTGAACTAGGTAGGCCTAAAACATTTTTCCGTAGGAGTCCCTTGTTACGAATGCTGCATGCCGCGACTGGCGTATTCCATGGCGTTTACTGCAGCGCCGAACGGCACACAGATAACCACAACTCCCGAGTGCCCCAACGGCACCATCAGAAATCCACTGATTACTCACCGCTCACTATACAGAACCGGCATGAATGAACCTCTGGTGCTTCACAGCTGTTCCAGAACACTGTTGTGCTGCCTTGGATTTTCGCCTGCTTGTTCTGCTTGTAAGTACTGTTTTCGACGCCTTGCACCACTTGACCATTCTTTTGAATTACCCTTTGGATTTGTTCGCTTGGATGAACTGCACTACTATGCCTTTGAAACCTGCATAGTTATCTTGGAATTTTTCAACTGCACGACTGTGCTTTTTGGATTGAGACTTGTGTTTTGTTTTCTTGGCATTTTTTCTCTCTCTTGTTTTGGGGGTTTTGCTTGCTACAGAATCTAGGGTGTTTTTTTAAACGTCTCTGGATATGACCTTCTTTGGATTGTAATTTTTTTGGCTTTGTTCCTGTTACCTCATCAAGTCCCTTAGGCCACCCTTGTGCTCTTTGCTAAAACATTGCTACCTACTTCCTTGTGGACTTGGCCTGTCCTCCTATCAAGTATTCCTGTCCGTTTTCATTCAAAGCCTCTATTGGAACATAACCAGGTATATTGGGGTACTTTGGGGGTGCTGAGCCCTTATATTTACGTCTGTACTAATTGCGCCCATATGTATCTTTTCAGCTCCTCTAAGGAGCTTCTTTGCCATCCTAATTTGGCCTTTTGCTCAATCATCCCTTCGTTGGTTTACAATCGAAACCTTGACGGGGCTATTGGGTTGAAGTAAGTTGTCAACCTGCCTGAGAAATACCTTCCGAATTTGGTGAGCGTAACACCCCTCAATATAATTAAAGACATTATTTATCAGTCGATGGAAAATGTCTAGGCCATAGCATACGGTTGGAATCACAATGGCTTCATAAAATGTAAGTAGAGCTTTTAAGGAAAACCTTCCAGGCTGACGATGGAGGCATTTCATTTGACAGTCCATTTGTTGTGATCTGGTAACCAGCTGTTCGATTAGCAATGTTTTATTTTTCCCACAGTTAATGTAAAAACCTACTTATAGCTCACTGACCAAATGCTACCAATAATCACTGTATTCCTACCCTGGTATGATCTAGTAGCAGAATGTCGTCGGCATAAGTGACCCAAAAAATGTGACTTCCCATAATGTTTGGTGGTACGAAAGAAGATTCAACCAAGTCAGCGTTGAGGTCCGACAAAAAAAGATTAAATAGCATAAGCGCCAAGACGCATCATTGGTGTAATCCATTTTCTACTTTCAATGGGACTTCCATCTGGCCCATTGAGACTTGCAGGGTTAGATAAGAGTACAAATGGACTAAAACTGCCAGCAGATCTTTTGGGACGCCCCAGTGAAGTTTTTTCCCCAGCACGTTTTAGTCCACCTTGTTGAAAGCTCGATCGAAACTGCATATACCTCTGGCACTTGCTTTCCCCATACTCTCTGCTGACGATCGGTAATGACAAAGCCTGTTGTAGTTGTTCCCACCCTTTGCTCAATCCAATTTGATTTGGCTTCAAATGCCATAGGAGTTTCCCCATGCCGTAAGCTCAGTTAATATTAGAGACACCAATATATTTGACTTTGGATCTAAGAGTGCTACAGATCCATAGTTCAGTGGGTTACATTTGTCCCGCTTCTTAAAAATAGGCACCACATTTGCATGATGCCTTCTATTCGGGAACTCTTTACGAGTGAGCACAGTTTTAAACACTCTAAATAAAGTTTTTGACCAGAAATCTTGGTTGCTCTTGATCACCCCATTACATAGTCCTCCCGGACTGGGTGCTCTTGAGTGGCTCAGGTTTCCAATGATGTTTCTTATATCTTCTTGGTCAAAACCAAAGTCCCAAGATGACAAATCTTCCTCCCACGCACTTGACAAAGGACCTGGGCTATGTAAATTGGAGAAGTGTTCTGCCCATATGTTTTCTGAGATAGGTCAGTCTTTTAATAATGTCAGATTTTTATCTCGTTTGTGAATAACCCTCCAAAAAATGTTAATTGTTTTTCAAGATAGCAGATCAAATGTTTTCAGCTTCCCTTTGATGTTTTAACCGCAAGCCCTTTGCCTGCGATTAGAAGTTTGATTTTCTATTGCTTTATTTTTAACATACGTTCATTAAGAGGCACTGTGGAATTTATGTTTTCCCTCATGTGACATTTTAGGACCTAAATCTCTGGGACGTAATCCCTTCTGCTAATAGTTCGGCAGAAGCTGACACTGTGTGGTTTAATCAAAGGCCCAAACACACATAATTGAAAGGCCCACTGGAAAAATGGCCTGCCAGCCTTTGAAAACCTTCACACTGTAAATGGGCCTATTAACGCAGACTGTGTGGGTTTCTGCAAGTAACACAAGGAAGAGCTATGTGAATGGCCAAGCATTGGAAATCGTAATGCCTTTCTTTCATTACAAATGGAAAGGTCAAACTGAAAAGAAGCATTTTTCAGTGAAACTGCCGCCCATCATTAGGCGGTGCACTGTGACAACTCAGACCCACTTTTCAGCAAAAAACAGCAGATAATTAAAAATGAATGACTAAAATAATCAGCCCTTTACTTTCAGCTGTCCTATTTAAAACCAATGCTGTGTGCAAAGAAATAAGAAATCCACTGATGCAAAAGCAAAGTGAAACATGAGTCTTAAAAAACGTAGTATTATAAAGAATCAAGGCTGATGTTTGAAAATGCAACATGTGAGTTACTTTCAGCCAAGGACAATCTGTGGGTCTCTGAGCAGAATGCACAAATGGCTTCCCCCACTGCAAGCCTGTCAGCCTCTGAATCTGGAAAGGGAATTCCATGCTCTGCATGCCAGTTATTTACAACTGCAATAAAGGGACTAGCAGCCGGGGTGAGGAAAATTACAAGAAAATAGAAGCTTTTAAGGTCAGAATTGAGGTCAGCTTCAGATAACAGGACCAAGTGCCAGTATGGACTAATGACATTACAGGGCAGAGTTGAACTGTCTGCTGCCTGATAAGGATTTCCTAAAAAAGGACTTTTAAGAACAAAGAGACTAATGGCGTTTACTCCGGCATTAGAAAAACATTCAGCCCAGGAGGCTCTGGCACATGCTTGCAGAGAAATGAGAGCTGTGATGTGAAACTAAATATTGTATATGTTAATGATGGGGCCGTAGACTTACATTGGACATGTGATTTTATTTAACAATTGATGAACGGTTATAGTTAGACTTGTGGAAGATGTCACTTTACAGATAATTTCAAGACAATTTTGTTGGAATAAGTTATCCACATGCGACTTAAGGAATTGCAATAGCAAGCTAAAATGTGTTTCTGGATGCCCTGAAAATGTCCCGAATTGAAGAGTTTGCGAGCTGATGGAGTGTAAAATTAGGTATCTGGCGAGTAAATTGCATGTTGATAACTATTATACTTTTTGTTATAAACGGCAAAAAATCACCAAGCGCTTGTGCAACATGATGCGAACATAGCTGTCATTTTATTTAATCCGCCATGATTGGCTGAAGCGGAATATATATTTCTGAGGCTTGTGGAT
Source organism: Ambystoma mexicanum (assembly GCF_040938575.1). Taxonomy (NCBI): domain Eukaryota; kingdom Metazoa; phylum Chordata; class Amphibia; order Caudata; family Ambystomatidae; genus Ambystoma; species Ambystoma mexicanum. The sequence continues at coordinate 642,734,121 of NC_090931.1, forward strand.
CTGCTTACATCACATGCTTTGCATAGGCCGACATCTAGTGGTAGTCGCAGAGTATTACATGATTGTTTTTCGAAACTCGAAAAAGTTTGTAAACCGGGCGTGTCAGTAATATTATCTCTAGTGTGACGTCCACTGTACCCATGGTGCTTCACGCATCGAGGTCCCTCAGATTGTTTTGCAGAGTTTTTCAGTCTTGAAAGGGGCCCCTAGGGATCCCTCGCGTTATGGAAACAAGGCAAGTCACCACACAGGATAGATATGCCAGACACAAGGTTGTATTCCCAAAGCTAGGGTTTATTGCAAAGCAAATAGTCTCAGTTGGCCAACTCGGTCTCACGCCCCGCGACGTGTATCTCTAGACCTCGAGGGACGCAAGAGGGCGAATTACATGCATCAGTTACATATATACAAAATGCATATCGTACAATCAGCTGTGACATGTTTAACACCCCCCCTTTATTGGGTTTCTTTGAACTCGGTTTGATGATGGACAATTTCGACGAATATGACACCGTCAAATATCTATTCTAGCAACAATATGCAACCTTGAAAGTGTGGAGACATCTTTTCTTTGTTGAACAGAACACAGTGCTTCTGTTCTTGTAAGCGAGCTACATACGGGGGAAGAGTCACATTCCAAACCTTGCTATCTATGAGGTGCAATTCGTGTCCCTGGAGCCGATACGCTCTACAGGGCTCAGAAAAGGGGGGCCGTAAGAAGAGCATACTTCAAGCCTTTAGCTGTTTTATTCTAACATATTCTACCATATAACGAGACTGGCTGGGAGCTGTGAAATGATTAAATGCCCTGCGGCTCTCCTTCAAGGCTACATTCGGGAGGGAGCCGGGCACTCCTCTCCGGAGCTGCCTACGTTGTGTTTCAACTAACTCTTATTAGCCTTGCGGCCTTGCCCTTTCACGTTCAGACAACAATGTTAACAGTTGAGCAGAGTAAGCAGAAATGTGCTGCGAAGTAGTTTGAACAGAAAGCAATGAGCAATCGTTAGAAAACAAAATGGCGATCCTTGTTACATCAAAATGGCCGCTCATTGGTCAAACTCGGAAACCTGTATTTCTTTCGTTATGTACATGAGACGGTTGGCCTTCAGCAACCAAAATACGTTTGCCGTCAATCGTGAGAGTTGTCCATTTTTCTAGACTGACAGGCTAACGCCTTTAACTTTAAATTTAACTTTAGACTTTCTTTCTATCCTTTTGTCGACCACCAATCACCCGTCGCACTACAAACTGCTTCGGCGGCTTTCGACGGACGGCTTCATCGTCAACGACTGCAACCCCCTCGACCTTCAACAACTGCGGCCTTCCTAGGCCTCACCGGGCATCTGCCCCTCAGTGGGTGGAGGTTCCTTACACTCTGTTGCTAGAGAATGCCTTTTCTGGCTCCCTTTCTTCCTTTTCATCGTCACGCTTCCTTTTCCTCTCACCATGGAGAATACTCCATTTAAATTTTGTACATTCTGTAACAGGAAAGGCCCCTGGAAGCACATGCAAAAAGTGTTCAATCACTGTCTGCCGAGGGGTCACCCTGAAAAGACTTGCAAGTCCTGCAAACTTTTCCAGACAAAACCCCTAAAGGGCCGTTGAGCAAAGCGCGGGGCCGCCCATGCCATGCAGGCCGAGGCCTCCATAGACATGGTGGGGGAATCCAGTGAAGGCAGCATCGATGTCCTAAGTGATGCAGAGGGCGATCGGGCTCCTAAGGAACCCCATGTGCATGCCCACGACTCCAGCAGGCAGGCCAGCGGCAAAGGCACTCACACTTCACGGCACACTAAATACAAACCCCACGGCTCAATGTCAACAAAGCTATCGACTGGTTCAAGCCTCGCTGTGTCTGAGAAGTCCTCCAAATAATCCCTGTTCTCTGGGCCGTTGCGCTGCCGCACGATAGGTCTCTGAAACAGGCGCCATCAAGGCCCGTTTCAGACACTCTGCCTAAAAAGGCACTCCTTTCCCACGCTGATGAACGTGCGCCGAACAGAGTTTCAGCACCCCCTTCTAACACGTCCAAGATGAGAACTCATTAAAATACATGTCCCACCCATCCCTTCTATGGCCTAAAACGTCAAAAACACACAAGTCTTCAACGCCACTACCTTGGGAAAGTGGCTATGCTACTTCCCAGGACCGCTTCTCTAATATCCTACATCATACGGAGGCCACAACCTTGCAGGACAATCCTGCCCCCTCAGTCTTCCCAACATCAGCTGAGTGGACCTCAGATAGCTTTGATAGTCATGAGGATGTCCTGATAACCAGCAACAATATAATTAGCTTCTTCTCAGGGCTGCCCAGCCTTTTAAAATCGACACCCAGGAAGCCCAAATTGACAAGGATTTTGTGGAGGATATCCTTGGCAACAGGAAATCTGCTACACATTTTATCCCCCTCCTGCAAACTGTCAAAAGGCACATACAGCCCTCCCTCCTTACACCCAACCTTACCGGGGCCGTGAAACCCCCATATTAAACAGATGTTCAGGCATGGCTCCCACTGACCCTCTGTACATCGGGGGTCAGCTCAAACCAGATTCCTTAGTTGTCACCAAGAAAAAGAGCAGGCACACCCCTGGGCTCCACGTAGGCCCGCCTAACAAAGAAAGCAAACAAATCTACACCTTTGGGAGAAAGGTGACTTCCCCAGCTGCCTACCAAACTAGGAAAGCCAACAATACCACCCTTTTGGCTAGTTATAACTGCCACAAATGGGTCCAGCTGGAAAAACACATTGAAACTGTTCCAGAGCCTCTAAAATCACAGCTCCTAAAGACATTAGCAGAGGCAAGCAAGTGGCCAACTGCATCTTGAAAAACAACTTGGATGAGGTCTTTTGACATAGAACCCTATTAAAAGGAAAACCCTTTCGCAATCCAACAGTTAAATCGATACTATCTACAGACGCTTCAACCACCAGTTGGGGAGCCCAGTATCTTCACCACACAGCTCACAGCCAGTGATCACACACCACAGCCCAAAACCCACATCAACCTCCTAGAACTTCTAGCAGTTCTTAAAGCTCTGCAGGTTTTTAGCAGCAACTAGCATGTCAAACAGTGCACGTTCTCACAGACTGCACCACTGGTGTGCTTTACAGAAACAAGCTGAGAGGCACACTCTCCAAATCTGTCCAAGCTATCCCAGAGAATTTGGAAGTGGCCACTCAAGCGGAACATGTTCCTAGTCTCTCAACCTGTTCCAGGGGAGCTCAATATTTTAGCAGACTCTCTAAGCAGAAATCCTCTACCCAAGGAACACGAATGGCAAATCAACAAAGATATTTTGCACACAATCTTCTCCCTGTGCGGTCTTTCCCATATCGACCTTTTCACCACAAGCCTAAACGCACAATGCCCAGACTTTGCATCCAGGTTTTCCCCACCATGAACCAAGGGGAACGCTCTGTGGATGAGTTTGTCAGGGAAATTTGCTTGCGCTTTTCTACTGATGCCACTCCTCAGCAGGATAGTGCACAAGATGCACCAGGAACAAGTCTCACTAATCCTGTTTGCTCCAATGTGGGCAAGACAACATGGTTTCTACACCTACTCAACCTAGCAACGTGCAAACCAATCAAACTTCTGTGCCCCTTCAACATGCTGTCTCAGCACCTGGGGACAACACTCCATCTGCATCCTCTATCTAGGAACTTGGTAGTTTGGCTCCCGAAGTCATAGAGTTTGGGCACCTAAACCTTCTTCAAAGGTATATGTACATCCTTAAAGAGGCACATAAACCCAACAGCAGACACTGTTACTTCAACAAATGGAAAAGGTTTGTCACCTGGTGCAGACCACAATCCTTAAACCAAATTGAATGCTCCGCTTCAAACATTCCACATGACATGGATTACCTACTAGACTGTGGCCTAGTATTTAACTCTATTAAAGTACATGCATTGTCCGTGTACACCACCTCACAAAACAAGGTATCTTGGTGGAAAGTCCCTGTTATCAAGGCTTTCATGGAAGGAGTAAAGAGACTATAACCTCTCATCTCCAACCCTTCACCAGGTTGGGACCTTAATGTTTTCTTTCAAAGCGCATGGGCCCTCCCTTCGAGCCCATGCAGAAGGCCAGCCTAAAACACTTAACCTACAAGACTGCCTTTCTGGTAGCTATCACCCCCATAAAACAAGTAAGTGAGCTACAATTCTTGTCTGTACAAGACCTGTTCATTATAATTCACAAATACAAGGTGGTCCCCAGGACACATCCTAGGTTCCCACCAGAATTCATATCCAAGTTCCATGTCAACCAGTTCATTGAACTTCCTACCTTTTTCCAAGCTCCATCTAACTCGGCCAAAAAAGCCTCCATACCTTAGATATAAAGATGGCCGTTGTATACTACATAAGACACAACCACTAAGGAAAACAGACCAACACTTTGTTTCCATAGCACCAGGAAGGGAAGGAGACCACATTTCTAAAAACGCCATCTCCAGATGGATAATCAAATGCATACAACTCTGCTATTCACTGTCTAAGAAAACGATACCTTTTACACCTAGAGCACACTCTACAAGAAGTACAGGAGCTACTCTAGTATTTATTGCAAATGTACCCCTAGACGCAATTTGCAAAGCAGCTACTTGGAGCTAAGGTCATACATTTACACAGCATTACTGCATCAATACATACACTAAAGCAGACTCACAGGTGGGCCAACATCTATTCATAGCTGTAGCTTCTCACAACCCGCCTCCTTCTCCAAATACCGCTCGGTGATCTATGCAAAGGATATGATCTAAGCAGATCTACAAGCCTCAAAAGGCATACATTACTCAATGTAATCGTACTTCTGATGCTTGTATCTGCTTAGATTCACATACACCCACCCTTCCTTCCCTGCTGGATTCGAAGGTGCACAGATGATTCTTGCTCTATCTCTATTCTCTGCTTTATTACATCTGTACTCACGCTACACTTCATGCAACCTCATGTCTGAAACAAAAGGGACCTCAACGTGTGAAGAACCATGGGTACAGTGAACGTCACACTGGGGATAGTATTACTGACCTGCCCAGTTTACGTCCCTTATTGAGTTTCGAAAACAAATCATGTAATACTCTGCAACTACCACTAGATGTTGGCGTAGGCAAAGCATATGAATCCAAGCAGATACAAGCATCAGAAATACGATTACGGTGAGGAATGTATGCCGCCATATGGCATTAATTAGTAAATGACAATGTTTTGCCATATAGGTACTTTTTGCCAAAACATTGACATGAGAATAAAATGGGAATTTCAAATGGGAGTTGCAATATTTCTACCTAAACCAATCCTTGGAGAGAGGGCCGGCTTCTAAGGTGGGGAGATGAGTGAAGGACCAGTGAAATGTGCGAGAATTCTCGCAAAGCACTGCCCAATATTGAAATATAGATTGCCATCACTGGTATATAAAGTGGATTCACCATGAGAGAGGGGGGAGCTGCAAAAAGATTACCATGGGACAGCTGCCAACAATTACCAAAGGATATCTGCTGAAATTACATCTGGGTGGAAATATTGCTGGGGAGACTAGAAAACAGAGGCTGTGAGACTTCCCTGGAACCAGAGGGAGGATTGCTGTGGACCATTGACTGAAGTGCTGGCCAGAAACCTGTTTTTCCCTTGGAGTGAAGCCCTGCTCAGTCCATGAGTGCCAGCCCAGATATTTACAAAAGTAAGTAGATTGGGCAACAAAATGTCGGCGTGGGGATCTATTTAATCAACCCATTCCCTTTCATAGTGGGTTCTCTTACATTAGTGGGTGGTGGGAAAATTGTGTCGAGCCTTTGCATATTTGACTGTATATTAATTGGATTCTCTCCCCAATAGATTGACACAGGGGGAAGCTTGGAAGAATTCAGAACGTTCACCCTCTCTTCTAGCAAGAAAATAGACAAGAGTCATTTGGAGTAATTGGGGTGCCTTGATTTTCCTGTTCACCCCTAACTTCTCTAATGAGACGGGGTGTTCCTTCCTAAAACAAAAATTCCCAACTGAAACCCATTCCCAAAACTTGTTTTTAAATCAAAGGTATTCTTAATTATTATCCTACGAAATTCCCAATTGTCGCCACTCTTTCAACATTGTATATAACCAAGGGGTGTCCTTGGCCCCACAAAAGAAAATTCTAAACGGTCCAACTTCCCCAACACTGGCCTTTAAGTGAAGGGGGTGTTGACAACCCAACATTCTAAACTGTCCCTGCTCCCTAGACCTGCCCTTTGAACACAAGGGTGCTGCATATCATTTGATGCTTGGGTTTTTACGGCTGAGGGAAGAAGTGTTTTGCTAAAGTGAGACTTCATTTATCCAACACAGAACATGTGATGTATGTCTTGTTTTTAAATTAGCCATGTGTCTGTTCCGAAGCAAAATTCTGGTCAAGTTCTGTTTGCCATATGCATTGTACAAATCTGTGATTTCAACTGCTAGCATTTTGAGTGCACAGGGAACTCACTATAGCAATGAGTCCAGGAGAACTAGCTTGTATAAAACAAAATTGTGCCTACGTTTGACATTAACAGAAACATGCAGATTATGCTCTAGCATTGTGCCATATTATTATTATTGAAATTGAACATTCAACTGGATTGATGGGAAGAGCAATTTGACCAGTTTATTTATCCTGTGTTCCATGTTTCTGAGACCAAATTAAAGGTAGAAGGCATTGTTTTTGTAATCAAAGCTTTTTCTGCCACAAAGACGGTGGTGGTTGTAATTTAACCAACATATTATTCATTGAGCTTATAATTGAAATGAATATATATTCTTTCTATACCTCTGCCTGTTCTTGGCTCACTGTGGGCACATGGGGGGAGATGTATGCAGCTCTATAGGAGTCTTTAATAAAGCCAGCACTAACAAACCTACACATGTGTTGTAGGGCTCCTTGATTGGGGGTGGGAAGGAATTCCCCAGGTTAAGGATGGTCTCTCAATACAACGCGACAACACCTTTCACCCTGGCAATTGTCTCATTTAATATCTCTGTAAATGTTATGTTCGGGACTAGCCTTTGATCAAAGATTTCAATGGATCTTTACCATTTGTTTGTGAAGGATAAGATGCATTTCCCCATATTTCTGTTGTTCCATGTTCGACGATTGTTTGCCCTGTTAATTATCAAGAAACGTTTTTATTTTATTTATCCCTACTCTGAAACAATCCAATCTACTTCTCAATAACAAATGATCACTGGGGTTTGCATCAATGACATAAAACTGTTCAACAATTTGAATCAAGTCTTCAGAAACCTACAGAAAATCAATTCTGGAGGTCGTCGTAGACCGTTGCCAGGTGATACTGCCAACTAAGTCGCTCTCAACATTGACATTTAATGGCAATACATTCCATTCCTTCAAGAATGATTTCCACTTCCTCCCCCTCCCACGTCAGTGTTGATTCTGTATTTAGCCCTTTACCCAGACAATCAACATTAAAATCCCCTGCCAGCATCAAGTGTTCATGCTTTTTCACATTCTGGTTATACATAAAGATTTGCTCCAGCCGCTCAATGATGGTATTATGGCTCAGTTCTTTGTAATCTGCATACAAATTTGCAATTAGAATTTACCCCAGACTACATCAAGTTAATAAGCTCACAGCTTGGATGCAGGGTGGGAATGAAAATACTTGGTGCATCAAGTTAATCCACTCTTGTTTTATGGCTACCATTAGTCCCCCACGAGACCTCCCATGATTGTTTCCTGTAGCCATTTGCTGACAAACCGCATAACCATCTATAATTACCTCCTTAATCGGGAAGGACTACTGCATGATTATTAATTGTGGTTCCTTACATCTAGTAATGGCATTATCATGGGAGAGTAAATGAGTAAAGGCTTGTGAGTTGAAACTAATATTAAAAACATGATCTCACTTCACGTACCACTTTCTCTCTAATTGCATCATATTCTGATTCCCCCACCCAGTTTCCTCCAACCATTACTTTGTCGATTTTGTTCAAAACTTCTTTGGCTAGATTTTACATATGCCTGAGTTAAATGGATGTTGGATATAGAGGTTGTTACTGGCCGTATGTCACAACCCCTTAATCTGAACTCATCCGAGTGGGAGAAGAGAGACCCATGTACAAGATTCAATGATATGTCAATAATTGCAATATCTTGTTTGTAGTTATCAAAATGGTCCACCCTTGTAATGTCTCTCAAAGTAGTACTTCTCAATGCAGGGATCTCGTGTGAGATGGCCAAAATTGTATTCTGGTTCAGAATGAGGTTGATCTCATTGTGGTGTAAATATTCAAATATAAAATGTTTTTAAAGTCAGGCCCAGATGTAGTTTGGTTTACATAAAGAGTTAACGTTGGGCATTTATTTTCTGAATCGGCTGTTGATTGATTTTTTGAGCTTGGTTAGACAAAGTCAAAGCAATTTGTTCTTTATTTCCCTTTGCCACTGCTAAAGTGTCTGTGTTCGAGACGATTCCTATAAAAGGATTGTGACTGATGGCAGTTTCGCCCCTATAAATGAGGTATGCTGGCAACCTTTCTGTTTGGCTTGCCACATCACTTCGGCTCGAGGAGTTTGTAGTCTGATGGGTAACTGCAACTTGTTCCTCAATTGGCACACTGGGGATTCAATTTTATTTTTTTTCCAAATATGGGAGCCATTTTTATGGCTGTTATCTTGCGCTTCACAGGCTTGTCCAGTCTGTATGTATTGGAAACTTCTTGATCTACTGCCTCATCCTTTTGTCTTAGAAAGTGTGCACAGAAATTTCAGTTTGGGCCCATTCTTTATTTTTCGTCTCTTCTGATTTTAGTTTTTTTTGTTCCACGATATCTCGTACTGCTGGGGCATTATTATTTATCTCACAATGCTTCTGTTCCTTCGTTTTCCTGCGCTTCTCATCCTCTCCTGGCGTGTTAGTTGGTTTGTTATGTGTTACTAATTCCATTATTACCACGCTTGCCTCACCCAATCCTTCCTCAGTTGGAATCTGTGCAAGTCTGATGAACCACTTCATGGTGGATTGCGAGAGGGGGGCCATCATCAAGAGCATTTAGAATGTGATTTGCAGTCGGTAGGCCTATGCCTACTGTTGTTAATTCGGTCAAGCAGTGAGCACTCGTCAGGGTTACCAGCTTCTTCTCAATGTTGGAAAGAGATCCATACTTGTGGATCCACTACAGCAGCTACGGGTGGGAGCGCTCACACTGTATCCGGCTCACTGGGAGGCAAAAGTGTATTATGACGTGCAGGGTCATACTTTTCACTAGGCCGCAGGTCTGGGTCATTGCCTGGTACTGCACAACCTCCCAGCAACCTTTGTCTCATCAATCTTAGTTGGCTTGGATGGAGCATATTATTGTTAACAGTAATAGTTTGATGCACAAGAGTCAATTAGGAGTTTGTAAGAATAACCTTTATTAAATTCTGACTTGTGACTAAGTCTTGAAAAGGAAATCTGGGATTGAGGATCAGGAAAGCCGGGGAAAACACTCTTATCGAGTAATGCTTTGGCATTGGATTGGGTGTAGGGGGGGGCACTTACCTGCTACCTTTTCAGCTCTCGAGTCCCACACAAACCCTTTTTGGTCTTACCGACCTAAGATGGGGCATCCTTGGGAAGAGGGGAAAATAACCTATTATCCAAGAAACACAGTGGAACATAAGAGGGATAATGTATTTCATAAATAACGCTACCCACCCATGGGTCTCAGAGCACTGAAGTAACAGTAGACATTATTATCCCACAGAGTGGTACTCAATTTATCGACCTCAGAAGGATGAAAGGCTGAGTTGACCCTGCCAAGATTCGAACCTGCCACAGCAGGCTGCACACGAATATTGGGGGCGAGCGCTTATCTCACTGTGCGATCAGAACTGCATAACTGTAAACTAAAGACCAGAGAGGTCCCCAGGTTAAACAATGTACAAGCAAGGCCTTACCAGAAAAAGGTGAACTATAATTATTTGGAAAGCCGAAGCCCCAGAGGAGAAGGCACTATACAAAGAATATTCAGAACTCTATAAAACAGAGTGAAGTATTCAGACCAGGACAAGGAAACCCATACTTAAAGAGGAGAGCAAGACTACTAGTCCCATAAGGGAGTTACAGGAGCTGATACAAAGGATAACGAGAGACTAGTACAAATTGCATATTAAGAACTATAAAAGAAGGGAAGACAAGTGCAAAAGCACAACCATCAGGGGAAAGGGAGTCATTCTCCTGGCCATAGTTGATTAAACTAGTGGTAGGGTCAGTTAGGATTAGTTTGGACAGCAGACTTATTCCTTTTGGACATTCACCACCGACTGACGAGCATCTTAGTAAAGCAGGTATGGAACATCCCATAGCAACAGAGAAAGATGAGCCCTATTAGTGTCCGCGTCCTCCTTCTGACCAGCCACACTTAGCAGAATTTGCTCTTGACCTATCCCGAGCAGGTCTGCTTAGGGTCCGCTCTTGATGTTGAAAGAATACCAAAAATCATTATGCATTCATGCTGTTTTACACAGCTGATATATATGGTGTGTTTTACATAACACCATAGTGCTGGCCTAGATGTTGGGCACAATTCCCCAAAGTAATAGAGGGAGAGGATGCAACATTGCACATCCTCTGACCTTCGAATAGTATTACAGTAAGTTACATCTGTGCCAGGGTCATGGATTTGAATTTCTCAAGGGGTATCATGGACCCCTCTCAAACTGGGGTTGGCGACCTACCAGGACAATGCAAGAGCCAGACCTGCCCCACAGGGCACATGGGGGAGTTGATGGGGACACATTTCCCCAGCTTCTTGATATGCTTGGAGCTGCACATGTACATAGACACTGGGACAGAGACAAATGGACCAATCAGCCTCGGTCTTGGATAGGTCTCTTTATTTGTATTTATTCAGGTGGTTCACGAGAAACTCCAGTGGGCAAAATGGACAAGACTCATCACACACCTGGGATGGATAATAGTTCCCGGGAAGCAACACCATTTGGAGAAAAACTGCATATCTGGGCTCAACAGACAAGACCTGTGCTCAAACAGGGCAAATGGACTGGTTACCAAAATGGGAATGGCCTAGGCTTCCACCCTGAGAATCTGAAGAGGGGGCTAAACACCCACCCAACAAAACCCAGACTGGTTACAGGGGAGAAGTGGAGGCGTGGTGGAGGGTTTAGCACTAGGAGAGACCAGAGAGCCCCCAAAATCCTTTTTAGGCAACGACTTCCTTGATCCAGGCGAGAAACCGAAGAGCAACATCCCCAAGGGCTGCATGGTAAAGATGGAGGCTAAAACGGGATGGGGCAAGAGGTCTTTGACTACTCTCATGGAAGTCCCGTCTCTCAAGGGGTTTGCTCAGCCAGAGATTGGCCCATGGAATCATCTGACTTGAGTAGCCAATGCAAGCAGAGGTAATCTTCTGGTATCCAGTAATATTATCCCCATATATATGGCTGCCATACTTATTGACACCGGGAAAAGGCTGTGGCTACTTTATATATGGTGACCATATATGGGGTCAGGGGGTTGCAGGTGTGTCCTCTGCAAGTTTATTGTGATAATATCCCTGCATTTTTGTCAGTCATTTCTGCAGGGACATTATCACATGGAACCAATCCTCTAGGCAGGAATGGCAGGGCTATACAATGCAAGCAGTCAGTCAGTGAGGGGTGTATGGGTGTGGTTGGCAAGTAGGTGAAGGAGGACCAAATGTCCACAGAGGAGGGTGTTGCAATTGGAGGAGGACTTGGGATGTCGTTTGAGTGTTTACAGATGGAGGAGGTCATGTTTTTGGGGTGATAAAGGGGTGCCAATTGGGTGTGAGTACGAGAGTGATTGGAGGTAATTCTGGAGGGAGAGTAGTAGGCAAGGTGAGGTTAAGTGGAAGAGTGAAAGGTGGGTTGAAAGTAGGGTAGGAAAGTAAGGCAGGTAGGTGAAGGAGAGCAGAGGTAGGCTAGTGTTGGGAAGGGGGAGATTTGGAAGGAAGCGGATGTGAAAAGGAGGGAGTTGGTAGGTGGAGTCAGGAGAAGGGGAAAGAGCAAGCTAAAACCAAGAGACTACATGTAGTTAGAGGAGAGAGACCAGAAGAGAGCTGGAGAGTGGAGACAGGAGAAGGGGAATAGAAAGAGAAGACCAGGAGACTGCGCATAGAGAAAGGGGCGAGATCAGGATGGAGCGGAGGATGTAGACTGCAGAAGAGGGAGAGCACGATAAGCCTAGGAGATGGAAACGTGAAGAAGGAGAGACTGGGAAAGATGGTGGTGAAGAGAGGAGGCAGGTGAGTGATGAAAAGGTTGAGAGACATTCATATATATCTTTGTCCCGGCACCCTGAAGCAGGGTGCCGGGACAAAGACTACCCTGCTGGGTCACCTAAATATTCCCTGAGGACTTCAGAGAGATAAGGCCATGTGCTGTAGGCCCTCCCTCGGACAGGGATAGACCAGACTGTTTGAGTACCCTAGATTTAGTGAATTGCTACTCAGTTACGACCTGTTGGAGAAGGAAGTCTGGGTTAGGGAGGTGGGAGTCCACTCACGGTTGAGGTAAATGTATACAGGGATCCCAACAAGACTGCAAGCCCCAGTTGCATGTTTTTGTGACATCCTTTTCATAAAAACTGCAACCTTATTGGATTTGTCTTGTGACACATTGAGCATCTTGTCACACATCCTCCAAATTGTGACCAGATATGTATTGTTAAGCTGAGGCTATAGCATGTTGATAAATAGCAGGCTGTTAATACTAGAAATAACTAACAGCATGTTTACAATTAAAGTTTCAGTAGTTACATTACTTAAATCACAGTTCTTGCAAAGCAGCAACATAACTGCCCATGATGGACGCCCCTGTCTTTCACAGAAACTGCATAAACCTCTGAACAATACAGACCTATTTGGTCAGGACACCACACCCATGGGTAGGCAGTGGGATCTGGTACAATGGGATTTGCTCCGTTTATGGAACTCGCTCAGTAATATGACTGTATTATACTTGACATTGAATTATACTTTGGCTTGTTTAAAGAGACAAGTTCTACTTTGCTTTCTGCACAGGAGGAACCTTTATTGTCCTTTTAGCTTGGGATCCTGCACATTGGATAAGTGGTGTACCCCTGTCCCTTCAGAACGTGCCACTTAAGAACTTTCCAGTTAGTTTAGATCTTTTGTATTTTGGTTTGTATCTTGTTAGTTGGATAAGGACCGCCCTCCCTTATCACATGATATCGCTGTATGTCTACCCTTTTTCTATACCAGTTTTTTCCTTCAGAGTCCTTATAATAGTTAATCTAGGTCATAGTCCACCAAGTACACCGTTTTTCTTGTGCTAGTAATCTTGGACAGCTTGCTCTGAAGGGCTGTTTGGATATTGGGACGTGTGCAGCCCGGTATGGTAGGCCTATCTGTATATCAAACAGCATTGTGTTATGGCAAATGGTCTCCTGAGTGCCTTTAACATGAACCCTAAACAAACCGCCTTGGTCCCGCCAAATACTTCCCAATACATCTAAAACGGAGCCTTCAAATGCCACAATTCATTGGGCAGAGCCCACAATCCAAATTATATATTTGCCACCATTTCATAATGACTTTTTTGCTCCATCAACATAGTCTTCACAGTTATGTTGTCATTTGTCACATAGCGGAGATTGATCGACAAACAAGCCAGACCAGGGAATCTGGCTAACAGGTTTTATTACTAAGAATGATGTGCAGGATTGATGAAAATAAAGAAATAGTGCCTTAATTAAACTAAAAGTTGTGAAGCTGGTTCTTCTCCTCACTGGGGTAGTACTCTGGGAAAACAAATGCAAAGAAAATGTCTTGTTAAAGTAAAGTGTTACAACAAAGGTTCTGCCAGTCCTCCTTAGGTCCAGAGGCAATACTTGAGCTCACTGTCACAGATTTTAAGGGTCCCTGCACCCTACCTTTTTACAGTTATTGGGGGGTGGGTGGGCCTTCTCTTGAGTTCTAAGTCTCCGGACTAAGGGTTCCTTCATCCTTTCCTTTTTCACACATTTCTCAGTCTTTTCTCCTTAATTATTAGTGCCATACTTTGGGCTTGTGGATGGATTCCTTAAGTGGGGCCATGCGAAGTGAGCCTTCTAGGATGGATTTGAGCCAGAGGATTACAGAAGCCTGCCCTAATGCTGGGATAGGGGTCACATTAAGTTCTGACTTCCTTCCTCTAGTCAGGGTTCTGTTCCTCCAGACACCTGCTCCAATCCTTCGTTCTGCCCCTGTGTCTTTCCTCAAGTTTCACCCCCACAATCCTTGCCCTTGGTTATTTGTCTTCTTAGGTGTACCCTTTTTTAACTTCGGATTCAACACCCCTGTCTTAACAATTCTCTGCTCCCACTTTGCTCCAATACCCCCTTGCCAAGTCCTTTCACAGTCCACGTGCCCTCCTCCTTTCTTCTACTTCCTCCTTCACCTCCATAGGAAGCTCAATGTTCCCCTTCACTTCTTTCTGTCACCATCTTTTCCCCCTTCCAGACGTTCATTGACTACACCTCTTTCAACTCTTCCTCCACCCACTCTGCTATGCTTTCCTCTATTTCCTGTTTTTGCTTCACCCATCTCTCATCAATAGGTTCTTTCAATAGGTGTTTATTCCCAACACCTTCTTCACTCCTTTGGGCCCCTCTCCCCCCCCACTGAAGATAGTCCATGGATCTTCCAACTTCCCACCTTATTCGCTATTTTGGGCCCTTCTGCCAATACTTAAGGCGCTCCCAAGTTTCTTTGAACTCTCTCTACTTCTTCACCCCTTTAGTTGGTTTAATTATGGTACCCCAATTTACTTTTCAGCCTTCCACCTTATTCACCCCTTTCAGCCCATTCAGCACCCTGTTGGGCAATTTAATTAGCCCCAACTGTTCTCCACTTCTCCCCTGGCTCTGCCGCTTTCAGTACTTCCCTTATCCCATACTCCTGGCTCTTCCGCACAGGCCTCTGGGTCACCCAACTCCCCACCTTTTGGATCTGCCTTTACCCAGCCTCCTAGCGTCTCCCTGCAGCCTCCTTTATTTCGCACTTACCCAGCCTTCTAGGTCTCTACGCTAGCCTTCTGCCTCCTGCTTTCTCTGCGCTCCAGGGGCTCAGCTCCAAGCTCCTCTCTTCTCTTTCTTTCTCCAGCTAGCACAAAAGAAGCTCTTCTTCCTACCACTACCACTCTCCACTAACTTTGCCTTCAGGTCCAGCATTCCTCCGGTGGAATGGAGATTAAGTGTGGTAGTTTTTCTTGGGGAACTTGGCACTAGTTATTGGCATTCTAAACTTCCTCTTGCTCGTCAGGTTGCTGGCTGACTGTCTTGAGAATATCTTGGTATAGCTCCAGTCCCCCTCTTGGTATGAGTGGATTCCACCTCTGCGCGAAGGAAGCAGAGCGTACCAGCACTGCCGGCCTTGCAGGAAATCCCTCTCCTTGATAACTCAATGTTCTTAGAGGGGCCTGACTAGCGACCATTATCCTATAACAAAGTGGCCCTTTGGCGCCCCCACCAATCCACCAACTCATCAAACCAAGCACTTTGTCACACATTCATTTAATGAAGTAGATGCCAACCATCACACAACAGGCTAGATATCAGTGCTAGTGTCTTTATTTGATACTGATTTGCTGTAGTTTATATTCTCTTTATGCACACAACCTTTTATCCTGTTTCCAGAATATCTGTGGGGGAAATGCATTTGCACCTTTCTTAATATTAGCTTTGAATGCCAATATCCGTAGGACAGATGCTAATCTTTTAGGACATATTTTTTTACATCAGAGCATTCGAGTTTCCACTCTGACGAAATATCAGTTGTTTCCATTCAACTTGGGAAATAAGATGGCACATCTTAGCCACTTTCTCTTTTGGGAGATTCCAATATCTGTCTGCATCAATGTACCTTTCCCCTCATATAGCAGGGTCACTCCCAGAACCATTGTTCCACCTCAGTTATCCAAGATTAAATACAGACCACTGAGGAGGTTAATCCTATTTGCACTGTAGGGCTATAGGTGCGAAACATCATTCCACCATCCTGAATGCTGTCTTGTTCAGCTCCTTATTCCTTTGGAACTAGCAGCTAAATGCCACAAGAGGCTCAAGCTCTCACTTCTCGTTAGGAGAGTCCCATCCTCTGCTGTCAGACAGGTTCCTCACAGGAAGAGAAGCTCAAACGGTTCTCTTAATGGATTAAGACCTCTACCTGTGGTGGTTGTTTGCAGTCACTCACCTAACCGTCCTGGCTGCCATCAAAGGGCAGCAATTACTGCACTTGTCCTGATCTTTCTCTGGAACTCTTCTCTCAAAAATGCAGACCATTCTGCGTCATTGCTACCCTTCTCTACTTGCACATTTTTGTTAAGGACAACCATCCTATTCAATGGTCTCATTGGCCTGCCACCTATTGAAGCCAAGCCCTCAGAGCAATTCTCTTGAAGAATATGCAGAGATGAAGCCCACTGTAGACATGACCTACTATTTGGAAAGTTAACTCTTAAGGTGACAGCAGTCCCCTGACCCGCTCTTTAGTGCTAAACAATGTGGTTTAAATTGTTAAGAACAGCGAAACTGCCTACTAACCACCAGCTGAATTTATATGAGCTTTGTGTGTGAAGACATGCCCCATAGGCAAGAAACGGCAATAGTTAAACCTGTTTTCTTAAAAACACTAGCAGGCAAAGCAGAATACACATCTGAGTTTTGCTAGGAAGTAATCTGGCTGGCAAAATTGAATGCAACAACACCCATTGATTGAATACCTGCAAGAATGTTTGCATGTATGCAAGCCTGCGATTGGACCTTGTTATCCTTCCCAGTCCCAAATTCCCATAAATCTGAAGATTTTCAATCTGAAGACCCTGTTAACTGTAAAAATGGTTGTGGGGAGAAGCCCTGCTGGAACCTGCAGCTCTCTACGGCACTTTCGATGGTGAGAACAAAGCACTCCCTGATCTTTGCCCAAACCACTCTTTCAATCAACCACAGTGAAACCAGGAACGGTGCTCACTCCCTTTGTCTAGAGCAAATTAGCCTTGATGCAAGCTTCGGATGTTGTGCACTCCAGAAGCTTTTATTTACCTAGTAACTCTGCTGACCTCAACCAGAAAGAGGCAAGAGTACTTGTTCTGATCCATTCACCTTATAATCTGAGACGTGCAGTTGAAATGTCTAAGCACTTGAAGGCACCAGAACCGATGCACCAATCTCCCCTGGAGCGCAACTATATGTGACATCTGCCACCACCTCTGTTATGCATGCACTATGCAGTTGTCCACATTCATTTTGTAATTTCTTGTGCAACCACCATGGTGCCTTCACTGCACCAAGTGCATTTGATTTTTAGCCATGTCAGCTAGGACTGCCTTCATTGCTAGAGCCAAAGCTCGGCCTCCCGAAAAAGGACTGCACCACACCGAGCATGGAGTAATACTCACCAAGGACGCCATCACCACATAAAAATGTAAAACTGATGCTGGTGGAACCAAAGCCCAGGCATATACATATTTTAGGTCATGAAGTACCCTAACACCGAACCAGCTCTAGAACCAACCCTTACGATTGCAGTGTAAAAAAACATGATCAAAGACTGCTGTTGCATATATATTTTTTTGGTCATTAGTACCCTCGTACCGGAGCAGCACAAGACTCTACCCTTGTGATTCGGGTGTATAAAAACACCATAGCAAACAGGACTTTTCTCGATATACTATCTTGCACTGTATATACTTTCTGCGCCATCCTTGAGAGATATGAAGTTTTTAAATATCGAATGGATTGTGTCCTCCCACATATTCCTCATCTTATCATACATTAGTTTCCAGCTTTAGCTGCTTCGGAAAAAGAATTCCCTCTGCAAAGTGCGCTGTGCATTGAGGCGATCGACTCGATGGCCCGCAAGGGCTTCCATCTCGGCCGACGTCATCGTTGAGTACATATACCACACGCAGTGCCCGTTGGCTTCTGTTTTGTTTTTCTGCGATTATTTCGAGATGAACAGCGTGCTTCAGTTCTCTTCAAAAACGTATCAACAATGGCCTCGTCTTCAGTTCCCAACATTCCGAAGACAGAATTCAAAAAGTGCCTAAAATGCGGTGCCAAGATGGTCATTACAGACCCTTATAAGGTATGCCTCTGGTGCCTGAGCATCTAGCATGTAACCGACTACCGATCCTGTCAGTCGATGATGGGTAAGGCCTTAAAAGAGAGCAGAGCTAAGCTTTCAGTGGGTAGGATTGTCCCCAAATCCCCTTCCACTCATTCTAAATTTGGGTCATTCCACGAGTCGAGAGATTCCTTTCCTCACAAAGAAAATCTAAATGATCCCACTCGAGGAGCAGACACGTCGTCGTCCAAAAAATTGAAGAGAAGGCATCACCTTCTTCTTCCTAGTCTTCCTTCTCAGAAAGGAGCGTAGTCTGCCCGACAAAATCTTCCTCCAAAGAGGAGTGGGAACTCTTTAGGAAGAAAATGTGCAATATCTTCGAGGATCAGGCCCAGTCGTCCTCAAAGCATAAGAAAAGTGGTCATGCTATGGGTCATAGACAAGCATGAAGCCAAGGCGAAACCCTGCGCGCCCTCGAGCCCAGGTCATAAGCCTAAGTCTACTCAAGAATCTTCGAGTACTCGACAGGATGAGAAATCGTCAAAGAAACCTTTGTGCCGAGGGTCAAGTCCCTCAAAGCACCAAGACCAAAGTAAAGTCGTCTACGCCATCAACGTCGATACAAAAAACATTGACACCGATTGTACGTTCTTCAGTGAATTTTGCACAAAAAAGCCAAGATAAGCTTTTTAAACCTTTACCAAAAAAGGATTTCTTCAGGTCCTTGACTTCTATATATGAGGGTTATGAAACCTCTGATGATACCCCTCCATGGTTCCATGTAATAATGTTGCCACAAAAATCTCGCCATGCAAAAATATTGCAGGAAAATTGCAGTTTTTTGTGGCGACATTATTGCATGGAACATGGGGGGGACACCCCGCAACCCCCAAAGGTTTTTTTTTTTAAATTTTAATTTTTTTTTGCCCCTGTCCCCATATATATGGTCACCCATATAATATCGCTGCAACCTTTTCCCGGCGATATTATTTACGGCGACCATATATATAGGGATAATATTACCTGATACCCCCTCCATATGGTCTCCAATTGGATAAACCTAGTATTCAGAAGAATTCTGTTGTACCTGAATGTTTTATTTTAGAAGAGACCAGGGTCAGGTCTCCATGACAACCTTCAGACAGCCAGTGGGGTGGACACCTCCCCAGAACTAGATTTTTGTAAACCAGAACTGGCTGATCATGCAGCTGCGTTCTACAGAAACCTTATGTCGAGAGTGGTGGAATTTCCGTAATGGAGTAGACCAGCTCCTGTATTTGAACAGGATGACCTGACTGACCTATTGGATAAGGGTCCTATTTTACCATTCCATGTGGCACTGCAAAAAAGGGTTGCGGCAAACTGGGAGGCTCCAAAGTCCAGCCCTACAGTAAATAAAAATGTGACCAAAAAATATAGACCATCCAGTAGCGACCCTGGCTACCTGTCTATTCATCCACCTCTGCAGAGCATAGTAGTACAAGAAGCTACATCTGCCTCCAGGCAGGCTGCGTACCTAACCATACCCCCTGATTGGGATGTCAGACACATTGACTCTTGTGCAAAGAAAGTATTTTCTGCTTGCAGCATGGCTTTAAGGTCTGTTAATTCCACATGTGCCCTGACAAAGTTTAAATTCACCCGGTGGCACTGCATAGCGATAGCAGCTGATCACATCCCAGAGGGTGAGGAAAGAGACGGCTTCATGAACCTGATGGGGGATGGCAAAGAGGCCATGTGTGAGTCTCTGCAATCCGGTCTGGACACTGCTAACAGCGTCTGCAGGGCCATGGCGGCAAGCACTCTCTCATGCATATTTGCGTTGTTGAGGAAGTCTGGATTTGAACCTAATGTACAGTCCAGACTCCTTAACATGCCCTTTGACGTTGCCATTTATTTGGTAAAACGCCTGATGAAAGCCTTGAAAAGCTGCAGACCTCAAAGGCGGCAGCCAAGTCCTTAAGTGTCGCAGTCAGGCTGCCACAGCCGTTTCACCCCAGCGGATCATCTTGGAGTGGGTAGATCTTTTCACTATGATTCTTCATTTGTAAGAGCGAAAGGACAGGCTGGTCAAAGAGGACAGAGAAGATTCCCTCGTGGTGGACCTTCAGGATGCTTACTTTCATGTGCCAATCCATCACAAGCACAGGAAGTACCCGAGGTTCACCATTGGCGGTTCTCATCATCTGTTTTGAGTTCTGCCATTCGGCCTGACCTCCGACCGAGGGTTTTCACCAAGTTAATGGCAATAAGTCTCAGAAGAGGGGGGATTCACGTCTACACCTACCTGGGCGATTGGCTGACCAGGGCACGTTCACCCCCACAGGCCCAGGAACATCTCTGTATCACCTGCCACTCCCTCTACAGACTGGGCTGCTCCCTCAATTACAAGAAGTCTCACATAATACCACCTCAGAGACTGCAGTTTATTGGAGCAGTCCTGCAAGCATCCTTGGTAAAGCCTTGCCACCCGAGGTGAGGGCCCAAGACATTTTGCAGCTAGTCACCAAATTTCAGAGTGCCCGGCGTCTTCCGGCCTTTGACTTTTTGAGGTTGCTCGGCCTCATCACATCCTGCATTTCTCTGGTAGCAGAGGCCCACCTGAGAATGAGATCCCTTCAATGAGCTCTCAGGACACAGTGGTCCCAAATCTTAGGCAAAATGTCAGACCTCCTTCAGATTCTGAGCACAGTCTCACAGGATTGTCTGTGGTGGGCCTGCAAGGACAACATTCTGACAGGAGAACCTTTTGGCAATCATGGCCGGAAATAACTGTAGTTACGGGTGCCTCCCTCACGGGTTGGGGAGCCCACGGCAACGATCTGACAATCCGCGGTCGTTGGGTCTCCATCAGAGTCCAAACTACACATCAACCTTTTAGAGCTGAGGGCAATTGGACTAGCGCTGACAGCCTTTCTGCCCTCTGTACGGGGAAAGAATGCCCTGATAATCACGGACAACACAGTGGCCATGTACTATCTCAACAAGAGAGGAGGCGTGGGGCCACTACCACTGTGCAGAGAAGCAATGCAGCTCTGGTTCTGGGCAGTTCAAGAAGGAGTCTCTCTATCAGCAGTTCACCTAGCCAGAGAAGAGAACACTACGGTGGACGCTCTGAGCAGGCAGAGCAGTCTCCCACGAGTGGGAACTACCTCAGGGAATCCTTCAAGAGATGATCACACTTTGGGGAATCCCTCAAGTGGATCTGTTCGCGACCAGTGTCAACCGAAATTGCAAACTGTATTGAGAAAGTTCGGGAAACTCATGATCCTAATTGCCCTGGATTGGGCCAGGAGGGCGTGGTACGCGGACCCTCTGGACATGTCCATCTGCCTTCCAATACGTTTTCCACAAAGAGAGGACCTTCACTCGCGAGAGGAGGGTCGGGTTCTCCATCCAGAGGTCATGACACTCAGCCTTCACGCATGGTTTCTGAGAGGCTGATGTACAAGTATTGGGACTTGCCGGATGATGTAATGGAGATTGTGCTTTCTGCCAGAAGGCCAGCAACGATATCCTCATACTGCTGCTGTTGGAAAAAATTCTGCTGCTGGTGTAGGGAAAAGGATGTGGGCCCTTTTTAATGTGATACACCTACAGTGTTATCTTTTCTACTACATTTGGCAAATCTGGCGCTCCAGATTGGAACAATCAAGTTTTATCTAGCAGTGCTTTTCATATTCAAGCGCACCTCGAAAGAGGCATTCTACTTCAAAATACCCTTAATAATTCAATTTCTTAAAGGACTTAATATGTGTTTCCACCTTCACCATTCCAAATACCAACTTGGGACCTTAACTTGGTTTTAAAGTTTTTGACGTGCGCTCCTTTCCAGCCACTCCATTCCTGCCCTTTAAGGCTACTAACTTAAAAACCATTTTGTTAGTAGCAATAGCATCAGTCCGCAGGGTGAGTAAGTTGCAGGCATTATCCTGTAAACCTCTGTTTACCACTTTTTACAAGGATAAGGTTGTCCTTAAGGTCAAACCCTCTTTTCTACCTAAGACAGTGTCATATTACCATTTAGCACAGAACATTGTGCTTCCGGCCTTCTATCCTCCACCTCATCTTGGCAAGGAAGACTTAACATTCCATAGACTCGATCTGAGGAGAGCTGTAAGCTTTTATATTTCAAGGATGGCAAAGTTGCAACTGCACAACCAACTTTTCACTGGATATACAGGACACAAACAAGGTCTGTCAGTCACCAAACAGACCCTGTCCAGATGGATCATAGTTGCCATTTCGGAGTGCTACAGGGGGAAGATCCCCCAGAAGGTTTAAGGGCTCCCTCCACAAACGGAATGGCAACGTCTTCTGCCCTTCAGAGGGGAGTTCTGATAGAGGACATCTGCGAGGCAGATACCTGGTCTACCTTCCAAGCTTTCACAAAACATTGTTTTTAGGGTCTTCTTATAGTGAAGGAAGATTTGGGAAGGCAGTTCTATGCTCCATTCTGGACAAACAGTAACTCTAAATTCTTACTCCTTCCTCCAAAACAACATAATACTGCTTTGAGAGTCTATCATAAAATGAGGAATATGTGGGAGGACACAATACATTTGAAGAACAAGTTACTTAATCCTGGCAATGTTCTCTCAACTGGATGTTCCTCCCATGCATTTCTCATCGCCCTCCCAACCTACCCAACTGTAGGAATTTCGAGCTTTCGACCTGGCGCTCTTTTAAGGTCTGATAATTTAAAGGCACTTATCAAGGCCATTAATTCTGCATATGGGTGGCAAAAAACTGAACTGAAGCCATCGGGCGATGACGTCAGCCGAGATGTAAGCCCTCGAGGGACATCGAGTCGACCGCCTCAACGCACAGCGGCCTCTACCGAAAGAAATTATTTTCCGAAGCAGCTAAAGCTGGAAACGAAGGTATCACAAGATGAGGAATACGTGGGAGGACCATCCATTTGAAAGAACGTTACCAGGGGTAAGTAACTTGTTCATCACTCTGTTTGGCCGTCAAGTTTATAATTTGATATGTGTTCTTTATTTTGTCCACCCTGCTCGCCTCTGAAAAATAGACCTTGAATGGTTGACTACTATCAGTAGGTGAACAAAGGAAGTGGTAAGGAACCCCTGGTTGCCTTTTCCGGGCCTATTTTAACCCGTACTTAGGAACTGTCTGAACATTCCTGACATGTGTCCTAACTATGCTAAGATGTACGTGATGGAGGTTTAACGTTATTGTGTAGTTACAAGACCCAAATATGTCCATCGTGATTGTATTGTTAAACCGCCTCCTGATGTTTACTTTTCTTACTGCCTGCAGTATGCGACTGCCAACCCTTGCATCCTTGTATTACTGCATGAATTGTGTGATCGCTGCCTCCTGTATCTAGCTGTTACTCCATTCCTGTGAAACGGACACCTTCTGTGACCTGCAATCTTCCGGCAGTGTATGACTTAACTCTCCTGTCATGCCATGCTTAGTTTACCAGTAGCATGTCTCAAAAGAATGCACCTTTGCCGTAGGACAGAACTTTGACATAATAAAGGGGTTTTATGTAATTTTCCCGCTTTCTGAAGGTCGCACATAAAAAGTTAGGATTTTAGTTTTTCGGTTGATTTTGTGTGGCCCTCAGAAAGCAGGAAAAGGGCATGCCTGTGTTTTTTGTAAAAACATTTTTTATGCAGGGGTTCTGAGCTAGGGCTGTAGAGTTCTCCCTGTGTTGCTACTTCATGCATATAACGGTGAGCCTGTATGATCCTTTTAATTATGGTAACACATTGTACGATGGATGGGATGGAGAATAACTCACACACTAAACAAGAAGACCGATTCAGGAAGTTGGTAAAAAGTCTGTTTTAATATCAATCATCTAAAACAGGGAGTTCAACGGACGTCGCACAGCACGATCTCAATGCATTTCATAAAATAATGAGACTTCTATAGCACAAAGTCGTCATACGTGATGTCATACTACGTGGCAAACTACAAAAATCTACAGGGATCATGGTAGGCTAAAGGGGAACATTCAAGTATACTTTCTATATGGGATAGGATTATGATTGGGTCTCTATAGTCGGGTGGGCAACTCATGCCCTCCCTTAGTGCAACTCATAGTCACAGTTTACTAGCTACACGGCACACCATTGGCTATCAAACTATAAGGCCCTTTGTTATATGGCCTTCTACAATTGGTCGGCATGCGTGTACCCTTCTGAAATATTGGATTCTCTAGCAGCATGTACACTGGTACCACAGGTGCTGGTGGGTGGACTGGACGTACCTCCCCACCCAATTAGCCCATCATCTCTCATGCTATCTGCTATTCAGATTGTCTTTGAACTTTGCCTTGTAGTAGCTTCTCGTCTCTGGGAATATAAGGGAGTGTGAGCACGTTCTTATTAAGGTTCAGGCTTGCATGCCCACATCTATTTTCATCTTGGACTTGCGTGATCAGAGACCGTGAATCAGCCCATTTTATAGCATTTAATTGTCCTGAATAAAGAAACTTGACACTCATGGTGTTCTCTCTTTGCAACTTAACAAGGGATGCCTCGGCGTCTAACATTCACTTTTCTTCAAGGACTGATAACCAGTTTTGACTGCTTTTAGCTGTTGACATCTGGCCAAGCAAGTCTACCTTTGTTCCATCTTGGAGCTTCGGCTTATTCCTAGCTGCGACACATGCACAAATACCGATCCTTCTTTCTCCATGGGTTAAGCTTACGAAAATCGTGGCATCGGATATCCAGGTTTCCAAGCAAAGTCCCTGGATCTCCTTTTCTCCCTGATTCTAGGTAGGCCTTGATTTTAGCTTTGTTCCCCTGGCAAGGTGGTGCCCCGATGTATAAGGCAGCTCTTCTGGTCTCTCTCACTAGTTGTTTTCTTGCAAGTCCCTTCTTAGATTGGAAATTGACAAGATATAGTGCTCATGGCACCGGCATATTATCATAATTTTCAAGATTACATCATTGTTTTGTCTGTGTATCTTTGCGGGTCCTTTTTGTACCCTCAACCATTTCGCTCACTCAATTCTTATAGTACAGCCTTGCTACCCCTGGTCGAACAGTAGCATTTCTGGTTGGATTACAGATTAAGCAAAGAATTGCCAATTTTCCCAGTGATTTCAGGCAAACTCCATTTTCAAGAACTCTGGTTGCTCGCTACCCACCAGTTCCGAACTTACAGTGATTGAAGGCTCATGTGCTCTGCCCTCGCTGTCTAAGGAAGGTGGGTGGCTACCTTTGCCTGGTCTGACCGTCACCCAGTGCTTTATTTCACAATTTATTAGGCGGCCACTCTCATCTCAGGGAGTTCCTTTTTCCCCGAAGCAAGGTGGTGCACACCCAAACCGCTTATACAGATCCAACTTTAGTGAGAACTCCAACCTGTTTCGCACCACCCCCAGCAAATACCCTCTCTGCGACCAATGAGCTAGGAACCAGGCCGGTGTATAGTAAGAATATATATTTATTTAAGGTTTGACAAAGAACCATGAAACAACCAAAACATCAGGCACCAACGCTGTGGCACTACACTATCACAAATTCAAATGTTTTGCACCAATTGACTAACATACGTTTAAAGGAATTTTAGTTGCCACAAGACACAGGTAACATTTTGAAGTTTGCAGTCACAATTTACTTCAGATTTCTTGGAAATTAACCAATACAAAACACACAGTGATTGCTTAGTTTGGCACAATACTCCTTTCTCCCAGTAATTCCTACCCTTCTGGCATCACTTAGATATGACCTCTCTAATTTGAAGGCAATTTGCAGGGGGTTGGGGCATAATGGAAAAATAGTTTTTGCTTTTTATTAGAAATTCAATGTTTGGAAAAGGAAATACAATTGGAAAATTGTTTTGGGCTTTTTATTTTGGTAAAATACAATGTTTGGGAATTCCGATTTGGGATGCAAGGGAACAAATGGGGAATTTCGTTTTGCACCATGCCTACAATGAAAATGCAAGTCTTTGGGGTTCTGGTTTGGACTGAATAAGAATATTTTTTTTCAAAGGGAATGCAAGGTATTGGGATTTTCGTTTCAGGGACACTAGCACATTCAATTGAACAGCAGGGTTACCCAATTGCATTACATACTAGTCATTAACAAGGCACTGGGATAATCCTTTGTCAATTTTGAATTTTGACAAAAACATCACCCCATGATAAATGACCCTATGGGAATTGATTAGATTATATTGTTAATTGTGCTAAGGGTATAGACGCTTTCACCCCCCTTCCCACTAATGTAGAGCACCCACCAACGAAAGATAAGGGTTAAACAGGCAGATTCAAACATGATTCAAGGTAACTGGATAGGGTGTTCTTCTATAGAGGATTCATTGAGTTAACTTTTTAGTTCAATATGGACAGGATCTACCCAGTTTTTCCCCCCGCCCCTTCACCCACTAAGGGAAAGGGATTAAAGCAGGCAGCTCCCCACATAATTGATAGCTTTGGGATATATCTTCTTACATGGGAGTTCTCTGTTCTTCGCTCCAGAGGCCCACCAGCTCCTAGGCCCCTCTTTCAGGCAGGCAGCACACACCTCAAACCTCTGCCCACAAGCCAGTTCTCTCCAGCCACAGGCCTCTCTCAGATAGGGCTCCCAGGTTTCCAAGCAAAGTCCCTGGGTCTCCTTTTCTCCCTGCTTCTAGGTAGGCCTTGGTTTAGCTTTGTTCCCCTGGCAAGGTGGTTCCCCGATGGATTAAGCAGCTCTTCTGGTCTCTCTGTCTAGTTGTTTTCTTGCAAGTCCCTGCTTAGATTGGAAATGAAAAAGATATAGTACTGATGGCACCTACATATCATTATTCCCATGATACAGATTGGCTAGATCCCTCCCTTCACCTCCCACCAGCTGCTGATAGGACCAGAAGTTGGGAGGTACGGGTTATGGAAGCTGAGGGAGGAGGGAAAATACATAATTTCAAAATGACAGGTAGTTTTACACTTTTGGGGTCTGAAAATCTGCCAACGTGGCAGCTACCTTAATCGTTCAGATAACTACATGAACCGATATATTTTTTTATTCTACATTTTATGGCGAGTCAGAAAATACTAATTTTATTTTCGGCACGCCCTTCCTGGGCAGGGCAACCGTTTTTATCGATTTACTCCTGTGCCGAAATACTCACAACTTCCTGGTTCAAGTCTTGCTTTCATAACCTATCACCACACTAACTTTCCATTCCCCTGGAATTATGAGAAAGTCAGAATCATAATTCTTCCTATAACTCCAGTTGTATCCAAAAGACAGAATTTGTTTTTACATGGTCCCGACGGGCTGCTGATCCCCTTTAATATGAACCCGGGGTGAGCTCATTGGAACACACAATCCTAGGCCTGCTAGTCATAAATACAATCTTTCCTTTGTACTATATTAGAACAGAGTGTGGGGTGCATTTGAAGGCCCCAAACAAAAGCCCCTTCACCAGAACAGCAGCATTTAAACACTGCCACCAAAAATTGCTTTGCTTTGCCTTCCCTGTCACCTGAGTGGCAAGCATTTAAACACTGCAAGAAAAAACGGCCTTCCTTTGCTTTTATTTCACATAAATGACAATAGGTTATACACTGCAACCAAAAACGGCATTGCTTTACTTTTATTTCACATGAGTTGCAAGAATTTCAACACTACAAACAAAAACAGCTTTTGCTTTCCGTTTCACATGAACAGCAGCCCTTTAAACGCTGCAACCAAAAACGGCCTGGCGTTTTCTCTTTGTTTTTGTGAAATTAAAGAGCCATGTGGAAAGGGGGCCTACCCATCAGCTTTTGTGAAACAGCAAATGTAAATTCACCCAAGAAGGAGAAATCAAAGAATCCTGTAACCTGCCAGACAGGATTTTAAACATTAAAAGCAAAAACGGCCTGCACATGTGTGAAAATATAAACGGCTTTAAAAAGCCAAAGTGGAAAAAGCTAGCACTGCTCACACAGAAAATGCCAGGGAAATAGGATGTGGGGGTGAACAAAGCAAATGTATAAAGTTTCAGCCCACTAAACTCCAGTCACCTTTGAAGAGACATTTACTGAATGAAAAACCAGTTTGGGCTGAGGCAGGAACTTCATAATGACAAAGACCCACTTCCTGCTGTATATCACACATATCCTATAACAATCCTGCAATAAAATGTGATGCTGCTGAGGGCGTCATAATTCTCTGTTCTGCAGACATGAAGGCAGGAGCCCAGAGATTTCAAAGAAGGCTAAGTGTGGCTGAAGCATTACCAGGAGGTGTGAGCCCTTCCTGCACCCACTTTAAAGAGCAAACTGTCAATTTCAAAGGGACTCCTAAAAATCTCTGGTCACTGTCTGAGCCCAGAGGAAGGTAGATGGCTGTGGGGGATGAAGCGGCCCTCCCACAGGTGGAAAAGACACTCCCAATTTACATTAAAAGACTGATTTCATTTTTAGGCATTTAGCGCAGCAGTCAGAATGAGGATTAATTTTGTTTATGCCATTTTTCATGTAATTTCCAGTCGGTATTGGGGGTATAAATTGCATTTACCTCGGACTGTAATGGCCAGTGAGATTATGTTTCTGGCTAATCTGAACATGTGAAAATTATGAGATTGGATGAAAAGCTGGAAATTGAAATTAGGAATATGCTTGATGATTTACATATTCATAACTGTTGTACATTTTATGAAAAAGACAAAAATGTGCCACAAGGCCATGCTACATCGTACAGAGTTTGCGATCGGCTTGCCGAATTCCCTATGACCAGCTAAAACCGCCTATCGGTTTCATATGGCAGTGGCTAGTATAATTCTGAAGTTATGAGACATAACTAGTTTTTGCCAAAAAGTGGTAATGAGAACAAAGGAGGGTAATAAATGGAAACAGATGTGCTCTCCTCCCCTGAACCAGTCCTGACAGGGGGCGGAGAGAATGATGGTAACTGTCTGTTAAGATGGATTTCTGAACTCTGTCCTGGAGGAGCAGAGGTTCAGAAGGCCAGCCTAGTTTCTTGGAACAGGGTAAACTCTGGACAAGCCAGACCAATCAGGGTAGCAATGGCGGCGGTCAGGACTAGGTCTCAAGAGGGGTGAGTGTGACTGAAAGCCCGCAATGAGCACACAAAGCAAGGACGCTTACAAATTACTCCAGACAGGTGTTATATTAAAAATATAGACACATTTATTACAAGGCCTTTGTAACATCGACCATAGTAAAGAATCACGGTAAAACTCCAATAAACCAACACATCACAAGTAATACAATATATATACAAGACCAAGAGGTCTAAGGAATTAGAAGTACGAAATATGCAGACCACTTAGATGGGGAGGAAAACAGGCAGTGCAAGTAATCTTTAGACCCAGTTCGACATCAGAGGCCACCTAACTAGAAGGAAGTCCGAGCCCTACGAAGAGTGGAGGCTTGTGCTCAAAAGTACCTGCACACGCGGGTGCCAACGGGCAAAGGGGAGTCTCTTCAGGGAAATCAGACAGTTCAGAGAGTTGAACAAAATGATGATTAACAGATCCCTGCTACTGAAGCGCGGCCTCCACTTGTGGGCAGAAGCAGGGCGCGAGTGCGGGAAAGGGTTGCTGTTTACGACAGCGATGGAAAGCCACAGGCTCCTGCGGGAGGGCGACCGGTTAGGGTATTGACTACTCACCGGTCCCCAGTGCAGGCAGACCCAGGCTTCTCTGGTTCCGTTTTGGTACTGGCAGGTCCAGATGCGATCAGCAGCATGTCTCGACGCTGTGTAGATTCCGAGACAGCAGGAGTCAGGGTCGAGGGTGTCCCAAAAGCAGCAAACACGCACAGATTGTTACCACAGCAAGGCAACTCGGCAACCGTGTGTATTCCGGTCCCAAAGCACACGTCTCACTTCAGACCTGGGAACGCCAAGTGTACGAATCGTGTGAGAGTGCCGAGGACTCGGAATTTAGCAGTAAGCCAGATGGCGGTGACAGAGCAAGGTTCCTGTGTAGGCTGGTCAGTCCACTGGATGACCCAGGGACGCTTCCGAAGGCTTACGTACAGGATTTGGTGAAGATGCCGAGAATAGTTGTTCCCACTATTCTAAAGGGTCGAAGCGCCTTTGCAGACCTTCTCGTTCGATGAGAGGCCGAGTGGTCTCGCAGGACGACAGCAGTGCAGGGTGCCAAACCTTCAGCGGGTCACCAGCGATTCCTCGACTTAGCTTCTTAGTTGCAGGATACTTGGCTCCATACCTTTTGTTCGTGAGAACTCCGGAGATCGACATGGTAGTGGGGTTTTCAGCCTCCTCTTATCCAGAGTTACCTTCGCGCCAAAACGGAGAGGGCCCAATGGGAGATCCGCTCACAAACACTCACACCATACGTGGACCAAAACGGAGAGGGCCCAATGGGAGATCCGCTCACAAACACTCACACCATACGTGGACCTATCACGGACCACGGTGGTCTCAGGCATTCAGGACTCTCTAGACTCTCTGGCACCCAGGATGTGTATTGGGAACAGATATCTCAGCCCACATCCTGGAGGCACACACATGGCATGCAGAAGCCCGCAAAAGCGTTGTGTTTCGCGGGAAAGTGCATGACCAAATAAGGACGGCCCCAGGTCGGCTCGACCTTGGGGAAGGTGAAGGGGCAAGATGGTCAGCGGACAGGACAAAGAACCTCATGGCATGGCCATTTTGGAGGCCAGGCCACCCATTTGGGCCAAACGCGGGAAGCGCGGTTAACATGGCAAAAAGGGGTTCAAAACACAAAGAAACGATAGCTGCCACCAGTCCCGTCCGTGACACACTTGCACATTTCATGATAAGTCCAGCGAGAGTTTCTAGGGCCTTGGGAATGACTAGAGACCGAAGAGCGCGGTAATGTAAGTTACGGTGCACTCTTGTTTCATGTTGCTCAAAAGCTGCAAATGGGAAAGGACTAAGGGAAACGAAGTCTCCCGGTACTGACTGTCTTAAGGGCATGTCAGTTTCCCCGTAAGAATTGAGCGAAAGCCCAGAGGAGTGCAGCGGAAGGCTGCGCTTCTCTGGCAAAGTCTAGATCAGGGTGTAAAACAACAGCAAAAAGTTTGGGGGTTGCCACATGGAAGGAAAATTACCTACAATTAGGAAATCTTTCCTAACACTCGCCCCTCCCAGACTAAGGACATGGGGAACTAATCCACCCCTGGATGAGTTTCTTGTTCAGGTCGGTTAAACACTCTGGACAACCCATCAGCATTGCTATGTTGGACACCTGGCCTATGCT
The DNA here is from genome assembly GCF_040938575.1 of Ambystoma mexicanum. Taxonomy (NCBI): domain Eukaryota; kingdom Metazoa; phylum Chordata; class Amphibia; order Caudata; family Ambystomatidae; genus Ambystoma; species Ambystoma mexicanum. The sequence continues at coordinate 642,765,372 of NC_090931.1, forward strand.
CAATAGTGAAGTCAAAGCCTTGCAGACTTATGGACCACCTTAGCAACTTTGGATTCTCTCCCTTCATGTTCATTAGCCACTTTAAGGGCTTATGGTCAGTTTGCACAGTGAAGTGGGTCCCATAGAGGTAGGGCCTCAGCTTCCGTAGGGCCCACACAACAGAGAAACATTCTTTCTCTACTGTGGACCATCTGAGCTCTCTGTCCTTAAGCTGGCGACTAATGAAACCAATAGGGTGTTCCTTACCCTTCTCATCTACTTGAGATAGTACAGCTCCTATCCCAGTGTCAGAGGCATCTGTCTGCACAATAAAAGGTCTTTGGTAATCAGGGGCCCTGAGAACAGGGCCCTGGCACAAGGAGTCTTTTAAGCCATTGAAGGCCTTCTCACACTCGTCGGTCCAGGTTACCTTCTTGGGTTTCTTCGGAGTGGTGAGAGCAGTCAGAGGGGCAGCTATGGTACCATAGTCTGCCATGAAGTTGCGGTAATACCCCGTGAGTCCTAAGAAGGCTCTCACTTGGGTCTGTGTAGTGGGGGTAGGCCAGTCTTGTACTGCTTGTACTTTACTAGGTAGAGGCTGTATCCTCCCTCCACCTACTTCATGTCCAAGGTAAACCACGGAGCCTTGGCCAATCTGGCATTTACTAGCCTTTATGGTCAAGTGTGCTTTCTGAAGAGCCTGTAGCACAATCCCGAGGTGTTTCACATGGTCTTCCCAGGTGGTGCTGAAAACTGCTATATCATCTAGATATGCATGACAGAATTCATCCAACCCGTTTAACACATAATTCACAAGCCTCTGAAAAGTGGCAGGTGCATTCTTCAACCCAAACGGCATTACCCTGAACTGGTAAAGACTGGAGTTGAGAACGCTGTCTTCTCCTTGGCATGTTCTGCTAGGGCTATTTGCCAATAGACTGCAGTGAGGTCAAACGTGCTGAAATACTTGGAGGCACCCAAGGTAAACACCAGCTCATCTGTTCGAGGCAAGGGGTGTGCATCTGTCTTGGTGACAGCATCCAGAGCCCTGTAATCCACGCAGAACCTCAATTCAGAAGTACCTGCCTTTGGAACCAAAACCACAGGGCTGGACCAAGGACTACTAGAGGGTTCAATCACCCCAAGATCTAACATTTTGTTGACCTCTGTCTTAATGTAAAACCGTACTTTGTCTGACATTCTGTATCCTCTACTTTTGGTAGGTACGCTGTCTACTGTGTCTGTTATGTTTGCACCAAGGTGTCAAACCATGGGACTGCGAAAACAGGGGGGAAAATTGCCTAAGCAAACCTTTCACCTCAGCCTGCTGATCAGAAGTCAGGTGAGGGGCCACTCGGACACCCTCAAAGGAGCTATCTGAAGGACCGCTTTGGAACAGGTCGGGGAGAGGTTCAGACTCCTCTTCCTCAACATCTGAAGCCAGTAGCAGTGCTGCGATTCCGACTTTGGGACGAAAGCCTTCAGCCTATTTACATGGAACACTTTTGGAGCCTGTCCAGGCCTTCCAAGGTCCACTAAATAGTTGACCTCACCCAGGGGCTCCACCACTGTGTAAGGGCCTGACCATTTATCCTGTAAAGCTCTAGGCCTTATGGGATTCATGGAAAAGATTGATAATCACCATGCACACCTGGTCCTCATTTATATTTTGCATATAGGAGAATAGCTCTGAGTAATTAGTTGGACAGTCAAGTGCAATTTGAGGTGCAGGGGAGAGGTGCTCAGCCTTGGTATCTAGGCTGGGAAAAATACATTGAACAAATGGTTTCCTGAAATGGTCCCCTGCACACTATCAACAAGGGCCGTGGCCCGTATAGAGTTTTTAAGGGTACAACTGGTAACCTTATTGATTTTTACAGGATTTGGTTCTTAATTTCAGTAAATTTCTGTGCTTAAAAAATATTCTGCAAAATATTCTGAAGTGTCTCAATTAATACTTGACAATTCATCTGTTTATCAGAAAAACAGTAATTTATTCAGATTTTTAACAAAAAAACATTCAAAGTATAATCTGGCCCAACGCGTTTCGAGTATCAATTTTCACTCTTCATCAGGGGCAATCTGTTCTGTATTCTTTACATTAAGTATAAACACTAAAGAGAAAATAAATTAAATTAATAATCTAATATTCATATGTACATTTAAGGCAGAAAACAGGGTTCTTCAATAACCAGTGAGAAGCACATATGTATGTTTCTATGTACATCATTACTTCATTCTTTGAATTCAGGATCAGTTTCATTGCTCAAAAGAAAAATATATTAAGAGATTAGCTAATGCTGGGAGCCTATTAAGATAGAAGACAAACCGGTCTTATCCTGAATATGCCATTACTTCCTAATAATAGCAACAATTTGGATGGTGGCTTGAATACTAACCTGAAAGGTTGTGTAAAAATAGTGCTGATATTATGAAGGCATTTATTCAAAAAAGTAGAAAAAGTATCCATAGGTTGTAATGGAGTCTATAGATTATGTGATATATATTGAAGAAAGGGTCGTATAATAGGATTTATTAGTGCAGAAGGTAATAGTGAATGGAATAGATCTTACTTGTAAAAGAAATGTAGGACTCCACAGGCAGTCATCTAAGGCTTCTCTGTGGATAGGATGTCCCAATCTGGTAATTTAAAAAAAGAGAAAGCAAGGTATATTAAGAAAAAGGGTGAATATTGGCTGTGAGGCTCAATGTGGTTGCTGAGTAGACATACTTACAAGTTGAGATGAAGAAAAGCAGATTTCCCAGATATAGTTGTAACCCGAGACTCTCCATCCGCTTCCGAGTGAAAAATCAGAGTAGATCGAGTATTTATAGTCGCAGGTGACGTCACCCGCGCATGCGCGTGATGATGTCACACCGCGGCCATTTTGTTTGTTTACCTGTATGTGCGTGTGTCTAAATGATGAGAAAAAGGTGTCTCACCCTTATAGGAGATACGCATGAGCGCATAAAATTCTATCCGGGTAGTGAATGTCAATATATATTAGCTATACATCTAAACATCTACGTCATGCTGATGTGGAAATCATTATGAACTGGTCGTAGTGAATATAGTCTGTTATGGAAATGTGAGCTAATCGAGAAGCTGTGTGTGCCCTACCCCCGACTAGGAGAAGATAAAAGAATAAATAAATAGATAAGCTAAAAAAAGATATAAAAGTAAAGAATGGGCAATTTAAATTGAAAACACAATAATCATGACATAAGGCTGTTTGTCATAGAGAAATCAAAATAGGCTCCCTTGCATTAAAAATAATAACATAAAAACAATAACATTTTCTGTACATACAGTAGATTTAAGTAACTTTTCGTCTGACCCACTAGGGGGTGTACATTCTTATTGTCTAGTCATGAAATGTCATTTCTTGTGTATCTCTTCTGGATCTCTAACCAAAATTAATATAGGATTTTAATCCTGTTTAGTTGAATGAGGTATAGTTTAGTCTAATTCTGATTTAAATTAAAACATAAGGTGGACACTAAAGAAGAGATGCCATGTCTATGTTTGTAGACATTCCTACTTGTTAACAGAAATGGACCTAAGTAGTATTCCTCATTTAGCCCCAGAGGGAACATAGCATCTAACTTTTGGATCCAATAGAGTTCTCTTTGTGCTAAAAGTTTTTGAAGATCACCTCCTCTTGGTAAGGGATAGACTACTTCCAAGACTACCATTCTCATTTCTGAAATATTATGTTTTTGGTCACGGAAATGTCTGTAGATAGGTGACTGCACGTTTTTAGTTATTATGTGGGACTTATGTTCTGTCCATCTGTCCATCTTTCTTTCACTCTCCGATTGGTTTTTCCAACGTAATACATTCCACAGGGACAACGGATCGCATATACCACATTTTTTGTATCGCATGTTGCATATTCTCTCAAAGTTATTTTTTTGCCTGTGTTTGGATGTCTCACATGGTCTCCTTTTATAATATTATTGTAATGTTGGCAATGTAAACAGGCGAATGTTCCTGTTTTCTGTTTAGTTAGAGTGGTCTGTGTTTGTCTTTTTGGTTTTTCAGCTTTGATAAGTTGGTCTCTGATGTTCCTCCCCCGTTTGTATGCGATCATCGGGCGATCTGGAAAGAGTTCTTTCAGGGTATTATCTGTTCTTATTAGGTCCCAATATTTATGGATGATCCTCTTAACTTGAAAACTTTGACTTGAGTATTTCAACGTATGTATTAAATTTTTGGTTTCTTTCTTTGTGTTGCCTTGGAGGAGCTCTTCGCTTTTTTTGTTAATTGGTTCTGACTATTGCTTTATCCACCGTTTCTGCTGGGTACCCTCGTCTTAAGAATCTCTGTTTCATGATGTCATATTCATTCTGTAGAGTAGCCTGGTCTGACGTTATCCTCTTGAGTCTTAGAAGTTGGCTGTAGGGTAAGTTTTTTCTTTTAGATGTTTTGGGTGAAAGCTGCTATGATGAAGGCAGCTGTTTACATCTGTTGGTTTTCTGTATATCTTTGTCTTGAGTGTTGTCCCTGAACGTTCAATCGTGACATCCAAAAAATTGACCTCCGGTCTACCGATCTCCTGTCGTTGCAATTGTTTAGGGATTCCCAGAATTTTATTATTTTGCTTTCAGTGCCATTCCAGATCCCAAAGATGTCATCTATATAGCGTCTCCAGCATTTCACCTTGTCTTTCCATAGTGGGTTTTCTAATACAAATTTAGTCTCAAATTGGTGCATGAATATATTAGCATACGATGGGGCTACTGATGAGCCCATCGATGTTCCGGAAATTTGAAAATAATATTGACCATTGTGTCTGAAATAGTTGTTGTAAAGGATAATATTAATGTGTTCTATGGCAAAGACTCTTTGTATCTGTACTTGTTGATTCCAAAGTAAAAACCATTCCATGGCTTCTATGCCTTCTTTATGAGGGGTTGAGGTGTACAAGCTATTTACGTCCATCGTAAATAGAATAAGTTCTTCCTCTTCTAGATTAAGTGTGTTGATTATGCTCAGAAAGTGGGTCGTATCCTTCAAGTAAGTTTTGTTTTTTTGTACCAAAGGCTGTAGTGCAGTATCCAGGTAAATTGCTAAAGGTTGGAACACACTGTCTGTTCCAGCTACAATTGGTCGAAAAGGGGGGTCTTCATTATTTTTATGTATTTTTGGTAATCCGTAGAAAACCGGAGTGACCGGATGTTTCTGAATGAGAAAATTGGCTGTTTTCTCATGGGATTCATGATCAGGACTTGCTGACCAGGTGTGAAGTTGATGAGGGAAGCTTTCTGGTTATACCAATGTTTCACCAGGGCTTGTCCTGCCTTCAACTTGTCACTAGCCATACCCATCAGGAGTACCATCCATTTTCTGAGCCCTAACACATAGTCTACTATGTTGGTAGTAATGGGGGAGTGGGCATCTCCCATCCCCCCTTGACTATGGCTAAGGGTCCCCGCACAGGGTGATCAAACAGAAGTTCGAAGGGGCTGACGCCAACACCCTCCTGTGGTACCTCTCGGTAGGCAAACAGTAAGCATGGTAAAAGAAGATCCCATTTTCTTCTTTGGGGTTCTTCCAGAGCCCCAATCATACTCTTTAACGTTCTGTTGAACCGTTCTACCAGACCATTGGTCTGGGGGTGGTATGCGGAAGAGAACTTGTAGGTGACCCCACATTCTTTCCACATAGCCTGCATATACTTCGACATAAAGTTGCTGCCTCGGTCAGACACAACTTCTTTAGGGAAGCCAACCCTAGTAAAGATGCCAAGTAACGCTTTTGCAACTGACTTGGCAGTTACAGTTTTTAATGGGATGGCCTCAGGATATCTGGTAGCATGGTCGACCAGCACCAGCATAAACCTATTGCCTGAGGATGTTTGTGGGTCAAGGGGACCAACAATGTCGATCCCTACCCTTTCCAATGGTATTCCCAAAACTGGGAGTGCTACCAATGGAGCTTGGATTGTTGAGCCACTCTTACCAGATAACTGGCAGGAGGCACAACTCCTGCAGTGACTTTCTACTTGCACCCCCATCTTGGGCCAGTAGAAGTGCATGGATAACCTTTGCTCGGTCCTCTTAATACCAAGGTGACCAGCAAGGGGCACTTCATGCGCCAACTGCAGGAGGAAGGGTCTTACAGCAAGGGGAACCACCAACCTCCTATGGTCTCCTTCTGGAGACTCTGTGGGCTCACTATACAGGAGTCCATCTTCCCAATGAATCTGATGCTTCCCAGGAGGTTCACCCTCAAGCTGGGAGCAGGCCTGTCTCCTAAGGCCTTCCAGAGATGGGCACTCACGTTGGCCTTTACTGAATTCTTCCCTGTCAGGACCACCTTCTACTAACAAGTCGTTTAGTTCAGGATGGTCATTGGGGTCAAATACTTCAGGCATCGCCGCCTCCTCGTCAGGTCTGGGGGAATTGACCAACTTCCTCCACCGCAGTGGTAGGTGAGTTCGGGGGAATATTTTCTTTCTCTCGTTTTGGTTTTCTGACTCCTTTAGCCTTGGGTTTCCCCTTTGGCTGGGGCAGCTCACTGATCTTGGTCAGTGCTGCCCTTGTTTGAGACCTTGTGCAGGGTCTGTCAGCAGTGTCTCCCACGAGCCCTAACGCTCGGAGATCATTGCCCAACAAGACCTTTCCTGGGACGCTTCTCTGAATGCTCACTGGTATCCTGACTGCTGTACCATTGATAGTAAGATTTACAGGTATTACTGGGAACATGAGAGTTGGGCCGTCAGCAAACTTAGTGGGCATCAGAGTAGTTCTGGCAACTTCCTCTGAGTCTACCAAGGTAGAATTCACTACAGTTCGACTGCACCCACTATCCCTAAGAGCTGGAGTATCTACTCCATTGATCAGCACACTGTCTTTAAAGTAGTGCTTGGTGTTATCTGGAATCATAGCATAAGCCTCTGCTGCTTTAGGCTCACAGGAACCCAGTGAAACTAAAACTAGCTCAGCTTCTATCCCACGGGGGAAGGACTCTGAGGAGAAGGATGCTCCGGTAATCTCTTCTTCCTTGTAGGAGGAGAAGGCCAGATTAGCAAAGTGTACCCCCAAGGTTTTGACCTTACATCTGGGATCCCCCTTCACGTGGTCGGTTGCTCCACAAGCAAAACAAGATCCATTGGGTCTGTTTACATAGGGAGGCTTATTATAACCAGAGTTCTGTTTCAGAGGCTGACCTCCACTACCCTGTAGTTCTCTTGTGTCTTACCCTTATTTTTCTTTTTGTGGCCTTTTTGAGAAGAAGATTTATCAGTTTCTCCACCCTCCTTATCTTTGGACTTTTTCCCTTCCTCCTGCTTACCAGGATGAGTCTTGTCCTTATGGGACACTCGATGTAACACCCACAACTCTGCTGCAATGGCAAGCTTCTTTGGATCTATCTCCTTAGAATCTGCCAAATGCTGCTTAAACTCAGGGGAAGAAGATGATGCAAAAATATGTTCCAGCATGACAAGACTTATCATACCTTCAAAGGTAGAAACCTTATAACCTTCGACCCAGCCAGTCAAGTTATTTAAGGATTCGGTTACATAAGATACCCAAGTACCACCTTCTTTTTTCTTATACTCTCGGAATCGTTTTAAGTATTGGGCAGGAGTCTTTTCAAACTTTAAAATGAGAGTTTGCTTCAACATTGCAAAATCTGCTCGCTCAGCCTTCGACATTTCCATAATGGCACTGCAGCCAGAATGGGGCAGTCTGCTGAGTAACCAGGCAATTTTATCAACATTGTCAACTTGTTGAACTTCACATGCATACTCAAATGTATTCAGCCAGTCCATAATCTCATTCTTTTCCTCATAAACACTGAGCAGATCTTTTGGAAACCGTGGATGAGAGGAGGCCCCAGACCCATGTCCAGGACCCTTGGATCCATTGGCAACTTGAAGCTTGGCCAGTTCCAACTGGTGATCCCTGTCTTTCTGTTTTTCTGCCTGTTCGATTTTTAGTTTGGCCATATTGAAATCAGGCTCCTTATGCCTAAACAGCAGTTCTTGCTTCTTGAATTCAAGTATGGCCTCCCCATCAGCACTGGCAGAGGAAACATTGGACATTTCATCCTTCCTGTCCTCATGGTCGCGGTGGACCAGTGCAGCGGCAGAACTGTCAGTTCTACCAGTGAGAGCAGCCCCACCTCCTTCTGCACTGTCCTCAGAAGCTATAGCGCTAAGCAGAGCTTCTTGCCACGCCATGATTCTTTGGATCATTTCCATTTTTGTGCCTTGTGAGGAGACACCTCTTTCAGCACACATATTTTTCAATGTTTCAGATTTAGAAGCATTTAAAGTTAACAAGGTATTTGTTTCCATACTGTTTGATAGGACTATGGCCTTTAAAAAGTTATACTATGACAATTCACTTCGTGTCCTGTTAGGAATAACTTGAAATGCCTTTGCTCGTGCGCAACACTGGATACCTTCAGTCGTATCCCACCGCTGTACACCAATTTGTTAAGATGGATTTCTGAACTCTCTACTGGAGGGGCAGAGGTTCAGAAGGCCAGTCTAGTTTCTTGGAACAGGGTAACCTCTGGACAAGCCAGACCAATCAGGGTAGCAATGGCGACGGTCAAGACTAGGTCTCAAGAGGGGTGAGGGTGACTGAAAGCCTGCAATTAGCACACAATCAAGGACACTTACAAATTACTCCAGACAGGTGTTATATTAAAAATGTAGACACGTTTATTACAAGGCCTTTGTAACATCGACCATAGTAAAGATGCACGGTAAAACTCCAATAAACCAACACATCACAAGCAATACAATATATATACAAGACCAAGGGGGTCTAAGGAATTAGAAGCACGAAATATGCAGACCACCTAGATGGGGAGGAAAACAGGCAGTGCAAGTAATCGTTAGACCCTGTTCGACATCAGAGGCCACCTAACTAGAAGGAAGTCCGAGCCCTACGAAGAGTGGAGCCTTGTGCTCAAAAGTACCTGCACACGCGGGTGCCAACAGGCAAAGGGGAGTCTCTTCAGGGAAATCAGGCAGTTCAGAGAGGTGAACAAAACGATGATGAACAGATCCCCGCTACTCAAGTGCGGCCTGCACTTGTGGGCAGAAGAAGGGCGCGAGTGCGGGAAAGGGTTGCTGTTTACGACAACGATGGAAAGCTACAGGCTCCTGCGGGAGGGCGACCGGTTAGGGTATTGACAACTCACCGGTCACCGATGCAGGCAGACCCAGGCTTCTCTGGTTCCGTTTCGGTACTGGCAGGTTCAGATGCGATCAGCAGGATGTCTCGACGCCGTGTAGATTCCGCGACAGCAGGAGTCGGGGTCGAGGGTGTCCCAAAAGCAGCGGACACGCACAGATTGTTACCACAGCAGGGCAACTCGGCAGCCGCGTGTATTCCGATCCCAAAGCACACGTCTCATTTCAGACCTGGGAACGCCAAGTGTACGAATCGTGTGAGAGTGCCGAGGACTCGGAATTTAGCAGTAAGCCAGACGACGGTGACAGAGCAAGGTTCCTGTGTAGGCTGGTCAGTCCACTGGATGGCCCAGGTACGCTTCTGAAGGCTTACGTACAGGATTTGGTGAAGATGCCGAGAATAGTTGTTCCCACTATTCTAAAGGGTCGAAGCGCCTTTGCAGACCTTCTCGTTCGATCAGAGGCCAAGTGGTCTCGCATGACGACAGCAGTGCAGGGTGCCAAACCTTCAGCAGGTCACCAGCGATTCCTCGACTCAGCTTCTTAGTTGCAGGATACTTGGCTCCTTACCCTTTGTTCGTGAGAACTCAGGAGATCGACATGGTGGTGGGGTTTTCAGCCTCCTCTTATCCAGAGTTCCCTTCGTGCCAAAACGGAGAGGGCCCAATGGGAGATCCGCTCACAAACACTCACACCATACGTGGACCTATCACGGACCACGGTGGTCCCAGGCATTCAGGACACTCTAGACTCTCTGGCACCCAGGATGTGTATTGGGAACAGACATCCCAGCCCACATCCTGGAGGCACACACAAGGCATGCAGAAGCCCGCGAAAGCGTTGTGTTTCGCGGGAAAGTGCATGACCAAATAAGGACTGCCCTGGGTCGGCTCGACCTGGGGGAAGGTGAAGGGGCAAGACGGTCAGCGGACAGGACAAAGAACCTCGTAGCATGGCCATTTTGGAGGCCAGGCCACCCATTTGGGCCAAACGCGGGAAGCGCGGTTAACATGTCAAAAGGGGTTCAAAACACAAAGAAACAATAGCTGCCACCATTCCCGTCCGTGACACACTTGCACATTTCATGATCAGTCCAGTGAGAGTTTCTAGGGCCTTGGGAATGACTAGAGACCCAAGAGCGCGGTAATGTAAGTTACAGTGCACTCTTGTTTCATCTTGCTCAAAAGCTGCAACATGAGGAAAGGACTAAGGGAAACGAAGTCTCCCGGTACTGACTGTCTTAAGGGCATGTCAGTTTCCCCGTAAGAATTGAGCGAAAGCCCAGAGGAGTGCAGCGGAAGGCTGCGCTTCTCTGGCAAAGTCTAGATCAGGGTGTAAAACAACAGCAAAAAGTTTGGGGGTTGCCATATGGAAGGAAAATTACCTACAATTATGAAATCTTTCCTAACACTGTCCAATCTGAGCAGCAGGGATAATTACAGTGTACTCCCCCAGAATGTAAAATGAGTGATGTAATTTCTGCTATATAAGGGGGACTGTACTAGGACTCAAGACAGACACCTCAAAATCCGGGGAGACAGAAGAGGAGGAAGGAGAGAAGGCTGCTGAACCTTACCATCTTTGAGAGTGCAGTGACCCAGACCCTTGCCCTTTCTTTCCAGAGTGTCCTGAGATCCAGCTGGCTTTCCTGAATCCTAACCCCAGCCCTACCTTGCACAAACCTTTCATTTTTGTAGTAGTACATTTAATCCAATACCCTATTGAAAACCCCAAATTGCCACTGTAATCCAGTCATCTCCCCATAGAAGAATCTTTTGTTTGCGTGGGTATGTTAGCATATCTTCTTTGAAAAACCTCTCGGTTGTCTGTGTAAATCCGTAGAATTTTTTTTTAAAGTAAATAAATTAATACCCCCTTTGAAATTCAAAGTTCACGATTGTTGCAATTCGAAATCAACCATCTTGTTCCTGGGGGTTTCATTTAACTGTTATAGTCATTAAAGTGTTGCCTCAAAATAATTATTCTCCTTGTAACTAAAAACCGAATTTGTCCATGTATTGTGTGCATTACCAAACAAATTCCCATTTGCATCTGTCCTATTAAACCCAAACAGTTGTTACCATTGTGAGCAATCCCTTTTGCCTAGAAGCCTACTTGTTATGTGCCTCTGTCCTTGTCACTGAAAACCGGAATGTCCATTTGCCATTGTTTTTTCCCTTTGCATTTGATTTTTCTAAAAACAGATTTTCCAATTTCATTTCTATTTTTGGCCCGGTGTGCTGATCAGTATTCTCTAAACTTTCACTATCTCCTAAGTGTGAGCAATACGAATTTCCTTCTTTTCTGTCCCCTAGCAGTTGTGAGAAATAACCAAACCCCCATTCTTCCCTTTTGCCCCAAAAACGGGGTTCCCTTTCTTGGATGGCTTCCCATCTGGTGGTGGGCTTTAACCCAAATATTCTCTCTCTATTCCTACTCCTTGCCACTGCCTTTCATTCAAAGGAATACAGTTTAGCTAATGTTTGGGGGTGAGTGTTGCAGGGGGGAGTGCTAAACCGTTGGTGCTATCACTTTGTAAAACATTTTTTTTTCTGTTTTGCCATTAAAGACCTGAGTGAACTGTAATAGGATATCTTAACCTGGTTGTTCTGTAGAGAACATTGCATTTTATGTTGCCACAACATTGGTGGCTGCTGTATTTTGATTATTTTCATTTTTCATTAAATAATGAATTAATAAATATCTTATTGATACGCACCGGCCTGGTTCCTAGTCAATATGACACACAGTGTTTGTGGAGGCTGGGTGCGAGACGGGTTGGAGGCCAACTCAAAAGAATCTGTAGTATATTAAAAATAAAAAAATGCTTTATTGTGCGCCACATCCATTGTAGGGGAAGGAGTTCCCTAGTTGTTGTGTACCGTGTAATAAACCGTGACACAAGGTAGATTTGTTATTGCACTTATGCACATAGGCCACAGTTAACATAGGAACCCAGTGTTCACGTTTACACAAACGAAATAGGCCTTTGTGTTTACATGCTGTGATTTTATATGATGAAATGTCTCTTTATTCCGGATAAACGCAATCCGTCACTTGACTTTATTTCTTACATGTAAGACATAATTCCTCCTTTTTATGTCTGAAATGCGCAGTGTTTCAAATATATCTTTTTTTTCCACGTGCAGTGCTGCAGTTTTAAATCGGCCAAAGGTGCATTGTCCCAGTTTACACAAAGTCAGCATCCACAGCACAACATGTTTCTTTTGGTTCATTGGGCATATCCATCTATTTTAAGCTCTCAGGTAGATTCCCTTTCACTTGCGCACCTGTACATTTTAGTGGAGTTGACGAGGCCCATTTCTTTCCAATTCACTGGGCCTTATGTCTGAAATCAAGTTTTTGTACTGGCTTTTATATTTCAATGGAACTCCATATTAGACTCCATATTAGACTCTCACAATAGGGGCCTAGCATGGCCACTCCATCTCTGTCACTCTGTGACTGTTTTTTCACCCCACACTTAAGTGGCATGGGAAAACAAGTAGGGGCTTGTCAAGAGGGCGTGGCCTACAGCGGAGGGGCGTGTAGGGAGAGGGAGTCACCTACTGCTGGTTAGGCCATGCTCCTTTGATGAGCCCCGACTTAATGGGCTACAGGCACCCCCGGGAGGCAGCCCTTTGCAGAGGGGGCTGATCTATGTATCTTTCAACTAAAGGGATGCCTTGTAGGGGACAGCGCTGCATGTTTTCAGCCTTAATGGTGGCGCTGAGGTGAGGGTCTCACCATGCAGAAATTAGCCTCTGGTGATCGCTGCATCTTTTAGCTAAAGGGATGCCTGGTGAAGGGCAGCAGCACCGTGAAGGCTGAAAGGGTGAGGCAGCTGGAAACCAAGGCCTTTTTTCCTAAATCCTGAAGCTCTCGCAAGTGGGCAGGAACCAAAGGATACGATGTTCTGTTACTTTTTTGGTAAATAAGTCATTGTTCCCTTACTTTATTTAACCCAGAGCACCGCTCCACGGCAGTGATGGACACCTTTATTTATGTATTTAGTACATTCTTCCCTACTGGGGATTTGAACCTGGGTCATGCGGGTAACACTCCGGTGGCCAGACTTTCTTGCAGGGGCTGGGTTGCTGTTCCTTTGTAGAGACTGCCTGGGACATATCGCTCATTGTCAAGCAGTCACAAAGCCCTGTTCTGCGCATTGATATGTGCCTTCTGCAATTAATCATGGATTGCTGCAGACACATTGTCAGCACAGCTAATGGGCAGGGGTGTGTGGCTACAGCTTTAGGTATGTCCCTTAAGAGGTGGGAATGGTGGTTGATTGGAAGGGGACGGCTGCTTAAAGCTGCATGCTGCGGGGATCCATGACCAACTAAAGGTGGTTATTTAAATGCTGCATTTTCTTTTGTTGTCCGCTTGTCTGTCTTAATATTAGTGTTGTAAACACAGCAATGTGGGGTGCAATGGAGAAAAGGAAGGTACGGTGTTTACATTGTGAGGGGGTTGAGTTTGGGGTTGCTAGGGAGTGCAAGGGGTCGGTAGGCTTGTGCGGGAGTATAAGCAGCGGGGCAGGGCAACATAGTTCCACTCCTTTTTTTTTGTATATACTTCGACCGCTGGCTGCTTGCGGCCTCACCTTTTCTTCCATACTGCACACACGCGCTCTATAACTTCCCATACTCCGAATCAGGTCCCCAGGGGCGTTCAACCTACAGCATGTTGAGACCACACCAATGGGGGAAGGTGCTATACAAATACTCATTACTTTACATTACATAATGATGGCGCCGGCCCCTGGGGATCTCTTGGATAAAGGGATGCCTCGCAGGTGCTGGGGCCACCATTATGGAAAAAATGCCTTTTTTCTAAACGCCTGAAGCTCTCGCACGCGAGCGAAAGTTTTAGGCTTTAGAGAAAAACCCTTGCCCTCTAGCGGCCAGGGGCTGCCATGGGACATTAGGACGTCCCAGTAGGGCCCAGTTTCAGCACCGTATCTCTGAGCCTGCTTGGGCTCTAGCCCTGGCCCACTTCTAGCTCTGCCGCCATCCACGCCTACCCTGGTCTCATTGCCTGCGTCATTTATGTAACAGTCCCCTCCTGTGGGGCCTGACGGCCAGTTCCGGCACCCATTTACTGCCCCCTGATGTCACGCTGGCGTGCTTTGCATTCAGGGAATGCCTGGCACTTTGGGTCTGGCTCACCCTGCCTGCAACGTGTGACTATTCCCACCTGTACCCTTCTATCGCTGCTGGCAGGGAGTCGGGCGGCAGCTGCAGACACTACAAGCAGGAGCCTTGCTGTAGCCCGCAGTGTGCCCGTGAGTGACAGCTCGTGTAATTGATGTCCGCCTGAGCTGGTGCTGTGCCAGCTACTGTTGGCGTCTTTCCAGCGTGCTCTGTGTTGGGCCAGGTGTGCCTGTGTTTGTGAGCTCTGTTGTGTCTTGTCTTGGAGTTTCCCTAGCTCCCTGACGCCCGGCACAATCGGGTGGTTTAACTGGTGGGGGTAGTTTGGAGAAAGCCTGTTCGACAAATCCGCCTGTGTGCCATGAATAGGGTCCAGCTAATCTGAAAGAGCGAAACCAGCCTTCGCCTTGACGGGCGTGTCCTTCAAACATGCCATTTCCCAGTGTTTGCACTGGGCCTCCCCTATACACGTGAGTGCGTCTCGCATACCAAAATGTGCAGGGCCGCATTGCCGTGATATCTGAAAGGGGAGAAAAGTGCAGCAGTTATGGCGAGCTAGTCACACCAGGGCTAAGGCGGCTCTGCTCTGCGCGAGTATCACACAGCAAGCGATTCTGCACAGCCATGTAATCCAATAGTGTGTCTTCACAGTACCACATCCAGACCTGTGCTCTGTCTTTAGACGCCTTTATATGCATGCAGGGTCCCAAATTCCGCTGCATGTGTGCACTGGGTGCCTTAGCTCTTAGCTGTACCCTCTAATTAATGGTTACGCAGCATGCCACGCGCACATGTGTGGTGGTCTCTCCCTTGTGCGCTTGTCTGCGTCCATCTATAGCTCTGCTCGTGTGTTTGCTGGTCCCCAAAGCAACCCTATGGTTCTGAAACCCAGTTTCTGTGCCCCCTGAATATGTGTTGGTTGCCCGTTCCCGTGTGCGCGCGCGTGCGCGCGCGCGCGCTGTACCATTTGCTCTTCTGCCTTGTGTTGCCGACTGCTTAAGTGCAGGGGCGCCACCTTTTGAATTTCCCAGGGGGTGCCGGGGGCCAGATTTGAGCGGAGCTCCATTGAAAGTATAGGAACATTCAGCGCAGACTGCTGTCCCGGGGGTGCGCGGGCCCTGGAGCAGAGCACCCGCGTATTCGGCGCCCCTGCTGACCTCGTGTATGCCCTATCTAGGCGTGGAGCAACACGAAATGGCCTGCACACTGACTATGGCGCGACCCTACCCCTACGTTTAGAGAAGGGGTAGGAGCCGAATGTGACATGTGGCACATGCCACAGCGTGCCACCAATCTCTGGGCTGGCTGATGGAAAATGTGCAGTTTTAAGGAGTTCAAACACATTCTACAAGTGAAAAATACCCTCTCAATCATTGTGGGATTGTTTTATATTGAAACACTTTCAGCAAATGCATAGTTTAAGCACTTATCATGCCACAGCATGTCACCAATCTCGGGACTAGCTGATGTCAAATTTACTGTTTAAATGACTTTAAAGACATTAAACAAGTGAGTAAAAAGCCTAACAATCATTGGAGATGTTATAAATCAAATTTAAAAAAAAAAAGAAAAATTTGAATTTTGACAGCTTCCTAGAACCTTCAACCTCGTGCACTCTAGTCTGAAGCTCTACCATTGCACCAATGCTTTACACAGGAAACCGCTGGTGCTAGTTCTTATGACCTATTCAAACAGCAGGGCCTGAAAGTCCCTTTTTAGTGTCAATTCTAACGTGGCATGCCACCTAGATATTTCTTTATATCTGCTTCAAATCAGTGTTTTCATTGCTTCAAAATTACTTCATGCACCTCACCTCTTAGTCTCTTGTGGTATGTTTCATACCTTTCAGCAATTGAATGTTTGAAAGCACTTGGAACTCCAGCATGCCACAGCATGTCACCGCTCTCGGGACTAGCTGATGCCAAATTTACTGTTTAAATGAGTTTAAAGACATTAAACAAGTGAGTAAAAAGCCTCACAATCATTAGGAGATGTTATAAATCAAATTAAAAAAAAAGAAAGAAAAATCAGCTTCTTAGAACTTTCAACCTCATGCACTGTGGTCTGAAATTCTACCATTGTACCAATGCTTTACATGGGAAGCTGCTGGTGCTAGTTCTTATGACCTATTCAAACAGCAGGGCCTGAAAGTCCCCTTTTAGTGTCAATTCTAACGTGGCATGCCACCTAGATATTTCTTTATATCTGCTTCAAATCAGTGTTTTCATTGCTTCAAAATTACTTCATGCACCTCACCTCTTAGTCTCTTGTCTTATGTTTCATACCTTTCAGCAACTGAATGTTTGAAAGCACTTGGAACTCCAGCATGTCACAGCATGTCACCCCTCTCGGGACTAGCTGATGTCAAATTTACTGTTTAAATTACTTTAAAGACATTAAACAAGTGAGTAAAAAGCCTCACACTCATTGGGAGATGTTATAAATCAAATTTAAAAAAAGAATGTTGATTTCCAACAGCTTCCTAGAACTTTTAATCTCTGCACTGTAGTCTGAATTTCTACCATTACACCAATGCTTTAAATGAGAACACTTCTGGTGCTAGTTCTTATGACCTTTTCAAATAGCAGGGTCTGAAAGTCCCTTTTCAGTGTCAATTCTAATGTGGCATGCCACCTAAATATTTCTTTATATCTGCTTGAAATCAGTTTTTTCATTGCTTCAAAATTACTTCAGGCGTCTTACCTCTTAGCCTCTTGTGTTATATTTCATAACTTTCAGCCACTTGAAACTCCAGCATGCCACAGCATGTCACCAATCTCTGGACAAGCAGATGTAAAATGTACTGTTTAAATGACTTCAAAGACATTAAAGCCATTGAGAGATGTTATAAATGAAATTTAATAATTGAAAGCCTGTACGTCACCTTGCAGCTGCTAGCTGTCTGTCTCCTGTGCATTACACAATATGGCCTGGGTATAAGTAGAATCCTATGACAGCGAGTAAAGCAGAGAAGGGCCTTCAAACATTCTGCAGGACCCCTCTCTGGGACAGCTGATGGACAAAGCAGCATGGGCAGGCCTAAGGCCGCTATCCCATAAACTGGACTGTCTCCTGGGCTGGGTCGCCTTCTCGCAAGGGCCGACAGCTGTGAGGCCCAGAGCCTGCAAGAGACAATGGCAGAGAAGGTCTGGGATATTGTGCCTTCAATTAGGAGGAACATAAGGCCAGTGGCGAACCACTGTCCGAATCACGCAAAGGACACACAAAAGAGAGGCATGCTAAGGGAAAGGCGTGATGGAAGGGACAAGGTGAAATACCCCTTTGCACACAGGAAGACCAAGAGGGCACTGAATGGGATTCCAGCAGCACTGAGAGTTCTCACCTTTCTGTGAGCTTGGCCACACCTCAGGAAGGAGAACTGTGCTAAAGGCACAATAAGAGCGTTTAGAAACGCAGAGATAGTTCCCTGGTCGACTCCTTTCATCCAGACCTGCTGCTCCACCCGAGATCCTCGGAGGGGAAGCCCCCACTTAAGGCCAAAAGGTACTTGAGCAAGTGACTGCACACGCCTCTAAATAAGGAGGTGAGAGGCTAATTGAAGGCACAATATCCCAGACCTTCTCTGCCGGATAAAGTAGCGGACACTCTGGAGGTGGACTCATTCATGGTGAAGCACACCAAGGACCTGAAAAGGGCATTGACCGCTCATGGATAGCATGCCAGGACACGCTCCCCGATTCCATAGGTCCATTGGCCAAGATCATTAAAATGATGGAAGAGACCAAAGAGGCCCTGCCTATGGATGTGCATATTCTGGCTAATTGGGCACAAAGAGCAGTTTGTTTAATAAGTGATACCAACTGTACAATAGCAGCGGAGTGCAGAAGATCGATTGTAGTAAAGATCGACCTGAAACTCGGGGAGTTGGCATCCTCTGAGGCCACTGCAGCAGCTAAAGGGCTTTTGTTTGGAAAAGCTTTTGTCAAAGACATGTCCAGATTTGTTAACACCTTTGCTGCTCTGGACAAAGGTCAGACATCGTTAAAAAGAGTGTTTGTGCCCTGTGTATCCGCCAGGGCGGCAGAAGCAGAGGCGTCTCCGCCAGCCACTGAGGAGGCCAGAGGCCCTATAGAGGAAACAACTGGTGACAGCAGGAAGACAGAAGGCTGAATCCTTCCTTCCCCTCCCGTGGAAGAGGCAGGGGTCGGGGTTGGCACTGCAGCAGCAGGTGAGGGTACAGTTGTATGCACACAGCGCAGCAGCAAGCAATGCAATTCCCGCGATAGTTGGTAGGCTAGCGATGCACCTAAGCGCTTGGGAGGAGCTTACTGTAGACTCTTGGGTCACAGAGACTGTGCAGGGGTGTTGTCTGTAATTTTTAAAGAGCACAAACTAAACTGCAGCACCCTTTCTCAATTTCAGAGTGTTAGGCAGAATCACATGCAGTACCCTTTGGAAACACTACATGCAATTAAGACTACAAGTGTCAGTACAATTTCACCTTTGGTACAAGCCTGTACTACACAGTTATGTGGTAGCATTGGCTGAGCAGCCAGACTTATCTCAAGAGTTGAAGTGAGCAGTAGAACAAGTTACACAAAGGGACCAACAAATACAGTGGTTCAACTCAAGGTTTCTTGGTAAAAGAATACACATTTATTTACACAGTCAATTAGAAAACATTACACTAGCAAAAGCAGCTTAATATCATACACTAATACACCACAATACACAACTGTAAGAGGATTCAATTCAACACTACAGCTAAGTCAATGCCTAGTCTGGGATACTGAATGGAAACCCTTATTGATATATCTTTATGTCCAGTTCATGAGTTCTGGATGACTACCCCTATATAACACCCCTCTCTTGGAATCCCCCTGACCCCACTGAGCCAAGAAGTAGTTCTGTTTTGCAAGTTTAAAAGGTTTATTTGAGAATTTAAACTATATATATATATATATATATATATATATATATATCACACTTTTATAATGAATTAATAATTGAATATCACACTTAATCTGAGCAGTAATCAATAATGGATAGTCTGGCACTAGCACACTTCTTTATAATCAATGATGAGTGGGTATAGGATGGATAAGATAGCAACAATACTTTTAAGGTTTTAAATAGATGCAATGCGGAATGAAAATGCAGTACAGAAAATAACTTGATAGGATTTCAGCAAAAAACAACGTAATCACTTTCTTTGACAATTCACCCCCCCCCCCCTTTATGCAATGTAAGGAGATGAAGATGAGAGCACACAGTCTTAGGAATGCAATCAAATAGAATTCAGTTCAATTCCCCCCCAGCAGCTTATACAACAGATAGGAGTTTTGAAACACAGGCAAAATGCTTTGAATATGGTGACAATGCAGTGAGAAATATGCTGAAAATGCTTTTAATTCCCTTTAGGAGGTTCAGGGTGAGTGAGAGATACTTGGGATGAGTTCAGGCTCACTTTAGCAATGATTCAGAGATGGTGATTAAGAGGCAAACAAATTTTTGGCAAAGGAAAGCAAGGAAGCTGCTGTTTTCACACGTGGCTGGATTTTTAACCAAATCGCGAATCGCGGCAAAATTCGCGAGTGCGTGAATCACGATTACGGCAAAAGTATAAGGTCCGTTGAAAAGCTAAGATTCTAAGCTTTCAGAGGAAAGTTAAACCAAGTTTCTAGCCCAAATGGTTCCAAAGATATGAACGATTTTGTAAAGGTCGTTTTTAAATTTAAAGTAACTCAAATTGACAGGTGACAGCTTTTGAAATGACAGGTCACAGCTTTTAAAAATGACAGGTGACGGCTATGCAGCTTCAGAATTGACAAGTGACAGTTAGGAGGCAGTTCTACTTAGGTTAAATAGATTGAATTATATCACTTGAAACTAGGAGATTTGGTTTCACCCCGTCCTAGCTGAACTCACAATGTGTTTTGGACGGTCTAGGTCTCACGGATCGGGTCAAGATGGCTTCGGTTCTGGTTTCGCCCTGGACGGTCTCTGCGCACAGCGTCTGGTCTCTGCTCTGCTGGTCTGGTCTGACCCGGCTCCTGGATCTCTGGGTACAGCGTCTGTGCACAGCTCCTGGATCTTTCTGCACAGCTTTCTCTGGACACAGCGCTGATCTGCACGGCTCCTGGATGCTGCTACCGCTGTTAGGTTTGCTGGATGCTGAGGCCTGCTGAGAAGAGTCCTCAGTTTGTGGGTTTAGGCCTCTGATTTGAGTTCTGAATCAAGTTCTTTGGAGTTTTAAAGTCTTAAGTGTTGGATCTGGTATCTTCTGGATGTTGTGTGGTCCGGCAGAGCGCGTTGCAGCAACTGGATTTGAGTGTCTCTACCTGTCCCAGCAGTCTCTTTTTATGTGTTTTGAAAGTGGGTGTGTGCCTGGGCCTAGCTAAGCCTGCCCCTCTCTACCTGTCATTGGCCCAATTCTCCCCTCTCAATGTATCATTGGTCAAGCTTTCCTTTCTCTCTTGATTGGGGGAAAGAAGTGGAGTGTCAGAGCGATGTCATTATATGGCCTGCAGAAAGACACTCCCCTGTCAAATTGCACACAAATCTATATTTGATCAAAATACACATTTCTCAAATACATAGTGGTTTGTCATTGCATGTACATATTACCTATCACATGAGGTAGTCTCTGTCCCAAATCTGCTCTTCCTGAGGGCTTGCATTCAAAAATGGCAACTTATTTTCGATTTTAGTGGGTTATGCAACCTTGGTTCTTTATTAAAGGTTATACACATATACACAGGCTGTCCATACCTACTCCAGTAAATTCCCATATCTCTAGCTTAAACACAGAGTATGTGGTGTCAATAAATAGCAGGGTTTTGCCCCAGAACATCACACAAATTGGAGTTTGGGCTTGAATCAAAGGTACATTTTTTAAATTAAGGCTCTCAAAGTTATACATTCCTGTCATTTGATTACAAAGAGTTATCAGTATTTTTATAAACTGTATTTTTTGCTTTCAATTCAGTTCTCAGAGTGTTGGAGTCCGCCTCCAAGACTTGGGTGGGTCAGAAACCATGCTTCGAGGGGATTGGGTCCTCGGACGTATTCCATATCTATTACATGTAATCACCACAGCTGTGCTGCTTCGGAAACATTTTTCGGCGTCTGCGTCCTGCGTCGATGACGTCGATGCGCCGTCGTCGAGGGCCTCCTCCGACGTCCGACGTCATCCGATGTGATAAGTAGGACGCACGACGCCCGTAGCCTCAGTTCCGTCTTTTCCGCGAACGTGTTGCTTCGTGATTCTCGGTTAACGCCTTGACTCTTTGGAGTTCTGTTCTTCTCGGTTCTTCGAACCTGTTCGTTTTGTGAAAATCCTTCGTGTGAAGATGTCTTCTACTTCGTCTTCGACCCCGCGTCCGGGTTTCAAGAAGTGCGGGGAGTGTGGGTCCAAGATGTCGGTGA
This sequence comes from Ambystoma mexicanum, assembly GCF_040938575.1. NCBI lineage: Eukaryota > Metazoa > Chordata > Amphibia > Caudata > Ambystomatidae > Ambystoma > Ambystoma mexicanum. The sequence goes on from NC_090931.1 coordinate 642,787,051, forward strand.
CGGACTCGCACGACGCCTGCCTCTGGTGCCTCGGGGAGGCCCACGACACGGATGACTGTATCGACTGCCAGTCGCTCACATCCAAAGCCTTACGCGAACGTAAGAAGAAGTTGTCGGTAGGTCGGGTGTCCAAGCCCAGGAAGTCGAAGTCTGCGGGGCTTTCGACGGATGATTCGAGGGGTGACTCTCCGCGTCATCGTCGGAAGTCTCGTGGGTCTCCTTCTAGGAGTCGTTCTCGCCACTCCTCAGCTTCTTCGAGGCATTCTCGGAAGCGCCGACACCGGTCGTCTTCCAGGTCCTCTTCGGAGGACTCAGCCCGGCACGTCGCTTACCCCACCAGCCGTGCGACGCCGGAGGAATGGGCTTCCTTCGGGAAGAAAATGCTGGTGATTCTTGAGTCGCAGGGTACTAAGCCGTCCGCGCCCCCGAGTGGGGTCGGTCGTGAGAGGTCGAGAGACACCGCTCACAAGAGTGGTCGGCACGAGTCACGGGAGAGGTCCCGTTCAGACAAGGAGACTCGTTCTCGACGTACCCGTTCCAGGTCCCGGTCCTCGACGCGTTCGAGACCGCATACACCTGTGAGGTTTTCGAGGAAGACATCGACGTCTGAGGCGTCGAGGACGTCGACAGGCTTTCTCGAGGCTCCGGCTCCGAGGAAGTCGTCGAAGCTGTCGACGCTCAGGTCATCGAGGGACACGCTCGGGGCTCCGGCTTCGAGGGCTGTGTCGACGCCGCCGATGCTGGAGGCACTGCATCTGACGTCGACGCCGATTTCCTCGACGCCGATCCTCTCGGCGCCGATGCCGGTTCTCTCGACGCCGGCGCCGATTCACTCGACGCCATTGACGCCTTTCGTGTCGGAGGTACCCCGTGGCACGGGAGAACCCCCTAGGAAGGCTCTGGTTAAGAGCAAGCACTCTCGGGTGCCTTCTTTTCGCCACCTGGACTATATTTCAGATGGCCTGGTTCCTAGTCAGGTTCCAGATGAAATTGTCTCGGGCCATAGTCAGTTTGACGATTTGAGACAGTCACTGCATGATGCCAGTGGACTGGACACCTCTCCGGAGGTGGAGTTTTGTAGGCCTGAGCCTGGCTCTCATGCCGATTCCTGGTACCGGCGCCTTATGGCTAGCGTTTCTGAGTACTTGGGCTGGTCTGCTCCCGCAGGGAAGTTTGTGCAGGATGATCTGATGGACATCCTTGATGTTGGTCCCCCAACTGATCCGGTACTGCCGTTCCATATGGCTTTACAGAGAAGGGTGGCGGCGGCTTGGACTGCTCCGGAGAGTCTCCCGGCGGTGGGCAGAGCCTTGTCGCGAAAATACCGTCCAGCCAGTAGCGACCCCTGCTACTTGACCAGGCACCCCACTCCGGAGAGTTTGGTGGTGCAGGCGGCCACGGCCCCGGCAAAGCAGGCGTCGTACCCTACCATCCCTCCTGATAGGGACGACAAACGTTTTGATGGCTGGGCGAAGAAAGTGTTTTCTTCTGGTGGTATGGCGCTTCAGGCGGCCAACTCCATTTGTGCCTTGTCTCGTTTCACACACACTCTGTGGAACTGTGTTGCATTAGCGGCTGAACATATTCCCGAAGGGGACGAACGGGATGGTTTCCTTGCTATGGTCCAGGATGGTAAGGATGCCATGTGTGAGTCCGTTCAGTCGGGTTTGGACTTAGCTGAATGCGTCAGTAGGTCCATGGCGGCGAGCACCGTAATACGCAGGTTTGCCTGGTTGCGGAAGTCGGGGTTTGCTCCTGATGTGCAGTCCCGTCTCCTCAACATGCCCTTTGACGGTGAACACCTTTTTGGCAGCAAGGCTGACGAGAGCCTTGAGAGGTTGCAGACCTCAAAGCTGCAGCGAAGTCGTTGGGTGCTGCAGTTCGCCAACCTCCGCCTTTTCGTCCTAGGGGACAGCAGTGGAGGGGTGGTTCCTTTCGCTATTACTCCTGCAGTAAAGCGAGAGGAGCTGGCAGTCAAAGAGGCCAACGCAGGGGTACCAGAGGTGGACGACAGGGTACCCGTGGTGCCAAGGCCGCTCGGGCAGTTGCCTCTTTACCCTCAGGTAACGCCGCAGCCGCTCCCATTCAGTCATGAGGCCATGTCCCATGGTTCGCCGGTTGGGGGAAGGCTGGCGCAGCATCTTGTAGAGTGGCAAGCCATTACTTCAGATGTGTGGGTTCTGGAGATCATAACCCACGGCTACTGTCTTCCTTTTCGGCACAGGCCTCGCGCAATCCACCGTGGAACCTCTCTTTGCAGAGTCCGGATCCGCTCCTTGCGCAGGAAATTCAAGCCCTGCTGGAGAAAGGCGCCATAGAACTGGTGCCTGTAGCGGAGAGGAACAAGGGATGGTATTCCCCTTATTTTTTGATTTCGAAGAAAGACGGGGGATTGAGACCCATCATGGACTTGCGCGGTTTGAACAAACTCCTCAGGAAGGACAAGTTCAAGATGGTTACTCTCTCTCAAGTCCTCCAGGCCCTTCAGCTTCAGGACTGGTTGGTGTCACTCGACCTCAAGGATGCTTACTTCCATGTGCCGATCCATCCCAAGCACAAGAAGTACCTGAGGTTTGCGGTTGGCGACTCGCACTTTCAGTTTCGGGTCCTGCCGTTCGGATTGACCTCCGCCCCGAGGGTTTTCACCAAGCTCATGGTGGTGGTGGCAGCGCATCTCAGGCAAGGGGGGATTCACGTCTACCCCTACCTGGACGATTGGTTGATCAGGGGGAGCTCTCCCGAGCAAGTCCTGGATCATCTGTCCGTCACCTGCCATTCCCTTCACAGGCTGGGCTTCTCCCTCAATTTAAAGAAGTCCCATTTGACACCAACACAGCGGCTCCAGTACATCGGAGCAGTGCTCGACACTTCCCTGGGGCAGTGTTTTCCTCCCCAGGTGAGGGCTCTTCACATTCAGCAGATGGTGCACAAGTTTCAGCATGCCCAGACGCTCCCAGCGTTCGAGTTCTTGAGGTTGCTCGGCCTCATGGCATCCTGCATTCTTCTGGTGTCAGAGGCTCGCCTGCGGATGAGATCTTTGCAGTGGGCGCTCAAGACGCAATAGTCGCAGTCCTCCGGCAGGATGTCGGACCCGGTTCAGGTGCTGCCCTCGGTCGCCCGGGACCTTCTGTGGTGGGCCGTCGAAGGCAACTTGATGAAGGGGGCTCCATTTTGGCTTCCCTGGCCGGAGGTGACGATCGTGACGGATGCATCCCTCACGGGTTGGGGAGCTCATGCCAACGGGCTGACAGTCAGCGGTCGTTGGTCTCCGTCGGAGTCCAGACTCCATATCAATCTGTTGGAGCTGAGGGCCGTCAGGCTAGCCCTGAAGGCTTTTCTGCCGACTGTGCGAGGAAAGAGTGTCCTGATCCTGACGGACAACACAGTGGCCATGCACTACCTCAACAAAAAGGGGGGGGCAGGGTCACTTCCTCTGTGCAGGGAGGCGATGCAGCTCGAGTTCTGGGCCATCCAGCAGGAAGTTTCGATCTCGGCAGTTCATCTGGCCGGAGACGAAAACGTGACGGCGGACGCTCTGAGCAGGCAGAGCACGATCTCTCACGAGTGGGAGTTGGCTCAGGAGATTCTCCTGGAGATCTTCGCCCTTTGGGGGACCCCTCAAGTGGATCTCTTCGCCTCCAGTGCGAAAGCTTTTGCTCGCGGTAATTTCCTCCAAAAGGAGCCTTAGGAGACACGTTCGTGGTGGAGTGGTCATTCCCGCTGCTGTACGCATTTCCTCCAGTCCCCGTCATCCCGCAAGTGCTGCGGAGGTTACGGAAGTTCGGTTCCCGGATGATCCTCATTGCTCCGGCGTGGGCTCGGAGGACGTGGTACCCGGACCTTCTCGACTTGTCCATCTGCCCTCCGCGTCGTCTTCCCTACCGAGACGATCTGCTCTCACGGGAGGGGGGGTCAGGTTCTCCATCCAGAGGTCAGATCCCTCAACCTTCACGCTTGGCTTCTGAAAGGTTGAGGTATAGGGATTGGGACCTCCCTGAAGACGTGATGGAGGTGTTGCTTTCGGCCCGAAGGCCAGCAACAAAGTCTCTGTACCGTTGCCGTTGGCGTAAGTTCTGCGACTGGTGCAGAGTTCAGAATGTGGATCCTTTTGCATGTGACATCCCCATGGTTCTGTCCTTTTTACTTTCTTTGGCCCACAGGGGCTTGCAAGTGGGTACCATTAAAGGTTACCTGGCGGCGCTGTCCATCTTTAAGCGCTCGTCTGAAGAGTGTTCTTACTTTAAAATCCCTTTAATTTCACAGTTTCTGAAAGGGCTCACTAATGTGTTCCCTCCATCACCTTTCCTGGTGCCCGGTTGGGATTTAAACCTTGTTCTTAAGTTTCTTATGGGTGCTCCGTTTGAGCCTTTACATTCTTGCCCTTTGAGGCTGTTAACTTTGAAAACTGTGTTTTTAGTTGCGGTTACTTCCGCTCGCAGAGTGAGTGAGTTACAGGCACTTTCAGTTAAGCCACCCTTCACTGTATTTCACAAGGACAGGGTTGTCCTTAGAGTTCGTCCTTCTTTTCTTCCGAAGGTAGTGACGGAATTTCATTTGGCCCAGAAGGTTGTTCTTCCGGCTTTCTATCCTCCCCCGATTCCTGGTAAGGAAGAGGAGAGGCTCCATAGGCTTGATCCTAAGAGAGCTTTAAGCTTTTATGTTTCACGCATGTCCCGGGTCAGAGTGGACGATCAACTCTTTATTGGTTACGCTGGAAAGCGTTTGGGGCAAGCTGTGATGAAACAGACTTTGTCTCGCTGGATTATTTTGGCCATCTCGGAGTGCTACCGCTTGGCGGGTAAGGACCCACCGGCTGGCTTGCGGGCCCATTCTACCAGGGGTATGGCTGCGTCTACTGCCCTGCAGAGGGGTGTTCCTATTCGCAACATCTGTGATGCAGCCACCTGGGCTTCAGTACATACATTTGTACGTCACTATTCCCTCGATTCCATCCGAGCACAGGATCTGGCCTTTGGCAAGGCGGTCCTTTGCTCTGCTATTTGATTGGCTATTCTAAATTTTGATTCTAAATTCTTTCCCTCCTCCTTGCTCTGGTACTGCTTTGGGAGTCTGTCATAGATATGGAATACGTCGGAGGACCCAATCCCCTCGAAGAACAAGTTACTTTCTTACCTGGTAACGTTCTTTCGATGGGATGGTCCGACGACGTATTCCATATCGCTCCCGCCCTGCCTTCCCCGCTGCAGAATTTCTTTTGCGATTGCAGCTTACGTTCCGCAAGGCTTTGTGTCTGACTGGCAGTTGACTAGTGTCACACGTTCTGGGGGAAAAAACTACAACTGAGGCTACGGGCGTCGTGCGTCCTACTTATCACATCGGATGACGTCGGACGTCGGAGGAGGCCCTCGACGACGGCGCATCGACGCAGGACGCAGACGCCGAAAAAAGTTTCCAAAGCAGCACAGCTGTGGTGATTACATGTCATAGATATGGAATACGTCGTCGGACCATCCCATCGAAAGAACGTTACCAGGTAAGAAAGTAACTTGTTCCTCTGCTGGCAGGCAGGCCTTTGTTGACAGGAAACAGTCAAAATCAACATATTCTATTCAAGTGCAAGAGCCTATTGTGTGGTCTCTGGGAGGCTTAGGTCAGCAGACCAGGGGGTCACTTTGCATTTGGGTATTATGACCATGTGATATCCTGGGCTGTGGTGTGAATCTCTTGAGGTGAGAGGGTTTCCCAGGCTTCTGGCCTCTGGGAACAGCAGGTGGCTAATTTTTTATTAAAATGCAGCCTTTGAAGTCAGCTGAGTCAAATTCCTTTGTCAGCAACTGCACTCAGTTCTCCTGTCAGAGTTTAGACGGCTAGCGCCGCCTTGAGGATTTTGTTGGTACTGCATCCATTTTTGGGATCTTTCTTGGATTAATGCATTCATGGTTCTTACATGGTAGTAAATAATCCTTGCTTAACATTGTTTTGATGGGGCTCCTTACAGTAAAATGGTTATGTGGAACCCCACAAAAGGGTTGAATCTTTAAAGTGGTCCGATGAGCCACGATTTCAGCAACTTTTTGACATCAGTAACAGTGGATTTTGTTAACAAAGATCTTTCTTTACACTGGTGGGTGGCAAGTTAGGTAACCATTTTGGTGTGCGCACAAACTGCGTGGTTCTCCTGGATTCTGGCGCACATGTGGGCTTTTTGGCCATCTTGGATTTTCTAAGCCCACAGCACCAAATGTTGCAGCATGATAGCTCAAACGTGTGTCAGGACACCCAACACAACCAATAAGTTACTGAACAAGTTCAGTTCCCCTGAAGTGGGAGCAAAATGGCACTTCAGTTACGTTAAAAAGGGGTAAAAAGACAAGGTTATAAGAAATGCAGCCCAAATACATTCATAGGTAGGGCAAAGGGTTTCAGTTAACTACAACCAGCAATTCAATTCGATAGGCCTGGGTCAAAGTCAATGGTTCAGAGTCTTTGTATAGGATAGCACAATTCTGGTAGATGACGGTTAAGTCTTTGCCACGGTTTTTAGAAGAATTTGGCTAGGTGAAAAGTTAGACAAATGTTTAGGGAAGGACCAGCCTTCAAAGAGGGGAAAGTTTCACAAACTTTCTCTGTGGTCGAAAAGATTTCCGGACCGCGTTTGCACAGTACCTTTAAAGTGAAGAAGAGCTGTAGCTGAGGCAGTTGTCCCTGGCAGTTCGAGCAGACCTCGCTGTTCCTGTGCTTCAGTCGTGGGGACAAGAAGGAGGACGTCGGGAGGTTCCTGCACTGCCCAGGGACGAGGCCACAAGCTTGGCTAAATGTCGGTTTAAGGTATGAGTGCCTTAAAGAACACAAACTGGTATCCTTCCCACTGGCTATCCGGTTTTCCACAGCACTCTGTAGAAAATTCGACCAGGAGGGGATGGTTTCCAGGTGGCTTGTGAGTTGGTTGGTCCCACCAAATTCGAGGGAAGAAGTTAACCTTGAAGGGCTTCTCTGTCGATGGAGTTTCAGGCAATTCAGACCTGCAGCAGGGCTTCACCGGTCATCCAGGAGTTGCAGCAGTCCTCTTCCTTCAGCTCGTCTTCGGTTCTTTCGTTCCAGTGGTCAACTCTGCTTTCCAAGTCCCAGAGACCTGCTTTTAAACACTTTTCCCCCATTCATTCCAGCCTGGCTGTCACTCACACAGCAGGGTGGCTGTCGTTGCCGGACAGCCAGCCAGCCAATCACAGCAGAGTGCATTCAGGTCTCCTAGGAGACTAAGCACAGGGAGTTACGGGCACCTCCCTCACATCCTGTCCACCCAAGACACTGAGGCGCCAGAGGAGGGCTTCAGCATTGAAACCCGCCAAAGGACAACGAACAAAGGGACCAAACCTGGTTAAACACGAGAAGGACCTTTCCAAAAAGAAACAGCGAAAAATGTTTTTACAGATAGGTCTTGGGAGCCATCTTGAAAAACATGGCTGACCCGATTTTTTGCTACCGTTGTTCGCGGTCTGGTAAAATCATGATAGTTTGATCTAAACCACTGTCACCAGACATTTAAAGTAGGAAAGGGTAACATTTGACTGTTACATGAGTGTTTTGACTCGGGGGATGCTAGACAACCCCTCCAGCACTCTATAGGAAGATAGTGCATTCTGGGTCAGTAAATATAAAGAGACTAGTAAAGTCAATTTAACTTTACATGCTCTGGGAGACAGTAGTCAGTCCCAGAGAAAGTGTTTAAACCCTGAGGTGTCTGAAAGACACCCCTTTGCCACTGCACTGAAGGTGTTGTGTGACACAAAGAAAAAGATGATGCCTATGGAGTTGTTTTAAAACATCATAACCAAAGAACACAAAAGTAAAACACACATCAAAATACATGGAAGAGTGGGAAAAAAAGGCTCACACTCTTCCCAGGTAGAAGAATCAAATCCTAGAAATCCAGCAAAGTTGCTGGGGGTCTCAAAATGTAAGGGAAATGAGCACATTTTGAGAATTCTCCCTAAACACAGAGGAGGAACAAAGCCTCATGGACAAGGAAGTAGCAGAGTTTCTAAAGAAAAGGGCGATAAGACCAGCGCAGCAGGTGGTGCAATGCTTCCTAAGCAATGTCTCACTGGTGAAACAGAAGCAAAAGGTCAGGCCGGTGATAATCTCAGACAATTTAACGCCTTTCTCGTGTACCGACACTGCAAGATGGAGGAAATCCATCTCTTCAGGGACATTTTGCAGAAAGGGCACTGGCTAACCTGCATAGATTTGAGGGATGCCTATCTAGCAGTACCCATTCCTGAGATGCACCAGCAATTTTTAGAATTCCTCTGGTGATGGCAAAGGTGAGAGTTTATGCGTCTCCCTTTTTGGACTAACTTCAGCACAATGGTGCTTCACAAAGCTACTCAGGAGTCAGACTGATTTTATACATCGAGGATATTTGTCTCATGGCGCAGGATCCGATGCGGCTGCCAGATCAAATGGTCCCAATGGCGGGTCTCCTAGTGAAACTGGGGTTTCTCATCAATTGGGAGAAATCCGAGACCAGGTCACAGCAGAAATGGAGTTCCTGCGGTTTATCACAGACTCATAGCTGGGGCACTGTCTCTGCCCCTGTAGAAAATTAACGACCCTTTGAAACATCACAGTATTGACTTTCCATTAAAGACTAAACTTTACTTGACAGTCTTATGTTTGCTCAATCACCTCTTCTGTTTAAAAGTTCTTTTAACTAAATGATCAATTTCCCATCAATCATATGTCATAACAAGTTGCATTCGTCAGTAATTTTACAGTCACTTATCTAAGAAGGAATCTGCTGAACCTCCAAGGGAACCTGACAGCAGGTGCGGACACTAAACAGGCAGACAACACACGGCGGATCCCTGCTGGAGTTGGAGGCGGTTCATTATAGGTTTTGTTCTTCGCTATACCCTGTTCGAGATGGAGTCATTCATTAGGAAGCTACAGCGAGACAGTGAAAGAAAGAGGAATTGGGGATGAGGAATTGTGAGGTGATAGGACCATAACGTTGTGATTCATGGACTAGGACAAGTGTCATGCCTGTGGGCAATAGAGTTTCAAACTGCAAAGACTACATTGACACAGAAAATGTTTTTTCTTTGATTTTTGTTTAATGTTTTTTTTCTTTTTAAGATTGCTGCTTGAGTTTAAATAAAGAAGAGTATGCATAATACGAGCCTCTGTGTCTTTAATAGAATCATGACTTCCCTGAAAGAAAGTATTGACAATCTGGACTCTACCACAGTACCAACTGCCTCAATGGAGTTTACCATCAGACAGCATTTCTGGCTAGTCCCTTTTTTCTGGCAATGTATTCCATATTGTGTCATGGAGTGCCCCCTACATTTCTCTGTCAACAGAGCTGCCAAGTGTCCCTAAAATCGTGGGATTCTCTAGCAAAAGGAGACGGACACCTGCAGTCTTGTATTTGAGCTGGATTTTCTTTCTACATCTGCAAAGATCTTCAGCTGTGCCTCAGACAGACCCTTTGTTTGTGGCAACACTGGGTTGAAGTAAGTAACACACTGCTGAACACAGCACTCAACAGCACATGCCGGTCTGACTGGGGCTAAGCTGCGTCCTGTGCTCCTCGACTGCTGAATTTCCAGCTGAACTCAGTGGCAACTTTGGATAAAGAGGGATAAATGTGATAGATAAGATGATCATGTGTGTCAGCACAGGTGGTGTGCGAGAGGCTACACAACCCATGTGATGGTCTGACATGTATATTCTGGCACACAAACATGACTGTAGTGTCTGACAGGACATATTCTTGCTTTGCTTCTAAATATGATTAGAAACCACATCCTGCAGTCTCATATGAAGCACAGTTTAGGGTTTCTAAGCCAGACCTTTCGTATTTTAATGTTAAATCAGGAAAGGAGAGGACCTTGCAATTCTCTTATTGATTTCTTGTGCAAGTTCATCACTACCAGGTCGCTGCTGCAGACCCCAGTCAATGTCAAGGGATAGGCATCACGGAGGGACTACTTCACCTTAATGTCTACTTTCCTTAAGCCTCAGCCCGAGGAAAATCCAGACACTTCCCAACAGACTGGTCCCTCTGAATGTCGCTGTGGCTCATATGTCTCACACTCTGCCCAACCTCTATTGTACTTCAAAGGCATGCATGAAATGGACAACTGCCCTCAGGGCCACAGCTTTATGGAAGAAATGGCAGCAATTATATGGCTTTTCCCCTAGTCCATGTTGGCAAGAGAGTAACAATATTCTTATACTGCAGGCCCATGTGAAATATAGCTTTCTCTTAAAATCTATGTATCATATGTTTGTCCTTCTGTAGGCTGTTGATTCCTTGGAGTCATAGATGTGTGTGATGTGTTGCATTTTGATAAGTTGCTCATTTTGTAAGGCCCATTGCTTCCGAGTCACATTTTACATGTTACTGTGTGGGTTCTCAGCAGTGGGTCAAAGAATAGAAGAAAAGCATGACAGGGTTTAGTTAAAAGGAATATTTCCAGAGACACATGGGCTAGATGGAGCCTAGGGTCCCCTGCTATATTAAACAGGCCCGGCATTTCAGGAGCCACATAAGGAAAGAAGGAAGGCCCTTTACCCTGGAATAGGGGGTGCAGAGAGTGGGGGCTCCCAAAGCATTGATACGAACAGAAATGCGTCATTCACAAATAGAGTGTGAGGTGTTCCTTGGTCTGTTGTAGTGTCGTCATGTCCACCTTTACATTTTTCATCATCCTATCATGATCGTGATGGACCCAAAACCCCTACTGCCAATTTTCCAAGGGTTATTTCTGCACACACCACTCCCATTAGAGCACTTGATTGCAACTGTCAGATTACATGGTCACTGTCCATTTCAATGCAGTGGCTGGCAACCCCATGGACTACCTGCTGGGTTATCCAGGTTTTCGGGCGTCGACATCGGAGGGAGTGGAAGTTGAGTCGAAAGCTCTGGTTAGCATGGTCAGATCGATGACTCCTCTAAAATATTTATCACTTTGATTGTCCTGCTGCTATTTAAATTCGTTTTCAGCTCTGTGCACATCGTGATTGTCCTGCTGGTGTTTAAATTCATTTTCAGCTGTGTGCACATCTTGATTGTCCTGCTGTTGTTTAAATTCGCTTTTAGCTGTGTGCACATCTTGATTGTCCTGCTGCTTTTTAAATTTGTTTTCAGCTGTGTGCCCATCTTGATTGTCCTGCTCCTGTTTACATTAGCTGTGTGCATAACCTGCTTTTCATGAGAATGTGTTAATAAGTCCACCCCTCTGTACTCTGTCTAGTCTGCTACCGGTTCCCTCACCCTTCCTCAGTCCCATTGTCCCTCTGTGCTGTTATTCCCCTCAGCCATACACCCACTACGTCCCCTTCCTCTGCGTGTTCACTGTTTTTCTGTGCATATTACCTCCCCCAGCTCCCATTGTTTTTTCCCAGTCTTGTTCCCTGTCTCCCCCCCTCTACCTTCTGCTCTCGCTGCGCCTCTGTGGCCTCAGCCTTGTTAAGTGTACCTCACTCTCTGCAGTTTGCTACAGCGCTATCTATCTCTCCTATCTTCTCAAACTGCTTCTCTATCTCTTATCCTTCACCCCTTACTAAGTCGGTCAGGGAGAACCTCAAGAAGGACATACTGAGCTCTAACCCAGGCCTTCCAATTGCAGTCACCTACGTCATTGCCTCTGCCAGAGAGACTCTCACAGACATACTCTGTCGTTCCCTCACCTGTCCTATGGACTCTCCATATGATTGCTCTTCTCTCTCCTTTCTCTTCTTTGCCCATCAATGGTGGCACCCGCTGCAAGGTCTTTCTTGCCCTCTCCACCTCCAGGGTCATCATCAATGTCTACTGCAATGGTACCATCATGGTCCAGGGTCCTCAAACCAACCTTCTACTCTTTCATAGGCTCCTCCCCCGCCTTATCAACCTCCCTCCGCCTTTTGCACCAGCTCCTTCAGCTGCACTGGCTTCCATGCCAGCTGTGCCCACCTTAGCTCCCTTGCCACCTCCTAACCACCCTTCTACCCTCGCCATGGCTTTCTTGCCACCACCCCACACATTGACAACCCCATCTTCCTTCTCCTCTTGGGTGAACCAGACGCCCACTAACACTGTATCTGGGGCTCCCTTGCCCCCTGTGGTGCCTTCCGCACTGGCTCCCCCCTCACCCATTATGGTCCCGGCTCCCTTACCGGCCTTGGCTCCTCTGCCCCCTTCTACCTCTGTCCCTCAGGTACTATCGTCACTTAGGGGGGCCCACTGTCCCCTGCACCCCCCGTAAGTCTTTCACTGATTGCAATCTGCTCCAGTTGCCATGGTAAGCACTCGCTCAGCTGTCAAACACTCCTCTGACATCTGCAACCTCCTTGAACTCCTGGATTGTGATGTTCCTGCCATCACTGAAACCTGGTTCAAGGATTGCTCTGTCACAAGTTTTGACACACTTCTCCCAGAAGGCTACACAATACTCTCTCTTCCTAGACCAAACAGACCAGGTGGGGGAGTAGCATTGATCTTCCCTGAGTGTATCCCTGTGTCTGTCATTCCCACTCAGGCCTACTCATCCTTTGAGTGCCTGATCTGCAGGCTGTCCTTCACTCCAAGCTCTTCACTGCTGCTGTCCACCTTCTATCGGCCACCTGGTCAGCCCTCCCTCTTCCTTTCGTAATGGGCTGACCTGGCCTCCTCTCTCCTTTCCTCCTCTTCTCATCTCCTCCTACTGGGTGATCCCAACATCTATCTCGACTCACCTGATTCCTTAAGACCTTTATGCAACCTTTGGGACTCTCCCTTTCTTTCCATCTTACCGTCTGGCCCAACGCACAGCGCTGGCCACACCTTGGATGCTCTCTTCTCAACTGACATTCCGCTATCTAGCCCTCTCACTACTTCTCTCTCCTGGACTGATCATTTTCTCCTCTCTTCTCACTTGAAGCTCTCTTCTCCCGTTGCATAGGTAAGCCCGGCACTGCCTCTCGTCTACAAGGTCATCTGACCCATGAAAAGAGTCTCAGTAGCTGCCTTTGCCTCCACCTATTATACTCCTTCCACTCCTGTGACTGACTCCCACCCTGCCACAGCCCTCTCAAACTTTAACCTCTCTGTTTCCAATACTCATTATATTCTTGCCTCTGTCATGAGGGTACGATTGAAGCCTACCAAAAAGTGCAACTCTTGGTATGACTCCAAATCGGCTTCCGTTAAACACAAGTGCAGGGCAGCCAAATAGAAATGGGATTCCTCTGGCGCACCCTCTGACAAACTGGCCTGCCGCCTCCTCCAAAGGCAGTATAGACTCTGCATCTGCTCCCAGAAAAGAGTCTTTATAGAAGCCTGCATCTCTGTGGTATCCAATAACACAGACACACTTTTCAAAGTCTGCAAGGAATTAGCCAACCCTACCGCAGCCTCCTCCACCACCTCGCACCACCACCTCGCACCATCCACCACACATGACACAAAGTCAGGCACGCACACAGTGTCAATGACAGGGAAGGGGCGCCTGAAAGCAGACATGGATGCGTGTCAAAGGGCAAAATAACACATATACTGCATAGCACTGGCATCACACACAAGCATGTGACTGGAATAGTCCTTCCGCAAACATGACTGATGCCAATACACAGATGGCACGTAGTTTAGCCATACCAGAATTGTCAACCAGCCTCAGATGGAAGTTGAATACTACTGACCATGAGCCATGGACAATGCATGTCAGATGACATTTCATGGAATTCACTATTAGAAAACACACGTGTCACAGGGTGCAACAACGCTAGGGTGTTGTAATACAGTGAGGGCAGGCATACAGATTCAATAATGCTAGGTCACATTGACATCACGCAAGTGAATAGGCATATTGAAGGGGATAACAGGGTTTAGAAGTGTGTGGGTGCAGTGCAGTACATGGGTACGGCCTCAACTACGAATAAAAACACAGATCCAGTAATGTCAATGTCGTGGCCTGATGGCAGTGTAAGGGTAAGTGCCGTCATCATGTGTAAAGTGTTGGTAGTGGGTTGTAGGGATACAATAAACCCCACCCCCAAGGGCGGGGGTGGCTGGGAGGCAGTGCATGGGTTTAAATGGTTGCTCAGAGTACTGTGTCGTAGCAAACAGTGTGGGCAGGTGGCAAGTGCATTCTCTCAGTCATCTGGGACTACAGCAGGGGAGAGGAGGACAGAAAGCACAACACATGAGGAAGCATCAGAAGTGCCTGCAGACCCGGAGAAGCTACACCTCCAGTTACATAGAGGCAGGGAGGCCCCAGCTCAACACAGATGTGAACCACAAACTAATTTCCTTGAGGATCAACTGACCCTGAGGGAGTAAGAAAGGGATGATCAAAGACCATGAGAATGAAGTAAATACTGGAGGTGGAGTTGAAGGAATAGCTGGCTCAGGACCCATAGGGACTTGCTAAGAATGCACAGGGTTCAGGAATGAACACTCATAGCCACTGTGAGCCTGTGCCATCATCACAGTCCTAGAGAGATACCTTGCACCAAGCCTAAAGGACTTTTCACACAGTCCAGGACTGGCAGAGTTGCAGAGGGAAGAGTGTAGAATCATAGGAATCCTGGTAAAGCCTGTTGCATAATCCATCATAGGAATTACCAGTCCTCTGGAGACAGTGAGCTGCTGGGGGATGGAGAGGAAAGGAAGAATGCCTCTGAGGATGAGCAACTTGCAGGGTGACCTCACAGAGATGTCCGTCATGTGATGATAGAAGGCAACTGTTGAGTAGAAGATCATCACAAGCTATCTGCGACCACAGGTTGGAACAAGAATAGGGCCAAGAGAGGCTGGACAGAGAGTGTCATGGAAGGAGGGAGCAGGTGTGGTGATGAGGATTGCCTCTGTGTGCAGCATATGGTTTGTATGCAGTCTGCCTGACAGCAAGCACGTATCAGTCCAACATCACATGGGTCATACATGGCAGTCATTACAATGTAACCTGAACTGGCAGACAATCATAATACATCACCCAAGCAACATACACATGGCCACTCACCGGACATTCCCTCATACATTGGCAGGTCTCCCACGCCTTGGATCTGCTCCACTGCAATGAAATCACTAGCGATCTCCTCGTGTCCAGTGAGTTTATCGTCCTCTGGTGGTGACCCACTGCCAGTCACCAGAGTAGAGGCAAACTTTGTATCCAGCTTGTCTTTTGCTCGGTGTTGGAAGTCATTCCAACGCTTCACAACGTCACCAGCTGTGCGCCTCTCATAGCCAAAGACACTAATACGGTCAGCGAGGCACTGCCAGTGGGTCATACGCTGAGCAGGTGTATGTGTGCTCCCTGCCTGCACCAGCATGTCACGGCCATGTTCCAACATGTAGTCCACAAGCATCTCCAGTTCCTCATCACAGAAACTCCTCTTTCTCGACGTGTGGGACTCCTTTGCTGTGTCTGGGGTCTTAGCCTGTACTGCTGGAGCATGCTTCTGCTTCTTGTGAGGTGGTGCAGACCCTGAGTGGCGTGTACCGCTCAGGTCAGTAAGGGCTGGAGTACAGGTGGACTGGCCTATGGAATCAGCCCCCAATGTAACTACAGAAGGTCAGTTTGCAGGTATCAGTAGCTGGGTGCTGTTGCCAGGACTCTGCGCCACACGTGTCTTGGCCTTAGTGACAAGGGACTTGGCCCCTGAGTCACACTGGGCCGGGACCAATCCATTCCTGGCTGGGTGACCCTGAGACAGGGTGCCGGTTGCTACAGCTGCCCCTGCAGCTTCCAGACCCTGGCCGGTGTGAACAGCAGATGACACTGCTGCTCCAGATCCCTGGGTGCCGGTGCCTGGAACTTGCACAGCACGTGTCTTGGCCTTCAGGACATGGAAATCGGCCATTGAGTCACCCTGTCCCTGTGCCGGGACCACTACCGTCTGGGCTGGCTGAGCCTGGGTAGTGGTAGCCGCAGCTGCCCCTGCAGCTTCCACACTCTGGCTGCTCTGAACAGCAGATGTCACTGTTTGTCCAGGACCACGGGTGCTGGGTATGTCAGCAGCTGCCGCATCTCCCTGGCCCGGTTGGGTGTGGGGCATAGTTCACCCTGCATGGTCCTGCACACCTTGCCTACGTGGACCACCTTGGCCACCCTGGCCACCTTGGCCACCCTGGCCACGTCGCCCACCTTGGCCAGCTTGGCCACCCTGGCCGCGTCGCCCACCTTGGCCACCTCTGGCAAGTCGCCCTCCCAGTCATGGCACTGATGGACTAGCGCAATGGGAGGTGCAGCCAACAATTGTCCTGGGCAATTGGAGTGAGGGGCCAGGGTATGTGATGAAAAACGTACCACTGTGCTCCAGAAAGGCTCTATGTGACCCCTGGTGAAAAAATAACGGGTCGCGCAATGCTCAGGCACCCGAAAAACAAAAATCAATGTGTACGTGACCCCTCGGTAGCCCACGTTGACTAAAAAACATCCTGCAGTACACTGTGTCACCCAGTAACACAAAAAATGTGTACGCGAGGAACACATAGGCTACTATAACCTCGAAAATGGGGTACGCGTCACACAGGGGCAACCAAAGTGGGAAAAATGTGTGCACGACTCACCGTCTGTCTCGTAGAATGAAAAAAAAAAATCACACGTGTGCGTGCGCGTAGGCAACTCCCGCGCAAAACAAGATGTACGCACTGCCACAGTAGTGAACTATTTGCGTGTGAACCCACAAAAATATGAAGTTCATGCATCCCTCCCCACGAAAAGCATGTACAGTGCACTGTTGTCCTACGCAGACCTTTAACCCGATACTGATTGACAACGCTCAACGTCCAGCGCATGTCACGTAACTTACGCGCTTAAGGCCTTTCCTCTGATTACACGCTACCGCGCTATTTACGCATGTGCGGAGTCACTCTGTTTACCGCTGGCCACGCGAAAGAAGATGGAAAAACCACGCTCCTGCGTACAAGGCCATTTACCTGCCTCCAACTGCCCAAGCTGCCTCCTACAAGCCATCTGCTGATGCCAGCCCACTCTGTGTGCCTGCTGCCCACATGCCCTGCATTTTGGGGCCTGCTCATCAGCCATTGCCAGTGATCCTGTCGTTGTGACCACCTCTGCTGTTCCTGAAGACTCCTGACTGCCATACCACCGCTCCACAGCCCAGCCCCAGGACCACCTTGCCCACCCACACCTGCAGTGGGAGGGACAGGTGAGCGCACACAGGGGCAATCCTATGCAGAAGACAGTGGGGAGTCATCCAGGTTGGTGGTGGTGGAGGAGGAGGAGGAGGCCATCTTAGCCCAGCACATGGGGTCCGGTTGGGGTGATGAGGTAGGTGTGAGTGGTGCAGTCCAGGATCAGGGGCCGGAGGCAGTGCAGGTCACGTGGAGGGGCCTGTGGCTGATCTTGTCCCTGGAACTGCACCAGTATGCACCTGCGGGCATGCCTCAGGCCGGAACCCTCCACAGGTGGCGGATGTATCCTTGCAAATAGATCGTCCACTACCTGCGGATGAAGCAATTTGTCACAGGGTGGATCTGTTGCTAGCCGTTGCTAGCCGGTATTGCAGGCACCATTCGTGATGATGTGCAGGCTTCCAATCGGGGGCTTGCACATCATCACAATGAGGTCTATCGCCTCATTAACTAGCTAGCTCAGTTCCTGGTCACAAATCTGGTACATGTGCTGGCCACTGCTGCAACCCCCTCTTCCTTTTCCTCCTCTGTGTGCCAGTCGTCCTCCCTGCCGTCTTCTGGCCCAGATACCACCAGGGCCCCCTGTGTACCTGTCCCAACCCCGGTGGCCAGTCTGGTGGAGATCACATCCCTGCCACAGTCGGGAGTCGAAGGAGGATCAGCAGGGGTTGTCACGGCAGCGACAGGAGCTATGGCAAGGGAGGAAGTGCAGGCACCAAGAAGGAGGGCACGTGCACGACAACCCCGGGTTGTGTCATCCTCCCGGAAGCTGTCCTTGTGGCGAAGGTACCGGGCATTTTGGCAGCAGCAGGCTCAGGAAAGGAGGCAACAGGACTCGGGCGTTTATCATCAGAGGGGCAGGTATTGGCCATCGGGCAGGAGACAAACGTGGACCTTACGACAAGGATGTCTTCCAAGTTGGAGCGTTTGGACCGCTAAAACGGGGAAGAGCGGTGGCACAGAAGAAGCAACTCACCATGACCAGGGCAGAGAATTCACTGAAGCCGAGGCCCGCCTACTGGAAGTGGACGCAGTGTTCGATGACGCCCTGGCGGAGAATATGAGAGAGCATGGTGAGGAGATGGACTAGCCTGCTGCCTTTGTATATAGTTCTTTAGGAGTAGGTTTCATTTGTTTTTTCTTTTTATTTGGAGTTTCTGGACTTTGCTCCGCATCTTGTGTATAGTTATTTTTGTATTGTATTTTTAGGATTTTTCTACATGTTTTGGGACCATGGACCCTGGATCTTTGTAAATATTTGGATTTTAATTTGGAATGGTTTTCACATGATATGTGATTTCATTTGCACATACATTAATGGACAAGGACCACATTTTTGACTCTTTCATTTTTTACATCACATTGATTTTGGTTTTCACTTTATTTTGATTTTTCTTTTGGTTCATGCATGTTTAATTTGTTGTTTTTACTGTGTGTGACTTAGATACATGCTTTTTAATATAATTTTTTGACATTGAAATCGAAGTGGTATCTGGTCTCAACGGTTTAGTGCATGTTTCACTCCTCCTTGACGCATTTGCATGTCCCTGCTGTTCACCAATGTTGTTCATGTGTGTGCACATGCATGCATGTGTGATGTTAGGATTCACATGACATAGGGAGCATGACTAATGGATGGGTGTTGAGGTGCACCAGGGGGATGCAGCGTGTGGTGGCATTTTAGTTGGCATGTGCTGCGTGGTTGTATGTTGGTCCAATGTGTTTTGGGGTGGGGGGCGGGGACATGTGGCAGGGCCTGTCTGCAGGTTGCCGTCACTGGTGGGGGTTGGGGACATGAGGCGGGGCCTGCCTGCAGGTTGCCGTCACTGGTGGGGGGTGGGGACATGAGGCGGGGCCTGCCTGCAGGTTGCTGTCACTGGTGGGGACATGTGGCGGGGCCTGCCTGCAGGTTGCCGTCTCTGTTGGGGGGTGGGGACATGTGGCGGGGCCTGCCTGCAGGTTGCCGTCACTGGTGGGGGGTGGGGACATGAGGCGGGGCCTGCCTGCAGGTTGCCATCACAGGTGCGGACATGAGGCCGGGCCTGCCTGCAGGGTATGGTCACGGGTGATGGGGTGCCCGTGTGGTGTGGGCTGCCTGCGGGGTATGTTCACGGGTGATGGTGGGGGTCCCATGTGGTGTGGGCTGCCTGCGGGGTATGTTCACAGGTGATGGTGGGGGTCCCATGTGGTGTGGGCTGCCTGCGGGGTATGGTCGTGTGTGATGGTGGGGGTTCCACATGGTGTGGGCTGCCTGCAGGGTGTGGTCACAGGTGATGGGGTGGCCATGTGGTGTGGGCTGCCTGCAGGGTATGTTCACGGGTGATGGTGGAGATCCCATTTGGTGTAGGCTGCCTGCGGGGTGTGGTCACGGGTGATGGGGGGGCCATGTGGTATGGGCTGCCTGCGGGGTATGGTCCACTGCTGGGGTCTGGCTGTCCCGTGAGGAGGCGTCTGCTTCCAGGGGTGTTGTGCATGTATCACAGGGTACACGCAGGCCTTTCCACGCGATTTGGCTGGTGCGAGCGGGGTATGCAATTTTGCTGGGGCGCGGACGGAGTACACGCGGGCCTTCCCACGTGATTTCGCGAGTGGGGTACATGATTTTGCTGGGGTGTGGATGGGGTACGCGCGGGCCTTCCCACGCGATTTGGCTGGTGCAATCGGGGTACGCGATTTTGCTGTAGTGCGAACGGGGTACGCATGGGCCTTTTCACGCGATTTGGCTGGTGCGAGCGGGTTACGCTCTGATTTTTCACACAATTACAATGGGGGGATGTGTGCTGGGTCACAGATGGTGCGGGGCGTTGCGCCGTATTGGGCATTTCACTGTCTTTTGCCTGCGCATGGGGGTGTGTTGGGGGCGTTGCTGGCGCTACTTGATGTTCATTGCGCCACGGTTACCTATGCCTCAGAAAATCCATGAATACGCGTGCCGCGCAATTGCTGGTTTGTGCCACAGCTGGTGCACGCATGGCACATGCTCCTTCTCGGCGTGCAGCACTTGTGCTGCTTCTGCGCTGGATTCTATGAATTGGGCCCTAAATCTGAACATTTAGCAACATTTGTAAATTATGTTTTCATGATCGTGTATATACTCTGATATATAAGTTATACATATTATCAGTAGGATATGGTTGTACTATATTTATCACAGTTCAATACAGTCAAGTGTGAAACGCATGAATTAATGTACAAACACACACACTTTAATATTGCAACCATACTGTTTTGGAAAACATGTACACAATACATGTTTGACATTTAAAGCATTACACAGTAACAGGTTTTGGATTGAATGTTTTTTACATTTAGTATTATGCAAGAAAAGCACAAGATAAAAAAACTTTCAGTCAATTGTTTCTATCCTACAAACTTTCAGAATTGTACATAGTTTGTTTTAAGATGTAACTTAAAATAAGAAAAGGAGCATCCTTGAACCATGTAGGAGTACCCATTAGAGGTAGAATTTGAACCTTTGATGTCGTGAGACGTAATGGTGCAGTGCTTAATGGAGCTATGTTCATAACAGGAGGTCATGAGTTCGAATCTTCTGTAGAGCCTCTCAATTTTATTTTTACAAAAAAGGAATAAAATTGGCGTTTGTATTTTTATTTTTTAAAAAGGAGGATTATAATTTGAAAAACGAAGAGACAGATTTACCGTGACACATGAAACCTTTTTTTGGGGCATAGCATGTGACACCTGCTAGTGGCACGTGTCACTTGTAGTGGTGACATGCAGTGGCACGTGTCACTAGCGTATGACACATGCCATATTCGGCTCCAACCCCTACTGTACGTTTACGAAGGCATACGGCGGGTGGGGAGGAGGGGCGCGCATGGCAAATGTGGGATCCCACTCCGCTTGCGCTCCTGCGCGTTCGTGTTTATGCTTCCTGGTAGGGGGACTTGGTTCTCGTGCCATTCTCCCCCTCTCGGGTTCTGTACCCTCCCTCCTGTTTATGGCTTTTCTGCCTCCGTGTACCCATGCGAATCGAACGGTCCGTCCGTGGGAGAGAGCCGCACCTGCGTTAGTTCAGAGTTCATGTTTTCTTGGGAGGGGGCGGATATTGACGTGTAGAGACCACCCTGCTCTGCCTCTTGCTCGAGTGCCTCTGGCCCGCTTCTTAGCTTTCGGATGTAGCCGTGGGCACCCGGCCAGCTCCGGTTCCACTGGCAGGCACTCCTCGGCTCGCTGCCTTTTTTATGGCAAAGAACACACCACAGGGTTGTCGCAGTGCCAATGCCAGAGCCGTTCAGCAGTTCAACGCTGAACATCTTTTATTTATTAGGGAGAGAAATCCTAGAGTTCATGCCTCTTGGTGTCTGCTGATTAGACGACATTGTATAAGCAGGGACTTATTAAGATTGCACCCATCCCTGCCTGGAGACATGGAGGGCGTTCTGTGCACAGTCTGCCCCGGTTCAGAGCGATCTTAAGACCCGCCGTTGGGACGTACTGGAAGAGAGATGGCCCAGGGTCTGTACTATTGAAGCGCCCGGTCCTTCTCCAACAGATGCGCAGGACATCCTCCGGTGTTGGGTCTTGCCGCTAGCTCAGGCTCGTGGAGGCACCCGGGTCTCTCTCCACTCCCCTCCCTGTTGAAAGCCAAGTATTCTGTGCAGAATGAATCGATGGGCTGTAGGAAGGGGCTCCGTCTTTGGCAGCAGAGTAGGCAGTGCTGCAGCATAGCCCTTTCTCTAAACGTCCGTGTGAAGAATCGAGAGAGAACAGGCCTTTTACTCTTGGGAAAACTGCAATCTGCACCCAAGGGTAGGGTCACCAGATTTTCAATACGAAAAAGCAGGACGGACAACAACATAAATGGTGGACTACCCCCTCACACCCTGTCCTCCAACCCTGCATCCCCGCCCTTCCGCCAAACCGTCCCTACATCCCACGGTATTTCCATTTTCCAGCACTGCTCCTGCATATAACTTGCCGGTTTCGACTGTTTATATAAGCATACAACAAAGCTTTTGCTCTAATCCATATTACAGGCCTTACTGTCCATTCATTTACCAACTGGTCTGGTGGCACAATCCGTTAATGTAAGAGGCTGGCAGGGCAGGCCTTAAGGCATGGCTGCCCATGCGACCGCCCAGGGCGCCATTAGCCCCCGCCAGCACTGGTGAGTCTTTCAAGGTCCCACCCGAGCTGGCGTGGTGGGAGAAGGCGCCCTATAGAAATCAAATGTGCCCTGCTCTCGGCAGCAGATCGCATTTAATAACAAAAGGGGGGCACCTATTGAAAAATCCTCCCCATGCCCCCGTGGAGGCTGGTACCCATCAGCCTGTCAGGTTGAGGGTTCGAGCCCCTCCTGCCACAGCATATTTCTGAGTGTAGTTTATTGTTTATTTACTTTATAATTGCTGCCTATCCTCCCTTTCCCCAAAACCGCTACAGGACTTTTAAATTAAAAAAACTCTCGGAACGCAGGGCCAAATTACAATGCTGTCCTGGCAAAACTAGGACGTCTGGTCACTCTACCCAAGGGAAGCTCCTCTGCTGTTGACATCTGGGTGCAGGCTTTAAGTGGTATAAATGCAGCCTGTCACCATGTGCCCTTGTTTTGTAGTGGAAATGGAAACTGCTCTGTTTTTAATTCGTGTTTAAAAAAAAATCTTGATATGATATGTCATTTATATTGCGCCTGTACACAAGTGTTTCTAGGTGCGACAAGACAAGGGGGTGAAGACAGAGGGAGGACAAGACAAATGCTCTTACTAGGCCTTGTGTCATTCAGATTGTGCAAGTGCGACAGTGCAAAAGTGCAGGGGTAAAGGGGAGGTGCCAGGGAGAGGGAAGGGGATGTGCAGCCAGTGCAGCACAGCTCTGGATAAGTGCATGGAGGTAGGGGGCTGTAGACGCTGCAGTTACAGTGCACGGTTGGCCTGGAGGCAGTGCAGGGGAGACTGATCATGGGGGAGCCTGGTAAGCGAATCTTCCGAAACTTCAGGTGAAACGGTTCAAGTTTGAGAGGGGCAGGGAGGCCATTCCAGAGGGAGGCACCTGCAGAGGAGAGAGATCTACCCCCCACTTTCTGCCTGGCGAATCGTCGGGACCTGAGTCGGAGGTAGCTGAGCAAAGGGCTCGAGAAGGAAGGTATTTTGGAAGAGAGAGTGGGATGTAGTGCAGGCCCTGGTCCCAAAAAGCCTTGTGGACGATACAGAGAGTCTTGAACTTGATCCTTGCAGCCACTGGGAGTCAATGGAGAGATTTCAGGGCTGGAGAGATACGGTCCCTGGGCTTGTGGCCAAGGATAAGTCTTGCAGTCTGTTCTGAATTAGTTGCAGAGGGTGGAGAGTAGAGGAAGGCATATTGAGAAAGAGACTGTTGCAGTAGTCCAGCCTAGAGAGAACCAGGCCTCTGGAGACAGTGAGCTTCTGGGGGAAAGTAAAAGAAGGAAGAATACCTCAGAGGAGGCTCGGCTGGTAGTGGGCCTTCTTGGCAAGTTCCGTTATGTGAGGAGATAAGGAGAGAGTGGAATCGAAGATGACTCCAAGGTTTTTTGCCTCACAGCAAAGTTGTAGGAAGAGGGCCCAAGGAGGGCGGCCAGAGTGAAAGAAGGAAAGTGGGAGCTGGGGTTCCCAATGAGAAGGATCTCCATCTTACTGGCGTTAAGCCAGAGAGCGTTGGAGGCGCACCAATCCCGAATCGCGGATAGATGGGAATGAGCGAGAGAGGAGAGGAGGCTGAGGGGAGCCTGAAAGAGAGCAGAGTGTCATCCGCATAACACTGAAAGTTAGAGGAGAAGGTGGAGATCAGGTGGGCCAAAGGGGACACATAGACATTGAAGAGCCAGGGTGAGAGACTAGAGCCCTGGGGAACACCACCTGTGGAGAGTGAGGTGGTGGAGAGAAAGGACCCAAGTTGGACCTGGGAGGGTTGGTGCAGGAGGAAGGAGGTCAACCACTCCTGGGCCTGAGCCGTGATGCCCAGGTTCTTGCAGAGTCGATTATTCAGGCTGGCGTGATTGACCATTTCAAAAGCCGAGGAAAAGTCAAGGAGGATGAGGACAGAAGAAAGGCTGGAATCAAGATTTCCTTTGTATTCGGCTAGATCTCCCCGCTCGCTGGTTTTTTGGATTCTGTTACTTTTACAGTGTTTTATTTCATTTTCTTTCTTACTCCTACGTCCCGTCCCCTTTCCTCCATACTGAATGGACGTCCCTCGCTAGGGACGGGAGACAGCACCTTTTTCACCAGAAAAAATCTTCTCTTTAAATTTAGAGGCGGGAAGGGGTGCGGCCCTGGGAGCATGTACTCCC
Organism: Ambystoma mexicanum; assembly: GCF_040938575.1. Taxonomy (NCBI): domain Eukaryota; kingdom Metazoa; phylum Chordata; class Amphibia; order Caudata; family Ambystomatidae; genus Ambystoma; species Ambystoma mexicanum. The sequence continues at coordinate 642,811,413 of NC_090931.1, forward strand.
CTGACGCCGCCCAGCGGCACCACTCCCCAGTCCTCTTTTCCACGTCAATGGGAGCGGACTGCTTTCACCAGCGCTCCTGGGTTTGGCTCCGGCCTTGTAATTCCACACGCTCTTCCCCGGAATCTGTCTTTTGTTTTTTGGTCTTTCCCCGGCGCGTGTCGACATCAGCGGGCTTCAGCAGGTTTCCAGCCTGTGAAGGGCTCTTCCCTACGTCCGACCGCCACACTCGTTGCTCCGCTGCCTTCGCCCTGATTAGGGCTGGGAGGGCTGTACCGCGTGTGATGCACTTACGCTGCACGTTCTGAATAACAGATTAACTCGGTGGAGAGAGCTCTGCAAACGATCATCTCCAGAGGACTTGAAGAACTTTGTCAAGCACAAGTCAAGGCCCAAAGTAGGGCCACTTTTTTCAACTGCACCCCGCAAGGGCAACTCCTTCCCAAGGAAACGTCTGAGCAGGAGGGACCGTTCAGGTTCTAACACCAGCACAGGTACCGAGGCTGCTTCAGCTACTGGCCACCAGGCCGAGGGGTCGCTAGATCTTGCCGGTGACATTGCTGAAGGACTGCAATGTTCTGTTACCGGGTGTCCACTCGAGGGCTACGCCCTACTACTGGACAAATGTCTGAGGGGCGCCTGTACGCAGCACTACCGGCGACAAAGCCAAGTGCACAACACCTACCAGGCCCAGTCATGAGGTGCAGGGTAGGCATCAAGTTACACCGCCAAGAGTCCAGGAGGAGGCCGGGCCCAGCGCGGCAAGCACCATGACGATCGCACGTGGCATGCAGCCGGACATAATGGCTGTTGTACCTAGATAAATTGGCCACTAGTCCGACGCCACCCCCTTTGGGGAGCAGGTAGGGGAATGAGTTTCCAGGTGGGACTGGTCTTCGCCAGATACGTGGCCTAAAGCATAGGGCAGATACACACCGCATGCAGCAAGGCAGAGTATGCCCAGGCCTCAGCAACCCAAAGGCCCAGCTCCTAGACCGACGCCACCTAGTGCCCCACCAGCCTGTGAGGACAAGTTTTTTGAAAAGTTCCTCACTCTTATGAGGTCCCCGCCAGCGAGGGGAGGGGCCCGGCCCCTTCACGCACAATTTTGGCGCGCGAGGTTTGCAGATTAATGGGTGGACTGGGAACTAAAAGAGGCACTGGAAACCATTTTGAAAGTGTCCCCATTTTACACATTTTCAGCAAACCCAACCCTTTTCCTATGAGAACATTGAAAACATTTGAAAATAAAATAGGTAACACCACAAAAGAGGACCAGGGTGCAGAGGCCTACAGCCCAGCGCGGACCCCTGGATCTTCTCTGTAGTGTCCATGGGCTACCGCCTATCTATCCCTTCCTCCCCTCCGCTCCCAAATATTGGGAAAACAACTCTGTTGACAGAAATTCGATCGCTTGTAGAGAGCCAGGTAGTGGAAGAAGTCCCAGCCTCACAGAGGGGTATGGGCTTCTATTAACGGATTTCCGCCATACACAAGAAGAACCAGGCTGGCCTGAGAGTTGTGTTGGCCCTTTCCACCTTGAACCTTTTCATCCCTCTTCAAAAGTTCAAGATGGTTACCCCAGCATTTATTGCAGAGACACTGTGCAGGAGAGACTGGATGTGCTCCCTGGATCTAAGTATGCATACCTACACGTCCCTATTTGGCAGCCTCATCGGTCCTTTCTGAGCTTCAGGATCATGGGCTTTCATTTCCAATACAGGGTTCTACCCTTTGACCTCAATTCAGCCCCCAGGGTTTTTACCAGACTCATGAACGCGGTGGCAGCCCTTCTCAGGGCCCAGGGTCACCATGTCTACCCATACCTAGACCACTGGCTCGTCAGGGCGGGTTCTCCAGAGGCAGTCCAGCACACCGCCTCCACCCTAATGAATATGCTACACGAATTGGGATTTTCCATCAATCTCAAGAAGTCTTAGCTGGAGCCTACCCTGAATCTTACGTTCCTAGCCTCGTCTAGAATACAAGCACTGAGAGAGTTTTCCCCTCAGAGGACAAGATCACAGCCATCAAGAAGGCCACAGGGCATTTTCTCAGCAGACCTGTGACCTTGGCATGGTGGTACGGACACCTCTTGGGTATCATGGCAGCATTTCTACTGGCAGTGCCTTACACAAGGCTCATAATGAGATGACTGCAGCTGCACTTTGCAGCCTCCTGGAGTCAGGAGAAGGGTTCCCAGGCGGAACTTGTCAGGATCCCTCCCCATCTCCACCAGGAGCTTGTTTGGTGGAGCACGGACTACAACTTGCGGATAGGCAGGCCCTTCAGGCAACCAGCAGCGCAGGTTACTTTCACCACAGACTGTTCCTTGCAGGGCTGGGGAGCCACTCTGGACAGCCATAGTGTGCATATAGGTTGGTCTCTTCAGGAACAGGAGGCCCATATCAATTGGCTAGAGCTGAAGGCGATCTGGCTTGCTCTCAAAGCCTGGGTGCGGACAATTATGAATGACAGCTGAGCTAACAGGTCCTTCAGGGGCTCATCAACAGAGAGATCTTCCTCAGGTGGATCTCTTAGGCACCTGGTCCAACAGGAAGTGCCCCCAGTTCGCGTCCTGGCAGGGACAGGGCTCGGGCTCTCTGGGCGATGCGATGCAGATACAATGGGACAACATGAACGCGTATGTCTTTCCTCCCACTCCCCTGGTTCACAGGGTAATCTGCAAGATCAGGGAGTCTCGGCACCTCTGTGTCATCCTGATAGCTTCGTGGTGGCCTGCGAGGCCATGGTTCTCAGAACAACTCAGCCTGTCAGAACAGGCCCCGGTGCACCTTCTGCTGGGTCCAGCTCACCTACTCTCACAGCAGGGAGGCACAGTCTTCCACCCCGCCCATCAGAGGTTAGCCCTCTCAGCATGGTTCCTGAACAGGTCAAATTAAAGCATGTGTGTCTGTCACAGGCTAACCTAGGCATCATACAGGGTGCTAGGAACGATGCTACTAGGAGCCAGTACAGGAGCACATGGACTAGGTTTTGTCATTGGGCATAATCAAAGGAAGTCAACCCTTTGACTTGCACGTTGGACGACGTGCTATCCTTCTCAGCACATCTCGAACACTCTGGGTGCAAGTAGACACATGCCGCACCTATCGGGCAGGCCATCTGCGCCTATAGGAACTTGGAAGAGGAGGTCTATTCATCCCCCAACCCGATAGTTAAAAGGCATTTGGCGGGCCTCACCAGGCTTTACCCACCTGTAAAGAAGCCACACCCGGCGTGGTACCTAAATGTAGTTTTGGGCGCCTTGGCGCATAAACAATTTGAGCCAATGGCATCCGCGGACATCAGGCTTGTCACCATTAAGACAGCCCTCTTGGTGAGTCTTAAGTCTGCACGCAGGGTCAGTGAAGTCCAGGCACTGGTGGCTTCAGGGCCCTATACAACCTTTCATAAGGACACAGTGGTCCTTAGAACTCATCCTGCATTCTTACCCAAGGTAGTCTTTTTGTTTCACCTCGATCTTATCCCGGCTTCATTAATTTCAGGAAAGCCCTTTAAACAATTCAGTTATTTTTTCCAACTTGCTTTATCTAGCATTCAGCTGCTTATCAGAGCAGGATTTTTCTAGTTGTGAAATTAGCACCATGATGCCAGCAGTGGCCAGAGTTGCGCTATACAGAAGGAACAAGCCGAAATCAAGATTTTAAATGGTGCTCGTGTTTCCAGACTTTGTGTATTCACTGTAGTATTTTCCTGCTCATGGCTCAGAGGAGGCTGCAGCACTGGTGCTATTAGTCAGCTACTGCAAGGCTTCCTCTTGTTTGCTAAGAGGTTAAGTGGTATTTAGGCAAGCACCACCATCTGTTGATTTTTGCCATGGTTTGATGGCATGGTATATCATCTGCCTGGGTTTCTCAATGGAGGAGGGGTGGGGCCACTTGGGCAAAGAGCTTCACCAGCATCCGTGTATGTGACCGACTCAGGATCTTGGTCTTCCTCGCCATATTGTCATTAGCTGTATGTTGTGCAAGTGTATTTTGCCTGGTTTGCGCGCCTCAACAGAGCAAACCCTCCAGAGGGGTTGTCTGTGAGTAAATGGTGAAAGATCAGAGGTGTGAATTGCAGGTATTTTAGGGCCACAACTTTTCCTCTTCGTAGCATCCTTCCTGGGAACTCCCGTTTTCCTTTGTCCTTTTGTGAATCTGCTGGCTGTTTGGACAGTGTCCCTCTGCAGGTTTGCGTTAAGGATGCCAAGCACCAATCCTGTAAAGCCTACATTGTCCCACTCTTGGGATGGGAGGACTTTGGTGGTTTCCGTATAGTTCACAAACACACAGGAGTGGTGCTTGGTTTCTCTAAGATGTTTTGAGTTCTTGTTCCAACTCCTTGCAGGTGGACTTTGACTAGATTTGTCCCCGGATATGATTACTGCTTCTGCTGGACTGGCTCTATGGGCCAGGCAAGACACTACCGTGTTGTACAGATAACCTAATCCCCCATCTGGACTCATAAGGCCTCCAGGTTGGTACCAGATGGAAGCTTGGATTGGCAGGGACAGTGGCACTGGATCCTTCAGTGGTTAATTAATGCACGTTTTCATTGGCTCCAGCCATTTCGTTTAGACAGCCAGTTGTAGTGTTCTAGGGACATTTGCCCTCTGACAGTATTCAGATACCTGGAATTGCGACCACCCTTTAAAGGGAAAACCCTTCTTAACCATGCAAAATAATTGAAAGCATCTTTTCCTGACCCCGTTGGAGAAATTGCCTTGGAGTAGTTAGTTTCCAATCATGTTACAGCTTATTTTGTAGCCAATCGGCAACCAGTGCAGGAGGTACCATAAACCTCTCTGAAGGTCTTTATTGAATTCAAGGTGTCCATTGACTTGCAGCAAATAAACTACCACCCCAAGAGTAGTCATTGCTCCCCTAGCATTGGCGCGCTCCAAGATGTAGCATTAACCCACCCACACTCATAGTAAACTGCAGAGCTTGCCTGTCGGTACTTATGTGTCACATTCGGAAGTGCTTTTGCCCGGGTGAAGAAATGCAACCTTTTGTATATGCGGAGTGTTAGCCCTGATGAGATCACAGAAAGTAATGTGTGATCTTGGAGATTGCTAGAATCGAAAAAAATGGACATTTCTGATGTATCGTGCAATTTTAGTTACCTTCCATATATCTACATATTCATTAGGATGTTGGTTTAAAAGCCAGGGGTGCAGCACAATATCCTTTGGTACTGCTAACTTAGTGTGTTTTTTTTATATATATACACACAAACACAAAACCGATTCAGGCAATTCTGTTAGATTCTGGTAGCAATAAATGTCATTTGTACTTTTACTTTGCACTTCTCAAAATTGATCTTTTATTTTGTAAAGTCATACTGGCAATTGTGTTAAGTCAACAATAGAAAACTTTCGAAATGCCATACACATCACATTATGACATCCTGTGAGAGCTACACATGGGAAGGTGGGTGTTGAGAGGATCCAACCAGTCTAATATTATTTTCTTATTCTTCTCCCCCTTTTCAACGAGTGTCACCCATTTGACAGTCGGACAAAAGCAAATCGTCCAAGGGAGTTCCACAGAACGGAAGTCACGCTTCCTTGCCGGAGACTGAGATAAATACACGGCTGTAAGCTCCCTTCATTTGGTTCTCTTCACTTGTGCTTTAAGAGCGATGCGAAATCGAGCGATGGGCTCAGGAAAGGGGGCTGTCCAAAGTGTACTGAAGAAGGCATAAAGGAGGGATGGCTTAGGCACGTGCTGCCTGTCCCTAAACAATACATCCTGGGTCACTCAGCATTGTAGAAAGCGACCTTTCCTACATACTGCAAATTAAGCTCTCTGGTCTGTTTCTAAATAAACTGCTGCCTGTCAATCAATTACTTTCTCACTCAGTATGTAAACATTTCAATCCGTGAGTAGAACACTTTTTTCGAGGGGATTGGGTCCTCCGACGTATTCCATATCTATGACATGTAATCACCACAGCTGTGCTGCTTCGGAAACTTTTTCGGCGTCTGCGTCGATGACGTCGATGCGCCGTCGTCGAGGACCTCCTCCGACGTCCGATGTCATCCGATGTGATAAGTAGGACGCACGACGCCCATAGCCTCAGTTCCGTTTTTTCCGCGAACGTGTTGCTTCGTGTTTCTCGGTTCTAAGCCTCGACTCTTTGGAGTTCTGTTCTTTCTGGTTCTTCGAACCTGTTCGTTTGTGAATTTCCTTCGGCGATGTCTTCCACTTCGTCTTCAACCCCGCGTCCGGGCTTTAAGAAGTGCGGGGAGTGTGGGTCCAAGATGTCGGTGACTGACTCGCACGACGCCTGCCTCTGGTGCCTCGGGGAGGCCCACGACACGGTTGACTGTATCGACTGCCAGTCGCTCACGTCCAAAGCCTTACGCGAACGTAAGAAGAAGTTGTCGGTAGGTCGGGTGTCCAAGCCCCGGAAGTCGAAGTCGGCGGGGCTTTCGACGGATGATTCGAGGGGTGACTCTCCGCGTCATCGTCGGAAGTCTCGTCGGTCTTCTTCTAAGAGTGGGTCTCGCCACTCCTCAGCCTCTTCGAGGCATTCTCGGAAGCGCCGTCACCGGTCGCCTTCCAGGTCCTCTTCCGAGGATTCTGCACGGCACGTCGGTTACCCCACCAGCCGTGCGACGCCGGAGGAATGGGCTTCCTTCGGGAAGAAAATGTTGGCGATTCTTGAGTCGCAGGGTACTCAGCCGTCCGCGCCCCCGAGTGGGGTCGGCCGTGTGAGGTCGAGAGACGCCGCTCGCAAGAGTGGTCGGCACCAGTCACGGGAGCGGTCCCGTTCGGACAAGGAGGCTCGTTCTCGCCGTACCCGTTCCAGGTCCCGGTCCTCGACGCGTTCGAGACCGTGTGCTCCTGTGAAGTCTTCGAGGAAGACATCGACGTCTGAGGCGTCGAGGGCGTCGACAGGCTTTCTCGAGGCTCCGGCTTCGAGAACGTCGTCGAAGCCATCGACGATCAGGTCGTCGAGGGACACGCTCGGGGCTCCGGCTTCGAGGGCTGTGTCGACGCCGCCGATACTGGAGGCGCTGCATCTGACGTCGACGCCGATTTCCTCGACGTCGACGCCGATTTCCTCGACGTCGACGCCGATTTCCTCGACGTCGACGCCGATCCTCTCTGCGCCGTTGCCGGTTTTCTCGGCGTCGGCGCCGATTCGCTCGACGCCTTCGACGCCTTTCGTGTCGGAGGTGCCCCGTGTCACGGGTGTACCCCCTAGGAAGGCTCTGGTTAAGAGCAAGCACTCTCGGGTGCCTTTTCGCCACCTGGAATATATTTCGGAGGCGGATGAGGATTCTGATGGCCTGGTTCCTAGTCAGGTGCCAGATGAAATTGTCTCGGGCCATAGTCAGTTTGACGATTTGAGGCAGTCACTGCATGATGCCAGTGGACTGGACACCTCTCCGGAGGTGGAATTTTCTAGGCCTGAGCCTGGCTCCCATGCCGATTCCTCGTACCGGCGCCTTATGGCTAGGGTGTCTGAGTATCTGGGATGGTCTGCTCCCCCAGGGGAGTTTGTGCAGGATGATCTGACGGACATCCTTGATGTTGGTCCCCAACTGACCCGGTACTGCCGTTCCATATGGCTTTACAGAGAAGGGTGGCGGCGGCTTGGACTGCTCCGGAGAGTCTCCCGGCGGTGGGCAGATCCTTGTCGCGTAAATACCGTCCAGCCAGTAGCGACCCCTGCTACTTGACCAGGCACCCCACTCCGGAAAGTTTGGTGGTGCAGGCGGCCACGGCCCCGGCAAAGCAGGCGTCGTACCCTACCATCCCTCCTGATAGGGACGACAAACGTTTTGATGGCTGGGCGAAGAAAGTGTTTTCTTCTGGTGGTATGGCGCTTCAGGCGGCCAACTCCATTTGTGCCTTGTCACGTTTCACGCACACTCTGTGGAACTGTGTTGCGTTAGCGGCTGAACATATTCCCGAAGGGGATGAACGGGATGGTTTCCTTGCTATGGTCCAGGATGGTAAGGATGCCATGTGTGAGTCCGTTCAGTCGGGTCTGGACTTGGCTGAATGCGTCAGTAGGTCCATGGCGGCGAGCACCGTGATACGCAGGTTTGTGTGGTTGCGGAAGTCGGGGTTTGCTCCTGATGTGCAGTCCCGGCTCCTCAACATGCCCTTTGATGGTGAACACCTTTTTGGCAGCAAGGCTGACGAGAGCCTTGAGAGGTTGCAGACCTCAAAAGCTGCAGCGAAGTCGTTGGGCGCTGCGGTTCGCCAACCTCCGCCTTTTCGTCCTAGGGGACAGCAGTGGAAGGGTGGTTCCTTTCGCTATTACTCATCCTTCGGTAAAGCGAGAGGAGCTGGCAGTCAAAGAGGCCAACGCAGGGGTACCAGAGGTGGACGACAGGGTACCCGTGGTGCCAAGGCCGCTCGGGCAGTTGCCTCTTTGCCCTCAGGTAACGCCGCAGCCGCTCCCACTCAGTCGTGAGGCCATGTCCCATGGTTCGCCGGTTGGGGGAAGGCTGGCACAGCATCTTGTAGAGTGGCAAGCCATTACTTCAGATGTGTGGGTTCTGGAGATCATAACCCACGGCTACTGTCTTCCTTTTCGGCACAGGCCTCGCGACAATCCACCGGGGAACCTCTCTTTGCAGAGTCCGGATTCGCTCCTTGCGCAGGAAATTCAAGCCCTGCTGGAGAAAGGCGCCATAGAACTGGTGCCTGTAGCGGAGAGGAACGAGGGATGGTATTCCCCTTTGGTTTCGAAGAAAGACGGGGGATTGAGACCCATCATGGACTTGCGCGGTTTGAACAAACTCCTCAGGAAGGACAAGTTCAAGATGGTTACTCTCTCTCAAGTCCTCCAGGCCCTTCAGCTTCAGGACTGGTTGGTGTCACTCGACCTCAAGGATGCTTACTTCCATGTGCCGATCCATCCCAAGCACAAGAAGTACCTGAGGTTCGCGGTTGGCGACTCGCACTTTCAGTTTCGGGTCCTGCCGTTCGGATTGACCTCCGCCCCGAGGGTTTTCACCAAGCTCATGGTGGTGGTGGCAGCGCATCTCAGGCAAGGGGGGATTCACGTCTACCCCTACCTGGACGATTGGTTGATCAGGGGGAGCTCTCCCGAGCAAGTCCTGGATCATCTATCGATCACCTGTCGCTCCCTTCACAGGCTGGGCTTCTCCCTCAATTTAAAGAAGTCCCATTTGACGCCAACACAGCGGCTCCAGTACATCGGAGCAGTGCTCGACACTTCCCTGGGGCAGTGTTTTCCTCCCCAGGTGAGGGCTCTTCACATTCAGCAGATGGTGCACAAGTTTCAGCATGCCCAGACGCTCCCAGCGTTCGAGTTCTTGAGGTTGCTCGGCCTCATGGCATCCTGCATTCTTCTGGTGCCAGAGGCTCGCCTGCGGATGAGATCTTTGCAGTGGGCACTCAAGACGCAATGGTCGCAGTCCTCCGGCAGGATGTCGGACTCGATTCAGGTGCCGTCCTCGGGCGCCCGGGACCTTCTGTGGTGGGCCGTCGAAGGCAACTTGATGAAGGGGGCTCCATTTTGGCTTCCCTGGCCGGAGGTGACGATCGTGACGGATGCATCCCTCACGGGATGGGGAGCTCATGCCAACGGGCTGACAGTCAGCGGTCGTTGGTCTCCGTCGGAGTCCAGACTCCATATCAATCTGTTGGAGCTGAGGGCCGTCAGGCTAGCCCTGAAGACTTTTCTGCCGTCTGTGCGAGGGAAGAATGTCCTGATCCTGACGGACAACACAGTGGCCATGCACTACCTCAACAAAAAGGGGGGGGGCTGGGTCACTTTCTCTGTGCAGAGAGGCGATGCAGCTCGAGTTCTGGGCCATCCAGCAGGAAGTTTCGATCTCGGCAGTTCATCTGGCCGGAGCCGAAAACGTGACGGCGGACGCTCTGAGCAGGCAGAGCGCGATCTCTCACGAGTGGGAGTTGGCTCAGGAGATTCTCCTGGAGATCTTCGCCCTTTGGGGGACCCCTCAAGTGGATCTCTTCGCCTCCAGTGTCAACCGGAAGTGCGAAAGGTTTTGCTCGCGGGAATTTCCTCCAGAAGGAGCCTTAGGAGACGCGTTCGTGGTGGAGTGGTCATTCCCGCTGCTGTACGCGTTTCCTCCAGTCCCCGTCATCCCGCAAGTGCTGCGGAGGTTACGGAAGTTCGGTTCCCGGATGATCCTCATTGCCCCGGCGTGGGCTCGGAGGACGTGGTACCCGGACCTTCTCGACTTATCCATCTGCCCTCCACGTCGTCTTCCCTACCGAGACGATCTGCTCTCACGGGAGGGGGGTCAGGTTCTCCATCCAGAGGTCAGATCCCTCAACCTTCACGCTTGGCTTCTGAAAGGTTGAGGTATAAGGATTGGGACCTCCCTGAGGACGTGATGGAGGTGTTGCTTTCGGCCCGAAGGCCGGCAACAAAGTCTCTGTACCGTTGCCGTTGGCGTAAGTTCTGCGACTGGTGCAGAGTTCAGAATGTGGATCCTTTTGCATGTGACATCCCCATGGTTCTGTCCTTTTTACTTTCTTTGGCCCACAGGGGCTTGCAAGTGGGTACCGTTAAGGGTTACCTGGCGGCGCTGTCCATCTTTAAGCGCTCGTCTGAAGAGTGTTCTTACTTTAAAATCCCTTTGATTTCACAGTTCCTGAAAGGGCTCACTAATGTGTTCCCTCCGTCACCTTTCCTGGTGCCCGGTTGGGATTTAAACCTGGTTCTTAAGTTTCTTATGGGTGCTCCGTTTGAGCCTTTACATTCTTGCCCTTTGAGGCTGTTAACTCTGAAAACTGTGTTTTTAGTTGCGGTTACTTCCGCTCGCAGAGTGAGTCAGTTACAGGCACTTTCAGTTAAGCCTCCCTTCACTGTATTTCACAAGGACAGGGTTGTCCTTAGAGTTCGTCCTTCTTTTCTTCCGAAGGTAGTGACGGAATTTCATTTGGCCCAGAAGGTTGTTCTTCCGGCATTCTATCCTCCTCCGCATCCTGGTAAGGAAGAGGAGAGGCTCCATAGGCTTGATCCTAGGAGAGCTTTAAGCTTTTATGTTTCGCGCATGTCCCGGGTCAGAGTGGATGATCAACTCTTTATTGGTTACGCTGGAAAGCGTTTGGGGCAAGCTGTGACGAAACAGTCTTTGTCTCGCTGGATTATTTTGGCCATCTCGGAGTGCTACCGTTTGGCAGGTAAGGACCCACCGGCTGGCTTGCGGGCCCATTCTACCAGGGGTATGGCTGCGTCTACTGCCCTGCAGAGGGGTGTTCCTATTCGCAACATCTGTGATGCAGCCACCTGGGCTTCAGTACATACATTTGTACGTCACTATTCCCTTGATTCCATCCGAGCACAGGATCTGGCCTTTGGCAAGGCGGTCCTTTGCTCTGCTATTTGATTGGCTATTCTACATTTTGATTCTAAATTCTTTCCCTCCTCCTTGCTTTGGTACTGCTTTGGGAGTCTGTCATAGATATGGAATACGTCGGAGGACCCAATCCCCTCGAAGAACAAGTTACTTTCTTACCTGGTAACGTTCTTTCGATGGGATGGTCCGACGACATATTCCATATCGCTCCCGCCCGGCCTTCCCCGCTGCAGAATTTCTTTTGCGATTGCAGCTTACGTTCCGCAAGGCTTTGTGTCTGACTGGCAGTTGACTTATGTAACACGTTCTGGGGGAAAAAACTACAACTGAGGCTATGGGCGTCGTGCGTCCTACTTATCACATCGGATGACGTCGGACGTCGGAGGAGGTCCTCGACGACGGCGCATCGACGTCATCGACGCAGGACGCAGACGCCGAAAAAGTTTCCGAAGCAGCACAGCTGTGGTGATTACATGTCATAGATATGGAATACGTCGTCGGACCATCCCATCGAAAGAACGTTACCAGGTAAGAAAGTAACTTGTTCATTCTGTAGATAAATGGGCCAGGCCCAATGTGTATAATACAATAAAGAGTAAGATAACACGTCTTGTTTTACTTACATCCAACCCCCTTTACACAGGAACTCTAAGGTTTTCCGGCATCACTAGTCCTGACTAAATGGACCGTCTGCTATGATTGATTAAAAAATGTGTATAACAAATTTTTATTCAAATAATTCGAACTGAATTTAAACATAAAACACTACCCTCACCTAACACAGTGTACTAAACACTAAAAACAGTTACTAAAACATGAAATACAAAGTTCACTTATTTGCATGACACAAAAGATATCACATAACATAACACAAAAAAATCTCAATGTGTCTCTAAAACAACAACCATCCCAACATGTTTCTGTTCTTCACTGCCGAGTTCGGGCGAACATTCTTCAGGGGAAATGTTTTTAAAAAAAGCATCCACTAATCTCTTCAACACCGTGCTGAAAGGGTAGATTCAAACTTCTATACAGGCAAAGGAAGGAAAGAACCTCCGAGCCTGTAAGAGTAAAAGGAAAAACTAATGAGTTCCAAAAAGAGGGAAAGGAAGTACTACAAAATGTAGAAAAAGAACATGGCATAGAGGTTATGCCACACTCACACGGGTCCCAACAGGGCACCCACAAATTTACCTTTAAATGGTGAAACTTCAAAGCGCGTCACAGGATGACAAATTCGCTGGTTTCTCGCCAAATGAGAGACCACTACTTCACAAAAGCGTCATAGTCCGCTAAAGTATCGCCACACCTAAATGAGACAGAACCAATACACAGAGACCACATGCTCTGTTATATCCAGAAAGGGGCTTCAAAATGCAATTACACATGAAAACAGGGCTCCAAATATCATAAAATAAATTACCTTCACAGATGTAGGGATCAAGACTGTAACAAGCAAAGCAGCAATCAACGTGTTTGCAAAGGAGAAATCCACACAGTCAAGCCGTAAAGTATCAATCTGGAAAACAATGGATGCATGGCAATGAACACCATATGTCTGGCATCACCCTTCAACATGTACCGATGGGAGTGCTTTTATTTCACCCTCGTGATTAAGACTAAGTGCCCGTACAATATATAGAATGCAGAAAAAACTTCCATGCTGTCCAACCTACACAACGTGGGGAACCCATGGCAAAAGATAACCAAACTACCCCACGCGTACAGGAAGGGAATGTAACGGCAGTGGGAAAATTATCACACACAGAACCACAATGCTAATGACTCACCTGTACACTCAGAGGGATTAAATCACTCTAATGGCAGCTTCCAAACGCACACAGCCAACACTGAATTCAGTGAAACCAAAAACTGCTGCACACTAACAGTACGTCTATGGTCGTGCGGCAACACAAAGAAAGGACTACACTACTCAGTGTAGGAAGGAAAGTCCATCAAAAGGAAGGGCCATGTTGGAACGGACCCGGCAACATAGAAAAAGGACTACACTACTCAGTGTTGGAAAAAAAGTCCATCAAAGGGAAGGGCCATATTGGAACGGACCTGAAGCCTACTGGTGTAGAACAGATTAGTGGACACCACGAGCACTAAACAGGTGTTTTTTAAAACAATGATATGCTGGCACCAACACAATATGGTATATGCATCTCACACTGTCAAAAATCATACTTGGCTGACCAAATGCCAATCAATGCTTTCGTTGAGACCTAGCACATTACTCTGTAATTTAAAAATAATTTTTTGCTCTACATTCAATAATTTTCGATCCGTTTCAATTTTGGTATGTCCATGCACCTTTTTCAAAATCAGCCATGTGAAATCATTAAAACCATGTTTCTTTTCAATAAAGTGTTTGACAAGGGGAGCAGTAATCACCTGGTTTTTGAGACAGCTGCGATGTTCCACCATTCGAACTTTACATTGCCTATTCGTTTTTCCCACATAATGTAGGCCACACGGGCAAGTGATTAAATATACAACATTGGCTGTGTTACAATTTGTCATTTCACTGAAGACCCACTTTACATCAGGTAGAATTTGCAATACTCTAGTTTCTTTTGTTTGTCCACACATGCTGCAATTCCCACATGGAAAATGTCCTTTCACTTCAGGCATACCCCACAGTCTAGTTTGTCTAACCTGTGGAGTTCGCATTTCTGTCACATCATTTCTGATTAGAATATTCCGTAGATTCTGACTTTTTCTAAACGCCACTAAAGGAGGCAACACTTCTTTACCACAATAGACTTTCTTCCAAGTTTTCATCACAATGGTTTTGATTTTATAGGACAAATTCGAAAAAGTGTTAACAAAAACAGTGCCAATCTTTTTAGTAGTCTTGTTACTTTTCTCCAGCAATGCCTCGCGATTGTTATTGTAGGCTCTTTTTGAAGCATTTCTTATTACTCTAGACGGATAACCCTTGGCCAACAGTTTGTTGGTCAATACATCCGCACTTTGAGCAAAATCATCTTTTAGACTACTGTTACGCTTCAGCCTCAAAAATTGTCCGAATGGCAAATTATTCTTTAAATGTTTGGCATGATGGCTGTTGAAGTGTAATAAAGAGTTCCTATCAGTGGTCTTATTGTAGGGCTTCACTTTCAAAAAACCATTGTGATGAAAAATGGTAATGTCTAAAAAATGGGTCTCCAAATCACATATAGACCAAGTAAATTTCAAAAACCGGTTTTGTTGGTTGAGCCATGTCACAAAACTATCAGCCTCTTCTCTTGAGCCATCCCATACAATCAGTATATCATCTATATACCTCAGCCACTTCCTCAAATGATGGATAAAGGGGTTGGTGGCTGGGTATATCACTGTTTTTTCAAAATACTCGACGTGGAGATTAGCTAAATTAGGAGCCATGGCAGCACCCATAGCAGTACCCTCAATCTGTTGAAAAAAAGTACCTTGAAATTGAAAAAAGTTTTGGGTCAAGGCAAACTCCGTACACCACAAAATAAATGCATTGCTCACAGGATGACCATCCTCTCTATTCATCAACACTTCTTCAACCACCTCTAGTGTGGCTCTTTGGGGTATCACAGTGTACAAAGATTGAATATCCAAGCCTATCTGTAGAGAATGGCCCGGAATAAACTCTATGCTTTCTATTTTGTTAATAGCATCAGTGGTGTCTCTCAAATAACTTTTCATTTTCATAACAGATGGTCTTAGATAAAAGTCTGCAAATTTGGACAAGGGTTCCAAAATTGAATTAACACCAGATACTATGGGTCTGCCAGGGGGATCAACAAGTCTCTTATGTACTTTTGGCAAGATGTAAAAAACAGGTACCCTTCCGTGAGAAGTCAGAATCTACGGAATATTCTAATCAGAAATGATGTGACAGAAATGCGAACTCCACAGGTTAGACAAACTAGACTGTGGGGTATGCCTGAAGTGAAAGGACATTTTCCATGTGGGAATTGCAGCATGTGTGGACAAACAAAAGAAACTAGAGTATTGCAAATTCTACCTGATGTAAAGTGGGTCTTCAGTGAAATGACAAATTGTAACACAGCCAATGTTGTATATTTAATCACTTGCCCGTGTGGCCTACATTATGTGGGAAAAACGAATAGGCAATGTAAAGTTCGAATGGTGGAACATCGCAGCTGTCTCAAAAACCAGGTGATTACTGCTCCCCTTGTCAAACACTTTATTGAAAAGAAACATGGTTTTAATGATTTCACATGGCTGATTTTGAAAAAGGTGCATGGACATACCAAAATTGAAACGGATCGAAAATTATTGAATGTAGAGCAAAAAATTATTTTTAAATTACAGAGTAATGTGCTAGGTCTCAACGAAAGCATTGATTGGCATTTGGTCAGCCAAGTATGATTTTTGACAGTGTGAGATGCATATACCATATTGTGTTGGTGCCAGCATATCATTGTTTTAAAAAACACCTGTTTAGTGCTCGTGGTGTCCACTAATCTGTTTTACACCAGTAGGCTTCAGGTCCGTTCCAATATGGCCCTTCCCTTTGATGGACTTTTTTTCCAACACTGAGTAGTGTAGTCCTTTTTCTATGTTGCCGGGTCCGTTCCAACATGGCCCTTCCTTTAGATGGACTTTCCTTCCTACACTGAGTAGTGTAGTCCTTTCTTTGTGTTGCCGCACGACCATAGACGTACTGTTAGTGTGCAGCAGTTTTTGGTTTCACTGAATTCAGTGTTGGCTGTGTGCGTTTGGAAGCTGCCATTAGAGTGATTTAATCCCTCTGAGTGTACAGGTGAGTCATTAGCATTGTGGTTCTGTGTGTGATAATTTTCCCACTGCCGTTACATTCCCTTCCTGTACGCGTGGGGTAGTTTGGTTATCTTTTGCCATGGGTTCCCCACGTTGTGTAGGTTGGACAGCATGGAAGTTTTTTCTGCATTCTATATATTGTACGGGCACTTAGTCTTAATCACGAGGGTGAAATAAAAGCACTCCCATCGGTACATGTTGAAGGGTGATGCCAGACATATGGTGTTCATTGCCATGCATCCATTGTTTTCCAGATTGATACTTTACGGCTTGACTGTGTGGATTTCTCCTTTGCAAACACGTTGATTGCTGCTTTGCTTGTTACAGTCTTGATCCCTACATCTGTGAAGGTAATTTATTTTATGATATTTGGAGCCCTGTTTTCATGTGTAATTGCATTTTGAAGCCCCTTTCTGGATATAACAGAGCATGTGGTCTCTGTGTATTGGTTCTGTCTCATTTAGGTGTGGCGATACTTTAGCGGACTATGACGCTTTTGTGAAGTAGTGGTCTCTCATTTGGCGAGAAACCAGCGAATTTGTCATCCTGTGACGCGCTTTGAAGTTTCACCATTTAAAGGTAAATTTGTGGGTGCCCTGTTGGGACCCGTGTGAGTGTGGCATAACCTCTATGCCATGTTCTTTTTCTACATTTTGTAGTACTTCCTTTCCCTCTTTTTGGAACTCATTAGTTTTTCCTTTTACTCTTACAGGCTCGGAGGTTCTTTCCTTCCTTTGCCTGTATAGAAGTTTGAATCTACCCTTTCAGCACAGTGTTGAAGAGATTAGTGGATGCTTTTTTTAAAAACATTTCCCCTGAAGAATGTTCGCCCGAACTGGGCAGTGAAGAACAGAAACATGTTGGGATGGTTGTTGTTTTAGAGACACATTGAGATTTTTTTGTGTTATGTTATGTGATATCTTTTGTGTCATGCAAATAAGTGAACTTTGTATTTCATGTTTTAGTAACTGTTTTTTAGTGTTTAGTACACTGTGTTAGGTGAGGGTAGTGTTTTATGTTTAAATTCAGTTCGAATTATTTGAATAAAAATTTGTTATACACATTTTTTAATCAATCATAGCAGACGGTCCATTTAGTCAGGACTAGTGATGCCGGAAAACCTTATAGAGTTCCTGTGTAAAGGGGGTTGGATGTAAGTAAAACAAGACGTGTTATCTTACTCTTTATTGTATTATACATATTGATATCCCTGCCAGTAGAGTAGGATGTTATTATAGGGACTGTTTATAACTATTTGAACATACCAGGCCCAATGTGCCCAATAGTTTTTAAGTGGTTATATAGTGTTTCAGCTCTCCCGCTGGCTGCTTTTCTTTGTTCTACTCTGCAGATGTCATAAACCTGTTTTGTGATCATCTGCTATTAACCAACTCCCTGCATTGCTTCAGCTATAATGCTTCCACAGATTGAAGCTGAAAGTTCGGGCTGACGGTGTGTAGATATTTCCAAGGGGGCCCCAATCTTCTCAAACTAAAGACTGCGTCACTTTGTGCTTTTACCGGCCAAAGCCTTGAGGCATGTTGTACCCTATTTTCAGCTCTTTAGTGTGGAGCAGTGAAGAGCCTTGGGGAATAATGCAGTTGAATGTTGGGTAAATCACCCATTTGAGTTTGCATTAGGCAACCTCTCGCATATGATCCATGCATCACACATCTATCTCTGATGTTTGGAGGACAGCGGGGGAAGGCAGTAGTCCAAACGGGGTTTTGAAATTGAGCCCCACGAGCCACCACGTATATTCACATTTGGAAAATCAAAGAGTATTTTGAGAACATTAGAATGACTACACACGTATGTTTCCGAACTAGATTTGTGATAGTGATGCACGCCTGCAACCTTTCCTAGCAGTTATTGCACACGGATGTTGCGGCTAATTTCATTTATGCGAACACCCTAATAATGAAAAGTATTCAAATCGCACATATACTGTTTTGGACAGCATTCCCTTTGGGAATGAGGGGTTGGCTGTCTGTCCTGAGCGACAACGCCTTCTGCTTCCCCCTCACGTATTCCGTGCACAGCTTGTGAACCACTCGCTCTAGAGCGCACCAGACCAATTCTGTAATTCGATCTCTAGCTTGGGCACAGGAAAAAGGTGCTTTCTTTGTGGACTGAATGGGTCCTGGCAGCGCCACAGGTCATGAGCCATTTTTGGAGACTGCTGGCGCTCTGCTCCCAGTGGCCACGACCCACTTAAAGCCGTGAGTAAACTGATTTCTGACATGCTAAATAAACGCATCTATAATGTATTTGCTGCAAAAAATGGATATTAAAGCCTTAAAGACTAATTAGAAATCATTTGGTCACAGGTGCCATAGCCCTGCAGCACCCGCATAACCATATGCACCGTGCGTTGTACCTTTGGTCAATACAGCAGCAATTTGTACACATTTAATAGAGAATTGTTATAATGAAAGCAGTGCAGCACTAGCAGTTATTGAACTGTTTTCGTTCTCTTTGGCACTGTCTCTATGACCTCTCACCTAGGGGTTGCAAGTCGGTGTCCTGGTACCTCTGGCTACTTCCAAATGACCCCATGATCATCCTGTACTCTTCCTAAAGGAAGTAAACCACTTGGCCCTGGTCCCCAAGAAAGCATATCTATTTAGTAACTTAATGTGGGCATTTTTTTTTTTTTTGACAGTTGTTTTGGTCACCGAAAGAAATTCGAGAACTTTCAACTTAAAATACATACATAATTCAAAATGATACAATAAATAAAGTAGTTGAGCATTAACATATTAAAAGGAGAAAAAAAACCTCACATTAAACTTCCAAAATTACAAACAACTCCAAGTCATCATAATAAAACATCAAAACAATCATCATTTTGTCGCTGCATATTTTGCTATTTTTAGTTGGTGCAGGTAGTTTACAACAGCATATCTTACTGCCTTTCTTTTGGTATAGAATAATAGATCCCATACATTTTTTGAGGTCAAGACTTGCTGGTCCGTGAATAAAGGCTTAAAATGAACACAACCGACCAATAGTAATTTATCGCATTCTGAACACAGGTGCTTAAGAGTTTCCGCCTGCTGTTTACAGAACCGACAAGGCAAAACAAAACCAACATTGCTATTCTGTCATCCTCCCACCGGAATGCACTCTTGAAAGTACTGTTTGGTACTGAACTGTGATATTCAGTGCAACTAGATGAATTCAGGAATCTGCTCCATTACAATGTTGCCTTCAGATCCTGGCAGTGTCTCCCTCTGTGAGCTGCATTTTGAAGGCCGCGCTCAGGCCTTTATGTTCAATGTGCTCCAGCACCTGTTGCTCCTTCCCATGTCTTGTTACAGGTTCTGTCCATTAAACGTTTGAGTTCTTGTTCCACTCAAGTAATGGTTTTAGTGCAATTGTCTTTCTGTGACTCTGCAATCCTAGCCAGCAGCTTGCTGCTATAGTGTCCTGGTCTCCCTTGCTGTATGTATCCCATCTGCAACACATGTGTTTTTTTCCAAGTATTCTTTTATACAGGTTCCTGCACTGAAGCAACACCTACCATTTTGCTTGGCTGTCAGTGTACCTCTTTAGTATAGGGTAGTTTAGTTGTGGTGTTTTCCTAGAATTAGGGTTTATTCAATGTTAGGGTTTAGAGTACTCCTACGTCTCGTCCCCTTTCCTCCATACTGTATGGGCATCCCTCTCTAGGGACAGGAAACCAAACCTTTTTCACCAGAAAAATTGTCTTCCCTTTTAAATTTAAGTGTGCACGGGGGCACGTCCCTGGGAGCATGCGCTCCCCTAACTCCGCTCACCGGCGCCACTCCTCAGTCCCTTTCCACGTCAACAGGAACGGGCCACTTTCACCAGCGCTCCTTGGTTAGGCCTCCGGACATGTAATTCCACGCGCTCTTCCCAGGAAGACCTGGTTGTCTCTTCTTCTTTTTTTTTTTTTTTTCCTCTGATAGCAATTGTCAGAATTAATACTCTGTCCTCTGGTGCCACGCTCCTCCACGGCGCCTTGGCCCCGATCGCAGCTTGGAAGGCTGGTCTGTGTGTGATGCATTGACCGTGCAAGCTCTGAAGAATCCTTTGGCAAGGTGGAGGGAGCTGTTTGAAAGATCACCTTTAGAGGACGTCAAGACATATGTGAGGAGGAAGACCAGGCCCAAGGTAGGTGCCCTGTTTTCCTCTGCACCCTGGAAGGGCGACTCCTTCCCAGGGAAGCGCCCAACTGGGAGGGGCCCTCCAGGTCCTAAGACCAGCAAGGGGACTGAGGCTACTGGTCGAGGGGTCGCACGATCCTCCCGGTCCCACTGCTGAGGGGCCACAAGGCTCTGGTACCGGGGTCCTCCCCGAGAGGCTTTGCGCTAACACCGGCTCCCGCCCAAGGGGGCGCCTATACGCAGCGGTGGCACTACCAGCGTCATTGTCTGGGGCACTCAGTCTCCCAGGTCTCTACCTGAGGTCCAGGGAAGGTCAGAGCCTTTGCTTTTAAGCGTGCAGGCAGACACTGGGCACGGCTCTTCAGGCACCACGCAGCAGGCACATGGTGCAGCACATGATAAAATGGCCGCCAGGCCAGACAAGATGGCGACTCACCCAGAGCCGCCTCCTCCTTCTGGAAAGCAGGCATGGGAATGCACGTCTATATGGGACTAGACAATGCCAGTTACCTGGTCCATGTCATACTCGACCAGATCATGACAGGGGTGGTACGCAGCCCCTAGTTTGGTGCGACAAGGACCAACAAGACCTCAGCAGCCACAGGACCCGGCTCCTATGACCTCCCCAAGCCCTTGCCCTGCATGCGAGGATAGGTTCTTTGAAAAGTTCCTTACCCTCATGAAATCACTGCAGATGGGCACCAACCTCACAGGGGTCATCAAAGACATGCTCCCTCTGGTAACACCTCAGGCTCTGACCGTGGTCCAGATCATGGCTCCAGTTCAGCCCTTGGTTCCCGCGCTCACACCAGTCACGGTGGCGCAGTCCCCAGCACTGCCAGTAAGCACGCCACAGCTGCCCGCACCCTGCATGCTTCTGACAGCTCCTAACCTGCAGGACACCCGGGTGACACGGACAAGGATGAGGATCGGGATACTCCCTCATCAGCTAAGGCTTTCCCAGGGGGCTGGCAGATGTGGCAGAATACCTGGGGACCCTGCAGCACCAAGTTGAACAACCTGAGGCAAGGGTTCTCGCTGAGGTCCTGCCCTTACGCCCTGCCACACGAACTGGCATCCCTCTACAAAAGAATGTAGAATCACTGGCAAAGAAGGGATGGGTGAAGCCACACTCCACGCAGCCTACCTATAAACGTCTGGATGCCAAGTATAGGCAGGCGGAAGGGGACTCCCTCATTTTGTCAGTGCACACTCAACCCCTTTCTTCCGTTCTCGCTGTGGCCTCACCTTATTCCAAACCAGTCTTCTTCATCTGCACCCACCTCGGCACTCCTAGGGAAGGAGCAAAAGCTGCTGCACTCCTACGGCAAAAAGATGTATTCTAATACCACGCTCCATCTGTGCCAGGCCATCACTGATGCGATGTTGGCAGCAGTAAATCAAAAGCTGTGGTGGGAGATTGCGGACTTCCTGCCAGAGCTCCCTGTGCCTAGTCAGGCGCGCTTCAGGGCTGGGTTGGCAGTGGCCAAAACTGTGGCCCAAAATATTAGAGTCTGCAGTGGCCCACGTGACACAGCAGGTAGAGCTGTCTGTATCAAACAAAAAGCTGTGTGGGAACCACACAGCTAGCCAACCGCTCTCAATTGTACTCCTAGCGGAGTTATTCAAACAATATAGGCAGATAACTAAATTCAATGATCTTTCTGTGCAGTTCTCAAAAATAAATATTTCAATTCCAAGGTGAATTTCATGAAAATGATAGTGAAGTTCTTTTTCGTGCCAAATCAAGAAATGTAATGTCCAACAGTGGGGGAGGCCAGCTGTCGCTCATATAGGGTAAAGCTCTAAAGCCGATGCATTTCGGAGACCAAGCTCCTTCATCAGGGCGGAGCCCTACACCTTGTTCAATAAACCAAATATAATTGCACAAATTAATACAGATAGGTGAGCATATGTCATGAAAACACAATTTTCAATATAAAATGTAATCATACATACCAAACTCAAACATGGTGAGCACAAAGGGAAAAGAAACAAAAACACAATATCCTGTTAGTGTATAAACAGTATAACAGAAGGCATTTGTTAGTGCAAATGTAGACATAAAAGTACCTAAGTGGTTGGACAAAAGTGTTTTATTACAAATCTGTCCTAGAAGGAAAGATGTGGTGTGCAAACGCACACGATTTCACGAGCTGAAAGTGCATTAAAAATCGAGTGTAAACGTGTGTATTACTTGTAACATGCAGAACACGGCGTGCTGAGCAGCCCCTTACCTGTAGCAGGCAATGATGTATACAAAAACGATGGATCCTTGTGCTCTCTCAGAAGGAAAGACAACGTGTGCAAACACACACTGTTCTACGTGCTGTAGCCAAATAAACATTCGTTATAAACGCATGTCTGGTTTGTAAATATCAGAAAACGGCATGCTAGGCAGCCACTTACCTGTTGTAGGCAATGCTGCTTACAGTCAATGGAGGGCGTGCGTCTCCAATCCTGATGAATGGTTGTCAAGGAGATTTCTAGGACTCCGCCGCACGGCTCCCGTAGGAGGGGGCCACGTCTATGGCGTCCCGATCCCTCCAGCGTCAATCTCACAAACACTTGAGTGCAAAAAATTAAATAATGGTTAGTATATGGATACTAAAACTCCCCGTAAGGGAGTTTAATTAGCTAATATAATCGAATGCGCCGGTCTCTCCATGGTAACATGGAGATCAGTTACACCACTTGCAGATAAAGCACTACGATTGTGAAATAAGACAAAGTGAAGCCGTATTCCCACGCTGTCTCATTAATATCTGCCAACTGAATGTTTCTTTAGCTAGTAATGCAATAAAATGTCAAAAAAGGTAACACATGAATGTGGCAGTACATGTGGCCTATTATGATCTATAAATGGAGACAAGCCATTCGTATAATGTGCTTCTAGGAACAAAAGTAAGTAGATAACAAAATAAGGAAATAGATGCCGATTCTATGACAGAAACATGGAATGTCATGGGAAATCTTTCTGCTGTAAATGATTGTAGCAAAGCAATTCAAAGTAGGTGGATACAGGTAACATGGTATTATAGCAAGGTGAGTGTCTTCAAACACACATAAGACATTAAGACAAATATTATGCAAATATTAAATTCCAATTGTTTGATAGAAAAATAGAATGTCCAGGAGATTATTTCTGCTTCGAGTGAGAATGTATTAAAGCAATCCTGTATAGGTAAATGTAGATAACATGGTATTAGGGCATGTCCTCAAACTCCCACAAGAACTTCAGACAGTGTCACATCTTATGGCAAGCTTAAATTTAACATAAGAAATTGATTTATTTGTTCATTCCGTTGGGAGCAAGTGAGCCCAAGCAGTCTATCCAGAAGGTCTCTCTTCTGTCCAATTTGATGTTCATGTCTTCAAGCGGATTCTATTTTTCAACAACCTGAAACCTGAATTGTCTTTTTTCCTGACAATGTCTGGCCAACACTGAATTCAGGTTGCAGTTTCTGATGCATGACCTGTGCTAATTACACCTCATTTTGGCGGTGCGTTTTGATTTCCCGATGTAATACAAGCCGCATTGGCATTTAATGGCATAGATAATGTTGTTGCTATTGCATGTTGCGTAACTTTACAGTCTAATTTTCTCACATGTACGTGGATGGGTTATGGTGCTGCCTTTGATGATAAAACCACAATTGGAGCAGATAAGACTTTTTTTTCACCAGAGCTATCTGTATCGCCACTGAAATGAGGAGGACAGCTTAGTTTAAGGCGACCAAGTTTAATCCTGATGTGCAGGAGCGCATTATCGACCTGCCATTTGAGGGGGGTGGGGGGTGGACTTGTTTCACTCGACCACGGACAAGGAACTTGACTAGAAGAAAAATTGCTCACAAACAGTTAAGTCCTTGTCATTCCTGCCAACATCGGTGCCCAAGGCCTATAGCAAAAGTCACCAACGCTCAGACAGAATCTGTACCTTCAGGGGCTTTCAGGAGCGACGCGCTAGACAGCCCCGCCCGTCTCCTAGCCAGCACAGGCGCAAGCAGCACAAATCCTCTCACAGGGGTTTTTTTCCAGTCCCCCTCCCAGGCACCAGCCTCAGAGGGTAACAAGTTGTGACAATGGGCCTCATTACGAGTCCGGCGTTAACCGAGGCGGTAAAACCGCCTGGTTAACGCCGGACTCGTATTACCATTCCGCCTCCGTGATTCCCGGAATTACCGGGGCATCACAACCCCGGTTTTCCGGGAATCACGGAGGCGGAATGGTGTAAATCCCCATTCCCATTGAGTCCTATGGGACTCAATGGGAATCGGGATCATGGAAACACCGGCAGCATCTTGTAATGCTGCCGGTGTTTCCTCGTCCACCTGCAGGCGGGCGGTGTTAAACCCGCCAGGTCAGACCTGGCGGGAACATCACCTCCCGCCTGCAGGGGTCGGGATCAGGCGGTCCGGAAACAACGGTGGCGGCGGGTTTACCGCCACCGTTATTTCCGGACCGCCACGGTCGTAATGAGGCCCAATGTCACCCAAATCCACAAGTCTCCAGTGTGGGGCAGGCTTACCCTTCACATCCATTCCTTGCGGGCAAGGTTCGCGGACCCGTGGATCCTCTGTGTAGGTTCCACGGGCTTCTGTCTGCTAATTGCTCTTTCCTCCCCACCACTCCCACAGATTGGGACAGCAACTCTTTTGGCGGAAATCTGCTCAATCATCTCAAGCCAGACGTTGGAGGAGGTCCCAGCTTCACAGCGAAGCATGGGCTTCTATTCACCATTCAGAAAAAAGAACCAAGCTGGTCTGAGGGTTTTTCTAGACCTCTCTTCCTTGAACCTTTACCTACCCCTTCAAAAGTTCAACATGGTTACTCCAGCTCTCATCGCAGAGACTCTGTGTGGGGGAGACTGGATGTGCTCCCTGGATCTGAAAGATGCTTACCTGCACATCCCGATTCGGGACCCTCATCATTCCTTTCCGAGGTTCAGGTTCATGGTGTTTCATTTTCAATACAAGATCCTCCCTTTTGTCCTCAATTAAACCCCAAGGGTTTTTGCAAGATTAATGAATGTGGTGGCAGTCTTGCTCAGGGCGGTGGACCACCACCTTTATCCATACCTCGATGACTGGCTAGTCCGAGCAGAGTCTCCCGAAGCTGTACAGCGCACAGTACTTATGCACATGCTATACGATCTGGGGTTCTCCATCAACCTCAAGAAGTCGCAGTTAGTCCCCACTCAGTCCTTAACATTCCTGGGGCTAATTTGGGATACGAAGGTGGGGAGGATCTTCCCCTCGGCAGACAAGATCGTGGCAATCAGTAAGGCCACGAGAAGACAAGTGAACTCCGCATGGTGGTACCAGCACTTGCTTGGCATAATGGCGGCTTGTCTCCTCGCTGTGCCACACACAAGACTCAAAATGAGGAGGCTGCAGCTGTATTTCTCAGCCTCTAGGAATCAGGAGACAGGCTCCCAGGCATCACTAGTCAGCATACCACAGCACCTGCACCCGTACTTGGAGTGGTCAGGTGAAGAGACCAACCTTCTAGTGAGCAGACCATTCAGGCAGCCCTCTCCAGAGATCACCATTAGCACAGACTCGTCACTAGAGGGATGGGGGGGCTACACTGGACAACCTCAGTGTCCATGGAGTATGGTCACAACAGGAACAGCTGGAACACATCAGCTGGCTCGAGATGATGGCCATTTGGCTTGCCCTCCAAGCGTTCCTCCCCATGGTCAGCAGCAGGCGGTCTGCATCCAGATGGACAGCTCCGCTTGAATGTAATACATCAACAATCTGGGAGGTACCAGGTCCCCTCCACTCTGCCAGCTGTCCATTGACATTTGGGAGTGGGCACTGTCCTACAGCATTTACTTCTCGGCAGTCCACCTAACAGGGGACTCCAACCTGGAGGCAGACAGGCTGAGGATCGACAACTAAAAGTGGCAGTTGAACGAAAAGGTCCTAAGGGGGATCTTTGACAAGCAGGGCCACCCTCAGGTAGACCTATTTGCCACCATGTACAACAGGAGGTGCCCTCAGTTTGCTTCCTGGCTGTGGCAAGGCAGGGGATCGCGGGGGGACGCATTGCAGATCACGTGGAATGGCATGAACGCATATGCGTTTCCCCCCACTCTGCTGATTCACATAGTCTTCTGCAGGGTCAGGGAGTCACAGAGCCTTCGACTCATCTTGATAGCGCCTTGGTGACCGGCAAGATCTTGGTTCGCTAAGCTCCTTCGACTGTTGGACCAACCCCAGTACACTTCCCGCTGGGTCCAGTTCACTTACTCTCCCAGCAGGGGGACACAGAGGTTTACCATACTTTACAGAAGTTAGCCCTGGCAGCTTGGTTCCTGGACAAGTCTCCCTGAAGCATCTACACTTATCACAGGAGAACCTGGCTATCATACAAGGGGCAAGAAGCGACTCCACCAGGAGTCAATACAGGAGCAAGTGGTCCAAGTTCTGCCATTGTTCCAAGATGAACAAGATTGATCCACTTACATGTTCACTAGAAGACTTGTTATCCTTCTCGGCACAACTGGCTCACTCAGGGGTGCAGGTAGACACCTGCCGTATGTATCTGGTGGCCATAGGGCACTGCAAGAACTCAAAAGATTACATGTTTTCCTCTTCCAATCCGGTGGTGAAAAGGTACTTGGTGGGACTGACCAGATTATATCCTCCGGTCAAGCTTCCACATCCGGTCCGGGACCTTAATGTGGTGTTGGGCGCCATTGCTCACAAGCCGTTCGAACCCATGGCTTCTGCAGACATCAGGCTGGTTACTATCACGCCGGATCAGCGAGATTCATGCTCTGTTGGCTTCAGAGCCTTATACCATGTTTCCCCGCAACAAGGTGGTACTTAGGACGCATCCTGCCTTTCTCACTAAGGTTCTTTCTTTCTTTCACATTAATGAGGAGATAGTTCTCCCAGCGTTCTTTGCGGATCCAAAGGACGAGGCTCAGAAGGTTTTGCACTGTCTGAATGTCAGGCGTGCACTAAGATTTTATCTGGACCGAACAAAGATCTTCTGTAAATCGGATGCCTTGTTCATCACCTTTGGCGGATCAAAACCAGGCTATCAAAACTCCGAGGCATCCATAGCGAGGTTGATGGTTATGGCCACCAAGGAGGCATATGAGGGGCAGCACTGGCCTTTGCCAGCAAACATGCATTCACACGTCATCAGAGCCAAGGACACAGCAGTGGCTTTCCAGAGTCATGTCCCATGGCAGACGATCAGCAAGGCGGCTACTTGGGCTTCCCCATCAGCCTTTTGCAAACACTACTGCTTGGATGCCAGCACCAGTCAGGGAGTTTTGAAGAACTTGTGGGGCAACTCTCCTCCCCAGGGCTGCATTCAGTTGTAATCACCCATACAGTATGGAGGGAAGGGAACAGGACATAGGAGTAATTATAAGTTACTCACTGTAGTGACTAACGTACTCCTAGTCCATAGTCTCCTTTCCACCATACATCCCACCATCTTCCCCCGTAACATCTCAGTGTCATTAGGTAATCCTATTATTGTCGACGCGTCAAAGGGGACTGAGGAGTGTCACCGGTGGGCAGAGTCAGGGGAGCGCATGCTCCCAGTGCAGCGCCCCCAAGCACACCTAGATTTAAAGGGGACGACACCGTTTCTGGTAAAAAAGGTTCTGTTTCCCGTCCCTAACGAGAGATGCCCATAGAGTAAGGAGGAAAGGGGACTATGGACTAGGAGTACGTTAGTCACTACGGTGAGTAATTTATAATTTCTTTGGTTGTCAGTGCATTTTCCTTTCCTTTTTTTCCCGTCTCTTCCTGCTCCGTTTCCTGGCTTTCCAACTACAAACATTGTGCCCAGTTACTGGTTTAGTTTCCTTTGTTCCGGTATCTGCAGTTGCTGGCTGTTTCATGCTCCTGTTCTTTTTGTTACAGTGCTGCTTTTCCCCAGAGCCCACTCCTTAACTCTTGTACCGCTGACTACCTTTATCTGCTTCTTGGGGTATTTCTTCTGAGGCTTATATCTGTTTCAATGTATTACCATTTTATTACCCCTGAGTTTTGGAAATGCTTTACAGCGCTGCACACACAGGTGAAGATGGGTTACTCTGTAAGAGGAGACTGCAGCAATCTAGAGCTCTGATCTGAGTTTTAAGGTAGGTCACACCAAAACGGCAAACTATCATTTCTTCCGTGGTAGTTTGTATTGAATTCCCATATCGAGGTCCTGTATGGGGACTCCGATCTGATCAATTTCTGCTTCCTTCTACAGGGGTGTTGATATGTCCGGAAAAAATGTAGGGCTACTCTGTTGGGAATCATGGCTAGTTTGCATTTTGGTTGTAGCCCCTGAGCTATCCGGGGTTACAACCAAAAGACCCGGAGATATAGCCCCCCTCAGCACCTCCCTAGTGATGCCTCTACACTTCTAGATAGATTCTAGAATGCAAACATGATAAAGGTTATTGCATGGCTATACATAGTGGTGTCAGTCTCCAAATAATTTCTTACTGTGGCATAATGCAAACGTGTTAGTACGTGGCTAGCCTGGCCTGTGGTGTCAGTGTGTATTTATTTTCTTACTGTGGCATTTGTTACTCTTGACTTGGCATCAAGGGTAAAGCTAACCTGATGAGTGTTATTACGTGGCCAGAATGGCTTACATTCATAGCCCCAGTGAGGCTATATATTCTATGTGCATCATGGCCTTTTTGTACTTTGCACCAAGTTTAAAAGCAAACATAAGTGTGCTTATGTAGTACACTGACCTACCTTGGTGTAGCCGCTCTGGACATGCCTTCTTTCTTTGGTATGGCATTTCTTTTACTAGCTGGGAGTCCTTATATGTTAATACTGCACATATTGGTGCAGCCAGCATCGACATCTCTGGGGCAGCCACCATGAAATATTATTATTTTTTTTTTATTATGGATTGAAACAAAATAACCTTTAATTTACATAGGCATTCATAGATATACATCATACATACAACATTTAAAAAATATTTAAAACAATAAATAGTAGATGATTAAGAAGCACTTGTAATACGAGCCTCTCGCCAATGGGAGGCACAGTGGCCGCCGTCACCCCCTCACGCCCAGCGGCACCACACATAGTTAAAGGTTGTTGGTTCTTGTTATGTGGGTTGGGGGTGAGATTTATTGGCCTATTGGTTGGAGTTTCTGGCGTGGGTGGGGGGGAATAATGGGGGGAGGAGTTCCGGGTTGCTATAAGGGAGTTACATTGAGTTTAATGTGGGGGGTTACACTTTCCAAATACTCACATCTGTGGCTGTTTCAGGTACACACTGAAGCATGAGTTCCCTGTTCGGGGAATTGAATGGCTATATGCCTCCGGTCTATTGCGCCACTTAGACTGGGTCTGCCATGACTCCCTCTGCTGCCCCTGAGTCACGTAACAATTTAGCCATAACCTTGATGTCGTGGAACATTCGTGGGTTTACAAACTGCAAGAAAACCAGAATGATAGCGAATTATGCCAAGAACCACCATGTTAAATGAATGGTTCGGTCAAAAATGTTTATTGCCCCTACGGGTCGGCCATGTGTTTTTAAGCCTAAGTCATTCGATTTTAGAAACATTTCCTATGGACCTTACCCGAGTTTTCGTCCATTAAACGCACGCGAAAACAGGCACCAGGGAGCTGCCATTTTGTGATAATCCTATCATTTCCCCCATCGCCCTGGCTAACCTGCTTTTGCGGCACTAAATCATATCACCCGCCCATGAGCCTGACATTATCAAAACATTCATATTCCCCGCCTCTCTCCGTGACGTTACTGTGCTGCGTAGGCAAACCCGCCCAGTCGTCTTCTACGCGACTTCACACAGAACCTAGAAACCAACACAGATCAGCTCACAACACAGCGCGCCACAATTCGGAATATGAAACTGTACTTTAAAATCAAACAGCAACACAGTAAATTTGGTAAAGTACATTTATTTGACATTAAATGTTTATAGAACATTCAGCAATTGACATATGAACTCCGAAAGTCATTTATTTTCTTTTATCTCTATCCGCAAATCCTTAAAATGTTATCGTGAGTCACGCGCTGTTCCTTTATGGTACACAGGGTGTTGCTTTTCGTTCAAAGAGGCACTTTTGTCGCACGTTGAACCGCAAGGCTGTTCCATCAAGTAGGCACTAGGCCAGCGTAAAGGTTGATATGTTGCTTCTAGCCGCTAGTACCGCGTAAGGGCATATGGGCCCTTGGCGATCGTCCCATAAGATCATGCAGTTGTTTACATTAAGCTGCAGCTGGCGGTTAAAAAAACCATCTGCCGGTGTCTGAAACTGGTGGCATGGGCAAAACGGGAGTATGTACCTATTTTGAAAACATAAAATTTATAATTAGTCTCGCCAGCCGATCTTTATTAATATTATTCATTTTATTTATTACGGCCTAGCTGAAACTATTTTCTTTCAAGTATAGTGTAATGGAGTATGTTCGGCTCTAAAATCAATGCGAAAACTAACTAAATAAATCGAGGTTGGTACACATTGAGAAACTACTTTTTGTCTACATGCATGCGGAATGTGGACCTGCATGACCATGTGCCCGCTACAAGGACGATCCCACAAACGTTTTCAAAGCTCTTCATTCAATCATTTATTCATGCATCCATTCATTAATTCTTCATTCCGGTATAAAAGCGTCTAAAGAGTTACTTACATTATATTTGCAATTTCCATTGTGTCTCTGCGTAATGCAGTCCGTAAATCCCACTGTGCTCTTGACAACGATTTTTCGTATACTGAACTAACATGAAACTCGGTCGAGTTTAAGAATTTTCTGCCTTATCGTCTCAAACGTTATTGCACCCCCCAAACTCCCCTTCAAATGAAGTTTTTTCAGCATGGTCCCTGTCTCTCAAGGTCAAAAAACAATAGAACCTTATACTGCCAGTGCGAGTTGTGGGCCTCTTCAGGGCACTAGCTGAAAATCAAAGCCGCTGGCCTTCACTAGAAATTAGCATACATTCTTTCTTTGCAACATCCCGTAGTAAAGCCATCTGTGAGAACTTAATGTTTCGAATCCATCTAAGTAGTGCGCCTCAATGTGCAAATGCGAACTGGCTTCTCTCTCATCTGCAACGGCTCGCTTGGCGCGTTCTAAGGCCCCAATTTTGTCCTTGTTGTCTGTGAGCTTTGAAGCCCCAAAGAACCATAACTATTGAGACTTTTAATTTTTTGTGGAAGGTCAGGTGAAAGTATAAAGTACCCGAGCACTTGATTTGAAAGTGAGATTTATTGTTTGTTTTATTATTTGCAATACGCAAGCCTCCCCTCGGTTAACAGTGCCCAGCATTTATAAGAGATTGCAAAAATTTGTTACATCAACAAAAATATATACATACACAAATAGACAAGGTCAGCAATATGAGGTGAATAGAGAGAGAATTCAAAGATGACACCCAGGTAGTTCGGCACCCATGATGGTGAAGGTAGGGGTTAGGGTTAGCGTACTTTGTATGCACACTGTACAATAAAATGTATTTACAAAAAGACAATCGTATTACAATTATTTAAACCGGGATTTGTACTTCACAACCAGCTCTCCTTTGGGTGGACATGGCACAGTGGCAATGTTGGGTGGCAATGGATCAGTGCTCTGCACAGAAACGTTCAAAATTCCATATCTGTGCTTCTCTAATACAGCAACAATAAGGCTTTTGACAAAGTCGAACTCCATTTCCTCATAGACTGGTTTGATCACCCATTGCTTACTTCTTTTTGAAAAGGCCTTAGTGTAACGAGGCATCCTTACATTACCCTTAGTCCCAGATTGTTCACGGCCGAGATTCTCCTTATGGGCCAAGACGGCAAGTAGAGTCCTATGTCTCATGCCCTGTATGCTGAAATGCAAGCGCTTTGGCCTGTACTTTAGGCACATATTGTGGAACACCTCCAAGCCTCCTGTGTGACAGAATTCTGTCAGTCCCCTCAAATCTCTTGATAGAGTTTTATCGAAAACAATCTTCTCAATGGCGTTGTGTGTCGGTGAAGATGGATTCAACCACTTCTTCTTCCGTGCCTCCACTGGGGATAAAGGGCCATATTCACATTGGTGGAAATGTAGGTTTTCTGACCAGCGGTGCACGTTGGTACAGTGGTGCATCAGTGACCGCCATTTTTCAAGTAATATTTCCACTGACCCTTCACAAGTTTTGGAGCTCCACCAAAGATGGTTGCAGATAGAATGGGACCACTCTGAAATACTTTCCAAACCTTTTTTTTCCCCTGCAGCCGAGATTTTCTTATTGATTGATTTAGCAAGATGCCATACGTCAAATTGATGTTTAATATGTGGGAACTGCTCTCTCATTGTCTTGGCAATTGAAACGTGTCTGTCTGTGGCTATGAGGTCGATGTGCATTCCCCTCGATTGTAGATATTCCACTGATTTTATAAATCCTAGTTTCTCCATGGCCACTGAGGATGTACATTGTGTTACCTGCACGACCACCAAACTCACAATTTTCTTACTATCCATGTCCTGAAAATGGTAGGTGCTGTACTTGGCAGAAAATCCAGGGCTGTCGCACTGTCCATTGCCGGCTAGCCTGAATCGTTTGCCTTCGAATGTACTTGCTAGAGACAATTGTTCAATTTTCCAAGCATCACTAATGGCCAGAAACAGATAATCATGTTGGTATTTGTAGTACTGCGTTTTTGAAATGAAATGGAGTCCCACAAACTGAAAGAAAGACTCTAACTTTCTAAAACTGGAGCCACTAAAAAGTGATGCAGCTGCACACAGTAGATTGCCTGCTGGCAGTTTCCCCAGCATCGGTTGTGCAGACCATGAGAACGTATGATGTAATCTACAGGTGGCATGTATTGTGACGTTACTGCCTTGTTTTTGACGAGTCACATGAATCAATGGCTTCCCACATACTTTCCCTCTGACGGAATGCCCACATTTCAGCATACTTATAATATCCATCAAACAACTGTCGGATACTATGTATTTGCCCTCTTTCATTAGACTGTCATCCTGCGTCAAAGTTGATTTGGCCTGTGTCGTTGAGGACATATCAACACATTTGAAAGAAATATCGCTGCTATCAAGTTCTGATGCGTCGGTGAATGCAGCTGCTGGTTAATTCTCTGTCATTTCAATATCTGCTACCTCAACATTGATGGGAGAACACAACAATGTCGACAGCTTTTTTGATGGCAATTTCTTGGCGGGTGTAGATTGTGTGAATTGATCTGCGACTAGTTCAGAGCTATCTTCAATACTTCCAGTATCATGTTGTTGCGGCGCTGCGGTCGTACTGTAGCAATGGTCCAATATAACTTTGCTGGATTCTCCGGACACATTCATTTCATGTTCTGGCCATTGGACATGAGCATCCCGAGACTCAACACGCCGCGTCTGAATTAATAATTCCTCCATAGTCTCCATAGTGTAAATGGTCTGGCAAGCAACATCTCTCATTCGCTTCACTGTCTGTGTATGTATAGTTCATAGACCCACGGGTAACTAGAGGACAGATTGGAAAAGGGATGTTCAGTTTAAACACAAGATAAAGTATAGTACAATTTACTGGAAAAAAAACATAAAATAGTCCCCAGCACAACAAAATTTCTAAAGTTATGAACTGTTTTAACTAACCTTATTTTGGTTTCTTTTCTTTACAACTTTTTTGACTCGACCTTCAACATCTGCACGCTGTTGCTCTGATACGTATCCGCATGTCTCCCCTTCCTCTTGCGCTGCAACGACTATATTTTCTGTATCCGCATAGACAGCACGGAATGAAGCTCCATCGACTCCCTGAAACATAGTATTTCCATTACTGTGTATCAAAATATTGTTCGCGTAAAACGCACGTGAGGACAAACACACATGTATATCTCAATAGCCAAACACGATTTAAACATTGTGTGGAACAATCAAACGACAAGAATTCGAGCTCTGATGACCTAGTTCGATGGAGATGTCAGTATACATACCTCTGGCTCTACATGGACTGCCACGAATGATTGCATTGAAGAGGAGGCATCAGCAACTCCCCGAAACACAGTACTTGCGTTAGTATGGTTTTCAATATCGTAAACATAACACACACTTGGGGTCGACGGCACATGTACATATAAAGAGATAACCACAAATGTTGCATTATCTAAAAGAATCAAGGAATATTTAAAAATGATCAGGTTTAATCGACTTATTTCTCCGATTTCTTTACATCTGCATCATCTAAATGTGATCTTGTGATTGTAGTGGAAGCTCCATCATCTCCCTGAAACACAGTACTTGCGTTAATAGGGAAGAAAGTATAGCAAATGGAATCACGTTATATGATCACGCTCGATGGAGCTGTCAGTATCCATACCTCATGCTGCTGAAGAATATCTAGGGCTGTTGTCAATGTGGTGCGCACTTCCGAAAGCTGTTGCGCCGATTCGTATACGCATGGTCCCGCTTCCACCGGAATTACTTGAATGTCAGGCTCCGCATCAAGTGAGTGGGTTGACGATTCAACAACAGCCTGAAACATAGTATTTGCATTAGTAAGGATTACAATATTGAAAACACAACACACGCTTGGGGTCGACCGCACAGGTACATATCAACGGCTAACCACAAATGAAACATGGTGTAGAACAATCAAACGACAAGTGTTCCAGTCCTGATGATCACGGTCAGTTGAGCTGTCAGTATCCATACCTCGGGCTGCTCAAGAACATCTAGGGCTGTTGTCAATGTGGTGGACGCTTCAGTATCTCCCTGAAAGACAGTACTTGCATTAGTATGGATAACACTAATTATAACTGAAAACAAACACCAGGGGACGACAACTAAGGTGTATATCAATTGGAAAGCACTAACCAAACAATTGGTAAACTAATCACACGATACATACAAACTATTACTTGACATGCATAAAACAAGTCTGTAGCGGAATAGCCAAGTATGATTACCTGATACGCGCTAGAAGTGGTTGATAACTGCGAGCACGTGACGGAAGTAGAATGTTCTTGCTTCAGATTCAAGGGATAGTCAAGAAGTTGTAAAGGTAAATTATTGTTTGATAATGAAATGCCAATATTTAAAATTGCCATGTAAGGAGACAGAATACTTGAGTAATGCGCAATATAGCACAGTTCCATGTGCCCATATTCAGATTTCGTTTGTGGGTTATGAAATCTAAAAATAATATATATCGATAAATGTCATTATTCAAAAAGCTACACACTCATATTAATGTCGAAAGTATTACAAATTGGAAACAACACCTAAAATATCAATGAATCCATTCGGGTACCTACACACTACTCCAAAGCCTAAAGCTAAAAACGGACACTTGACTCACCAGTGGCGGATTGTGGATGAATAGGGTGGGAATAGCGTTTGCAAGCAATTTTCGTGTCGATCGCCGTTTGTTCTTCTTTGTTACCCAAGATGTGGTGTACATGTTCGAGGGAAAGTGCCGGCTGCAGATGCGGTATCGATCACCCCTCTTGTCCTCAAAGACTTGTTGGACTCTACTTTCCAGCTCATCCAGTGGATATCCGCAATGTCTGACCCATTCTCTTATTCAATCAACAGTTTTCGGGAATACATGCATTGTAGTGCCTTCAGATTTAGCATGGGTCTTCGAAGGGCAACCGCTAATCGAACAGGCAGGCATTGTTGAAAATTCTGAAAAGTAAATATCAAGATTATTATAAAACCTTGATGAATAAAAATGTCATAAAAAAGTAAATGAACCATACCATGCTCAATGCAAGGTTTGTTTTGGTCGCCGGAACTATACCAGTTCATCATGTGCGGCTTAGTATTTGCATAAGTTACAGAAATGTCTGTTTTGTCTTGCACGAAAAGGAACCATGCTTACATTATAGACTGGACCCCCGAAGGATGCAATTCGATGACAATTGACACCAGATGAAAATAAATAGATGTATTGATAGCATAACAATTGAAACTCAAGTCAATAGCAATGAGACCAATGAACATAGCTCTATTGGGTACTGTAATAGCAAATAGATTGAAATGTAAAAATGACCGAAATATGCCTAGGATACATGGCCTTACCTTGACCAACAAACAGTTGGATTCAGCAGGCCGAGCAGTATGTTGCAGGAGAACAGGTAGATGGCCACAGGTAGCACACTGACGAGTTTGCTCGAAGCAGTCACAGATAGCACGGCGACGAGCAGATTAGCATAGATCTCAGTGCTTCTCAGGTAGAAGCTTCAGGAGTTGACTTGCAAAGCACAAAGATGTTGTCATGAGACATATCAAGTGGTTATAAAGTATTAGAAACAGGGGTGTTTTTGTGAATGAATGACGTGTGTATGTCGTGGGATTGCAGGGGGCGGCCTGCCTCAGGGGAGGCCTGCCTGGAGACACGGGGTCTGAGGAGGCCATGTGAGCGATGGCCCCTGGGCGTGGGATACCTTTTGATGTGTACATACTGTTTGGCACCTTGGCCGTTTGCGCCTGTCACAGCCCCTCATGCCAGCGCTCATCCCCGGGTGCGAACCGCCTTTGATAGAGGGGGGTGGGATGGATGGGCCTGGGGCGTGCAGATAAGGCACAGGAAGACTGCTGAATGGAGACACACTTATGTGGATTGCAGTGGGGCGGCCTGCCTCAGGGGAGGCCTGCCTGGAGACACGGGGTCTGAGGAGGCCATGTGAGCGATGGCCCCTGGGCGTGGGATACCTTTTGAAGTGTACATGCTATTTGGCACCTTGGCCGTTTGCACCTGTCACAGCCCCCCATGCCAGCGCTCATCCCCGGGTGCGAACCGCCTTTGATAGAGGGGGGTGAGATGGATGGGCCTGGGGCGTGCAGATAAGGCACAGGAAGACTGCTGAATGGAGACACACTTATGTGGATTGCAGAGGGGCGGCCTGCCTCAGGGGAGGCCCGCCTGGAGACACGGGGTCTGAGGAGGCCATGTGAGCGATGGCCCCTGGGCGTGGGATACCTTTTGAAGTGTACATGCTGTTCGGCACCTTGGCCGCTTGCGCCCGTCCCTTGCCCTTATGTGATGTTAAAGGACACGGGGCATCCATTTTTGTACCCCCTTTCCACTCCATTTTGGTGACCAGGCCACACTGCGATAGTACAGCGCGCAGAGCACATGGCCCACAGCCTCGTTCCCACTCTGACTGGAAAACTCCAGAGGTATTTGCAACAGCTAATAAGTGTAACACATCACTCTCTGAGATCACGGTCCTGCATGTGAACCGGCCTGTACCAAGCACATGACTCGTTCATCTCCACAAAAGTGTCCTTGCCCACGCACCCTCGCCAGTGGAAACTTACTGCCATTCTGACCCTGTGTCCCTGCAAGGTATTCTCTTCATGTGCCAGACCACTGACCACGCCATGATGCCCACCTAGCAGATCCCCAACTAACATTAGACCCCTACTGCAGTATATCGTTGTCTATCAATAACAAATGCCACATACCGGAGATTCTTGTGAGCACAGACCCACACTTCAAACACTGTATTATAGTGGTCAAGACCCTTGACCTAAGGCCTGTATAATCCAATGTTCATTGATAGTATTGATATTTGTGTGACTTTTATAGAGACAAAACCGACTGAAAGACTTTGAACAAGTGTTATTTAGTGCATGCATTATTGATAATATATTGTTAGCTTAGATAGTGACCAACCCGCTTCACAGCGACCTGAACTTCACCCATTCCGAGCACAGGTGTCTGACGTCCATCCTTGAATGGAGACACACTTCATTCATTTAAAAAATCGAAACAACCGTTGTTAAAATATATGTGGTGTTTTATTTTGTAGCTTATTTTGATGACACAAAAATACAAAAGTTTACACATTGTACAGTTCAGGTTGCAGCACGGCGAGAGAAAGTCCCCTGTACTGACCGCTGTCACTCGGGAACGTTTCTCTTATGGCACGAACGGCACAGGCGGGTATCACTCTTCGAACGCGGTGCCCAAGCCTCCCGTGAAGCCACCATGTAAAGGAACGATAGGCCACCAGCCTGTACCACCTGTGAAAAGGAATGAAACAAACTGTTTTTAAATGACCAAGATAATTTTACTAAACGTTTGTTGTCAATGACAATTCTTGTAACTAATGGCATTCTGCTCGGACAAATGCTATCTAGACACTGCACACTATTGAACGAATTTCATGCGTTACAATGATATGTATATGTAATTTTGGAAATAGTAGAAGACCATGAAATAGTAGTGGCATCACAAGCAGCGTATACTTACTCGTTACTCAGATTACGAGGACGAACAGTTGCGCGAAGTTCGTGCATAAGCACCATCATTATCCTCAACACGGACCGTGTGAGGCAGGCAGCCCTGAAGTCTGGCAACTCGGTGATGCATTGCGGTCGTGGCTCGCCTTCCGAAATGTAGGCCACGCATCCCGAGTTTTCACAGCAGCAGCAGTTCTTCTCCTCGGTCGGCATTAGCTCGCACCGATTGCATGTGCACCAGGTGGAAACACCGTCCATGCGACTAGGTCCAGTGTCTTCATCCGTTGATTCGTCCTGCCAACTGCTGTCCGAAGCCCCATCGTTTTCGCGTGTTTCCCTTTCCAGTAGTTCCTCCTCGGTATACTCGGGCTCGTACATGTGGGCATTATTGTATCCATTGTGTGTTGCACAAACTAAAATAATTGATAGCGGTGGTACTGGTATCTGTCCACACGGACTACAAGCAACGAAGGTAGCTGACCAGAGCACAGAAACGAGTCACAGAATACTCAAAGTAACACAGAGAGAGGAATGGAA
Source organism: Ambystoma mexicanum (assembly GCF_040938575.1). Classification (NCBI taxonomy): domain Eukaryota; kingdom Metazoa; phylum Chordata; class Amphibia; order Caudata; family Ambystomatidae; genus Ambystoma; species Ambystoma mexicanum. The sequence continues at coordinate 642,850,404 of NC_090931.1, forward strand.
TCGAAAATCTGCTGCTGTGTGTTGTGAGACGGTCTGTTTATACTTATTGAGGAAAGAGGCGTCCTGCCATTTCCATGGCGACACGTCATTAGCTGAAGCGCAGCGAATGTTGACACGAGACGTGCTTTGGCGTTGTGAAATGGGCGGTACGCGTCTGCTGATGACAAGCTCAGAGGCAGGGGATATGATTTAGTGCCGCAAAAGCAGGTCAGCCAGGGCGATGGGGGAAATTATAGGATTATCACAAAATGGCAGCTCCCTGGTGCCTGTGTTCGCGTGCGTTTAATGGACAAAAACTCGGGTAAGGTCCATAGGAAATTTTTCTAAAATCGAGAGACTTAGGCTTAAAAACACATGGCCGACCCATAGGGGCAATAACATTTTTTGACCAAACCATTCCTTTAATGTCCTCTGCTTATGGGAGACCCACCTCAGAAGGGATAATAGGCTCCCCTCGCAGGCTGGGGGATCCATAGCTACAGCTCCCCTTTCTCTTCCAGCTCACGGGGGGGGTTGCAATATATATTCACCGTTCTTTAGAATTCAAACTACACACTCAGAGAGCAGACGAGGAGGTAAGGTTTATCCTGGTGGCTGGCGAGATTGCAAGACGGTTGGTTTTATTCATCCACATATATGGCCCTAACTTTGACCATCCTGACTTTTTTCAATCGTGCTCTGAGCACCTGCGCACCTTTCCGGGGTATGAAGTGATATGGGCAGGGGATTATAATATTGCGCTCTCATTACATCTAGACAGGTCCTTCTCCTCGCAGACTTCCCTTCCAAAATCGGTCTGTAAATGGAAAGCAATAGCGGACGACTATCCCCTGGTTGATGCATGGAGACTCCTCCACCCCAGTGATCGCGAATTCACTTTTTTTTCAGGAGTTCATGGTTGCTTTTCAAGGATAGATTATATACACCTCTCCCCAGAGCTGGTTCGGGCAACTCGTAAGGCTCAGATATTACCTCGGTCCTTATCCAACCATTCTCTGGTCCTGGTACAGATCTCTGGCCCGGTGTCCTCTTCGAGCCAGCTTAGGTGGAGATTCAGGGTCCGAGCGCTGGAAGATTTAGCATTCTGCGAGGGCATTCACAGTGCCATCTCCTAGTTTTTCCAAATGAATTCCGATTCAGTCCCATATCCCAGGGTAGTCTGGGAGGCATTTAAAGTTTATATCCGAGGCTGGTGCATATCGCAAGAGGGTGGGGTCCTGAAGTTTATTTGCAGATCCATTCTCTCCAAAGAGCTGAAACTCAAGGAACTTGAGACCCGTTAGGGGTTACGGGACTCTGAGACGATTCGTGCGGAGTTGACGGTCAAAAGGGAGGAGATGCGGGTGTTAATGGCCAGTGAGGAACGGTTCCTGGGTGATCCAGTTGCAACAGCCAGATACGTGGAAGGGGACCGCCCCAGTAGGACACTTGCGTGGGCCATTGGGCGGGAACATCACTTCAACCCCATATTGGAAATTGAAACGTCTAGTGGGGACCTTACTAGGGAGTCCACAAAGGATAAATGACGCATTTTGTGAATATTATGAACGTCTGTACACCACACAATTTAAAGCAGGGCACGATGATATCGTACGCTACTTGGGTAGGGCGGCCTTGGGGTGGTTGGAGCCTGAACTTGGTGCTTTATTGAATAACCCCCCTCTGATGAAGAGTTTCTCAGGGTGATTCGCTCTTTGCCTATCGGCAATGCCCCTGAGACTGATGGTATTACAGCAGAATTGTATAAAGCGTTCCCTGATCTTCTAATTCCTCATCTGCGATCTATGTTCGAAGCGGCCAGTGCGACGGGTGTCCTCCCTGAATCTACTCGTACGGCTTTAGTCACGGTACTCCTTAAGCCAGACAAGGATCCATGTAAGTGCTCTTCCTATAGACCCCTGTCCCTGATAAACACGGACAATAAGATTATAGCTAAACTATTGGCACAAAGATTGTTACCCCATATGCCTGGGTTCGTCCTTCCTGACCAAGCAGGCTTCATACCTGGCCGCTCCACCCAGAATAATCTACAGAGGCTATTCTCGTTAATGCATAATGTAAATCAATCAGTTCCGTTGGTGGTCGCCGCTTTGGACGCTGAAAAAGCGTTTGACTCGGTGGAATGGCCGTTCCTGTTTGAGGTCCTTCGACGTTCTGGGCTGGGTAACACTTTTTTGCAATGGGTTTGTCTACTTTATACAGCCCCCAGAGCCCTTGTTTACACTAACGGGAAACAATCCGCCCCTATTGCACCTTCACGGGGAACTAGGCAGGGTTGTCCCTTTTCCCCTATCCTATTTGCTCTGGCTATCGAACCTGTGGCTTGCGCGCAGAGAGAATATCATGCGCATAGGGGTATTACCCTTCACTCTCATACCTCTGTCATTTCCCTCTATGCTGACGATATGTTGATTTATCTTAAACAGCCCTGTGAAAATTTACACCCGATTGTGGAAGAAATCACCGGTTTTGGCACCCTCTCTGGACTTTGGATAAATTGGTCCAAGTCTGAAGTCCTCCCTCTCACGGCGGTTGTATCTCCGCAGGATATTCGGTATGACTTTGCGTGGTGCCTTCAAGGGATTCGATATCTGGGCATTAGAGTGTCCACGTCCCCAACCAGGTTATATGAGGAGAATTACATTACGTCCCTGCAAATAATGGAACATAAGGTAGATACTTGGGCTCGGCTCCCTATCTCTCAGGCCGCTAGGATCTCTCTCTTAAAAAAGTTAGTCTTGCTAAAATTGTTATGTGTTTAATAATGTCCCGATATGGCCTCCAGCGAACTATTGGACCAGGGTGAAGAACTTGGTGAAAAGGTTAACTTAGGCCGGCCAGCGCTCCCATATATCGATGGAAACAATGAGCCTCCCTTTCTCTCGAGGGGGGGCTTCAAGGTTCCAGATCTGTTCTGGACTTCCTGACAGCACACGCTCAATATGCCGCTTGGTGGTGGTCACCCTCACCCGATTTACCTCATACGACCCTGGAGAAGGCTCTGGCCCGCCCTGATGACTTGAAAGGCCAGAGGTACAGCCTGTGGCGGTCACACTTAGGGCTTGGGATCAACTGGCCTCCCTGACTGGACAGGGACAATGGTATTCTCCTGATATGGCCATTTATTATGTACGAGGTTTACCACTTATACATGAATCGACATTCATACAACACTTTTCACTTTTACAGATTGAGACCATGGGGGATATTGCTCCGCAGGGCAGATTTGTTTCCTGGGTGGACCTCAAAGTTAGAGGTGAATGGAACCCCATAACGCTACTACTATATTACCGCCATGGGGAGGTTCTCCAGGCCTGGTGGCCCGAGTTCCCGAGTGCCCCACCACCCTCTACCATCATGACATATATTACTACACAAACACCTAAAGGGAGACTGGTATCGACCCTGTATAGTATGGCTAGATCCCTCAGAGCCACCCCCCCCCCGTCCGGCCTGGTATAGAGAATGCTGGGAGGGCTCCCTGGGTTACTAGTTGACCGATAAGGAGTGAAACTCCATATGCATGCAGTCTAAATCTATTGCGGGAAATAATAGGTTTTGTTTGATTCACTTCCAATATATTCATCAGGTTTACTACTCCCCCCCTTCGGTTGAACAGGATCTATCCGCGTAGGCCTTCTAATTGCAAGAGATGTAACCAGGTGGATGCTGATTTTCTTCATGTTGCTTGGGAATGCCCCCAAATGCAGCCCTTATTGTCAAAGGTAGCGGACACTGTGTCAAAAATGGTCGATGTAGTGTTGGCATTCTCTCCCGAGACTTGGTTGTTGTCTCTTGTGGGGGAAGTTATGGGGGTCTGGAAACGGCTGGTGGGAATGGCATCTGTGGTGGTGAGGTTGCTTATAGCGCAGGCATGGGGAGCTAGCAGCCCCCCCTCGTTCCAACATTGGCTCAATGTTATGTCTTCATGTGAGCGGAAAGAAACCCAATTCAATTCAATGATTCCTCCACAGTGTCGACCTAAGGACTGCTGGGCTGCATTTAGGGGTCACTGGGAGGAGACGCGGCCCTCAAGCTTCCCCCTACGCGGGGGAAAAAGTCCCAATGGAAACCCAACGGGCTTTTCTCAAAGTGAACCGTTTGCTGGCAAATAGGATGGAAGATGCACGCATTTGGAAGTCTGACTCCTATTGAGCGGCAGGGCCCCTTTTCCTTTTTTTTTTTTCTCTTTCTCGCTCTGCTTATCCAGCCTGGGTTGTTCACACATCTGAACCTAGAGGCTATAGCAGTTCTGAACATTGGTGCTGTGTACTGGACCTCATGTGGTATTGTAGTTGTTCAACTTTTCCGGCTGGGGTTATGGAGAGTGTTGTGGGGGGGGGGGGGTAATGGGTTACACAGGGCCCCTGTTGGGCTGCTGGTTTTTCATTTATGTATGTTATATAATGACAATAAAAACAGTTTTTATAAAAAAGTACTTGTAATACAAAATACATATTTAATTTTTAGCAAACAGGAAAAGGTATAAAAACAAAAAAACAAAAACCTGAAGAAATAGATTACCAGGAAACTTTGCTATGCCACAAAAACAGATAAACCCTTAAACCATTGTAACTACCTCATAGCAAAGAGAAGGGTGCATCAGCTTGATTAAAAAGGAAAATAAGATAGCAGCAGCAAAAGGTATACAAATCCAGAGCCCTGATGAAACCTGTGGGCATCCATTAATGAGGTAGTACGACCAGCTAGGAGAAGGGACCATATAAAGGAATTTCCCTCAACCCAATTCATTTTGTGGAATTCATAATATTTACTAAGATATGTGACACGTAGTAAGTTCCCTACAGTCAAGCACCCAATGTTGAACTCTGTCTATACCATTTGTGCAAAATCTTTGGAATCAGACCAAATCGAGCAAGCAAACGTTTGGTGCAAATTATATTCCATGGTAAATGCTAAGGAATGGTGCTAGTATACCAAGATATTTGAGCTCTCCATGCAGACGTTGAAGGGAACTATAGGAAAGCAGGAATTCCTACGTTTTAATCCAGTCCCAAAGAAACAGTCTAGATTTTACTTGCGTCGAGTTGTTACATAGTTCCTCGGTTGAGCTCCCTATGTCCTTCAGAATACCACAGCACAATTGATGCATCGCTTTCAAATGCGTACCTCCTTGACTTATATAGATCCTATTTAGATCTATAAATAGTAATTTGGGCAGAGAAGCTTTCTTGTAATGAGAGTATCTTCCAACATGCTCTGGTCATTAGGGACACTATACCCAGCTCATATCGTATTACTGACAATGGAAGGGATTTTGGAACATGCATTATTCCTTTCCAAATTTCCGAATTTTACCTTCCAAAAAAGGGAGTAATTCTAAAATCTTCAATGGGTACACCTCTACCCCATATAGCAATTTCAGAACTACCTTCGCTTCGTAGTAGCGAAGTGCCGGTTTTAATGAAAATTTACCAAATTTGGTGTCCACTCTGGCCAGTTGATTAGTCAGACCTGAGGCTCTAGTCTTAAACCAGGAAGATATGCTAGATATGCTAGGACCTGCATTCACCATAAACCCCAGATACTTAAGGGAGTTAACCTGAGTAATTTCTGTTTTATTAATAAACCATCTCTCGTTAAATAGTTTCTTGGATTTTGTTAGCTGAATGATCTTGGTCTTTTCAGGGTTGACTATCAAAGAAAGATCTTTCACAAAGATCACGAAAGCATCAATCAGTCTCTGCAGACCAATTGCGGTCACGTCAAACAAAAGATAGTCATCCGCATACGCAAGCCTTTTGAATCTAAGCCCAAGGGGTTTGAGAGAGACTAAGCCTGCAGAAGATATATGTTCACCAACACCCGCTAGGTACATATTAAAAAGCAAGGGTACTAACATGCAACCTTGGCGTAGCCCCCCCTCCCCCACACCAGCAAGAATACGTTGGGATAGGGCCGCTGAATGATTCAGGCGTACCCTTACAGATGTATCTGAGTACAGAGCTATAATAAGTATCAGTAGACCACTCGGTACTCCCCATAATGCCAGTTTGCGCCAGAGCGTGCCCCTATTGACCTCATCAAAGGCAGAGATAAGCTCAAGAGAGGCCAAACATATGCTCTCATATGTTCCATTCCATGTAAGGGACTGTAGACAATTCACTACGGTCCCATTAAGAGAGGTGCCCATATTGCGCCTGAATCTGGTCTGCCATTTCTCAAGTCTCCCCGATACCGCTAGCCAAGACTCCAGATGGGACAGCAAGATAGATGAAAAAACGTTACTGTCCGCATTTAGAATCACGATCCGATTAGACCTGTCATCAATCTTAAAGGTGGGAACCAAGTACACGGTTGACCAAGAGGAAGGATACTTCCTGTCTTTATAATGTTCTGAAATAGAGATGACCAGACCTCTGCCCACAAGTGGGGATTACCCCTGAATAGGAAGTTTCAGAGGCTTTTGGGCCCTGGGGCGTGAGAAGTACTAATCTTACGGAGGCTTTCCCAAAAAATGTCCATGCTAAAATCTTTAGTGGTTAGGTTGTTACCATTATCACGTAGTTCGAGAGCTTCACACTGCATTGAGTTTACCCGTGTGAAGAGTCTGGAGAAATGAGAGCCACACAGACTCAGTGACTCCATTCACCTGGTCATCTGGTTGAGTAATAACAGCGTTTATGATCTGCCAGAATACCCTTGTGTCTTTGTCCTTGAGGCAACATAGCATTCCCTCTGCATCCTCTTGAATACGCTTATTTCTAGAGTGAAGAAGCCAGTTCTTATAGGATTGTCGTGCCCTTCTAATGCCCTCTGCCCTTTCCACCCCAGAAACCAGAGGTGCTTTTTTAAAGTGAGAGATTGCTTACCTCATTAGTTTTTTGTGGGCTACTACATCTTCATTATAAGCATGGGTGTGCAGGATGGAGCTACCTCCCGGGGGTCCCCTCTTCCTAAGTCCACCCTCTGCTAACAGTGTGGATACTAATTTCCCAAAATTGGCAGGGGTAAAAACTTGATATCTGCATGCCTCTGAATTTGATTTCATGTAGCTGGACAGTTGAACCTCCTCACCAAGCTCTCACTCCAGGAGATCATATTTCCAATATTATTAGCTATTAGCTCTTTAGAAACAATTAACTTGGGCTGAACTTGTCCCTGAATGAGTTTGAACTGGAAGACAGTTTCCAATAAAGCATGGTCACTATAAACTGTAAAGTGAACCCTAAAATTAATACATCTCAGAGACAACCATTAATCTGTAAAAACGTAGCCCAGTACTGATGTTGTGACCATTAGTCCATGTAGGAGAGATGGTTGAACCCCAGCCATTCGGCTGGGATAAACAAAGACCCTCCAAACATGTAGACCAGAACTTTGCATTTTTTTAAATATTCTTACTACCTGGATCATGTTTGACAACTGAATTCCATTCATCATAATTAAAGCAGTTAGAATTTTGGTCGCCCATTAAGATGATGGGTCTCCTAGTCAACGTAGAGAAGCATACCACTATACATTCTTCAATACCCCACAAAAATGTTCCAGTTCAACCGTCCCATCATGCCAATACATGTTAATCAAAAGCAGCTCAAAGCATCCCTCAATAGTAGTAATGTCCATGGTAGTAGCTAGGGCACCTTGACAGATGTCGTTGAAGCTCAGGAATTTAAGTGCGGGAGACGCCTTATCAATGTAAGAAGACCACCTGAGGGGTGACACTTTGGACCCTGAGTGGCTGATTGCCCGGTCGCACACATATCCCTCAAACATGGGGATCTGCATCATCATGTTTCTTGCAGGGCAATAACTGAATATGTGCTCAAGATTTTCGTGGCAACTACCGAAGAAAATAGACACCCCTGACACCTAGTATTCCAACATACTAAATTCAGCAACTTATTTTTAGGTGGGTCTAATTCATTGTGCTCCCCGCTGATTTATTTAACATTCATCCCATGTATTAACCAAGACCAATCATTAGATGAATCTGATTGTGCCCTCTTCTGTTGTAAGTCTTGGAAAACTTCTCGGGAGGAAGAACCCCTGGGGATACACAGATTGTATTCTGGCATCTGTACCCTCTGATCTGCTCTTGGAACCCTGTACTCTGATACCATCTCTTTCCTTTAATATTGTATCTACTACAAATCTTGAATTAAAGACAACCACTGAACATGCCAAGTTTTGCCGATCAGGAAAATCCACCTTCAGAATGTCAGTGGTCGAGATGCCCTCAAGATTTGGAATCTGGGAGAGCAGATGTAATATATAAAGAGCGCCGGAGAATGACTGTTTTGTTGTCGGTAATACACTTTCAAAAATTAAAGTGCTGTTTACATTATTATCACAAGAAGCTAGGCCCTAATTTTGATCAATTTCCTAGGGGGGGGGGGGGCGTTACTGAGGGAGCCCGTTAATTTTCTCTTTTCTATTATAAGACCTTTTGGTCTATTCACCCACAAGGGTTTTTCATCCGTCCTGCCCCCCTCAACCATAGTTGTGTGGAAATGGGACTTATGTGCTATTTGGCCTGAGACACAAGGCAGTTAATTACAAAATGTGATTTTGTTGGGATCCCTTTCAATACAAGGAGGGATTAAAATCGGCAGTTTTTTCCTGGGCCAATTGTTTTTTGCTCATTACACAAAATCTCCATAATTGTCGGTCTGGGCGGGTATGGATAGAGCGAATGCTTTTTGGGGGACTGAGGACAAACTCTCTTCCTCATTAATTCTAAGGACTCATTTAACATATTTCCCACTGCCAGCACCTCTACCCCAATTTACCCCCCACTGGTTGGGCAAATCTACATAAGGCAGAGATGAGATGTTACTTGGAACTTGGTCTAACCCATCCCGTCTTAGAGCTTTACCTTTATTCCAATTTTCTACCGAATTAGCCAGTAATTACTTTTGCTTAGATGTTCTGTGCTGAACAATAGCATTCAATAGTTGTTGATTTCCTGAGGGAAGAGTTAAGGGCTGAGTAGCGGGGGTCCCGTAGGAGGTTTCAAAGCTTTGTCTATATTTGATTTTGTGGAATCTTTAAGTGGCATATCCCTTACCACAGGCTGGTCTAAAAAGGTAGACATAAAAGATTTGATCCCTCCAATAGTCGGCTTGGACGATAGTAGATTTTTGGATTTCTTCATTTCAGGTACTCCCCACGGCTCCTGCATCTTCCTTTTTTTAGAGGCATGAATTGCGATCGTCGGAATACCTGCTAATGGCAGGATGTATCTGCTTATCATTGTGGGTAACTCCAATTATCTCGCCAAATTGGACCCCAGCTATGAATCATTTAGGCTAGGCCTAGCGTATATTTCTCCCCAACCAAAACTAAAAATACTCGGTGTAGTTTTGGATTAGTCTCTTAACATGAGCGCTCATGTGAGCAGTGTCATCTCCTGCTCTTATTACGCGAAACTATTGACTCACTTGAGACCTTTTATCTCGCAGGCAAATGCCGGGACCATCATGAGAGCCATAGTTGGCGCAAAGATCGATTACTGCAGCAGCCTCCTGGTCGGTCTGCGAAAAACTAATTCCAATAGACTTCAAGTAGTCCAAAACGAGGCAGTCTGTGTAGTTACGGGTCTAGCCCGGTGTGATCACGTCTCAGATGCCCTACGCACCTTACATTGGTTGCCCATCGAGGCACGTTTCTAATTTAGACTTTTAACGATAATCCTTAAATGCAGAGTTGGCACAATGCCCAAATATCTGCAAGATCATATCCAGGATAAAGTCAATCCTAGGGCTCTTAGGTCAAGCGAACAGAATCTGCTAGCCCTACCACGCTGTAAACTCAAGAAGGTTGAGAAGGGGGCATTCTATACTGCGGCACCCAAACTCTGGAATTCTCTTCCACAGACTCGCAGACAGCACCCCTCCATCACCTCGTTCAAGAAGGCCCTTAAGACCTGGCTCTTTTACTGATCATTTACTCGTGTCGACCTCCACCTCGGCCTTGGTCCCTCTTACTCCTGATGTTTTGATCTTTTCTGTGTCTCTTTCTTGTCTGTTTGTCATGTATGCGCCCTCACGTCTCAGGGTTCATGGCTGCACGTTAGAAATTGATTCAGGTAAAGTAAAGTATCAATTACGGTTTCCGGATAATGGATGCTAAGGAGAGGACTAGGATTTACAGATGTAACCGGGCTCTAATTTTGAGGGTCAGATTTCACAGCCGTCCTAGATGTTCCCTCTTCAGATCCGACCTGATTTACACTTCTTTCCCTCCCCTTCGGAGCATTCATACAACCCAACCCTGTTACCGGAGGATCATGTACAAAGGGTTTATTTAACTTTTCTCCCAGACCCCCCGGTCTCAGTTTCATAGATTCTGGTTGAGAAATGTTTATCTCCTGTTTCCCAAGAGGCTTTATCATATCTATCCTTTCCTCCAATGACTGTAAGACATTATAATTAGCTTTAATGTCGTCTTCCATACCCTTATAAAGAGAAACCAGGGTACAAAGATCTTGATTAATTTCCAGTAATGTCTGGTTGATCGGAGCTTGCCAGAAGTTCTTTGCTGAATTTGAGGGCGAGGGGCACCTCAAAAGTTCAAAGGGCGGGGGAGTAATTCAAAATGATGTATCAAAATCCGTCACCCCTTTAACCATAGATTCTCGAGAAGAAATGTCGTACACGGAAAAGATTTCCTCTGATAGAGGATACCGATGAGGAACATTGTTGGAACGTATTAAAACCTTCACTGGTGGACCCTTTGAGGATACAATGTTAGTGCCAGTTGACCCTCCTTTAGGAAGAAGAATGAGGTGATCATCATCCCCTTCCCCCACCCCTCATCTATTAGCTTCTGGAAGTTAATATTGGGGGAGGGGCATTCTGATGCAATTCTCCTGTACTAGGGCTTTGAATCTTTAGTTCTCCTGCACTAGTACCTTGTGTATTTAAATCAGAAACACCATCTGGGGATAAGGGAAGGGGGAAGTGTCATTGCCAATAACATCTCTGAATCAGTGACATACTGGGGTTTTGCTGTGTTGAAGGTGTAACTTTTCCCACTCCTCAGTTCACGCATCTTGAAATCTAGATGAAATAGGACGGGAATCCATGTAAAAGTTGAAGGTCGATCACAGTTCCAAGGCGACAGCACTAACGGTCCATCCAACCAGATAAGAGGCGTGAACACAGGTAAAGTATAATTTAGCAGCTAAATATAAAAAATAAAATGTTCACCAACAGCTGCAGAAGAAAAGCAAGTATGTCAATATTTAGAGGGGGACAACGCCCACGCGGTATCAGAAAAATAAGAAAATAAATGAGGCGCATTACACAGCAAAGGCCCCAGACTGTCCAGTCCTTACTTCAAGCTAGAATCTGTCGGGGCTTGGCAGGAGACAAGGACAGCAATAAAGTGCCGTGCACAGCTAGGATCCTGGGCGATCCAAACCTAATTGCAGGCTAGGTTCTTTCTGTAGGAGCTCAAAGGTAAAGACAACCCGCAGTCACTCCGGCAGGAAACAGAGCCAGCAGATGAGATATTTTAAATTACTACATTCGACTTGGAGCTACCAAAGGTGGTCGAATCTTAAGATCACTTGAGCAAAAACCAATCCAAGCTCAGGAAAAGAAGCCCAGAGCGGTGCTTAAATGCGTCCTAAAATGTGTATGTCGGAGTTCAAAGGCACAAAAAAGCCTGCAGTCGCTCTGACCAAAAACGAAAGTGGCATAGAATATTTAAATGGATTTGGTGGTGTAGTCATAGAGCAAGGAGGATTCCATTGGATTTTCGGGGCCGCTTTGTAAGATCCGCCGGGGCTCAGAGGCAAAGAGCACAGCAGACCTTAGACGCTCCAATCCACACAAAAAACTGTCAAATGGTAAAGTGTAAAACAGCTCTTTTGCAAGCTATTGTTCAAACCGAACAAAAGTTTTCACTGAGTCTACCGGGAGCTTAAAAGGAGGGTATAGGGGCTGCCCAGGGGGAGGGAGCGGCTTTGCTTACCCGACAGTCATATTGTTGTAGAGGGTTTGTCCGGGAAGAATCTTTTTCTGGCTTGCTTTACGGAACTGACCTGACTCCACCTCCCCCCCTCCGAAAGCCGAACACTCAGCCAAGAACTCCGCCATGCTCCGCTGGCTGCTGGTGTTTTTGTGTGATCTTGGCTCCTCCTCCTCCAATAGGCACTGATGAAAGACTCCAATGCAGCTCCCAGTCTCCAATGTTAAGTTGAAATGCACAGGTAATGCACACCGAACACTAAGCCTAGCACTCCGCCAAGCACTCTGAAACCGGTTTATATACTGGCATATGTTGTGGGAAAAAGTATCTTGGAAAAAAAAGCATTTCACGCCCCCATTCGCACAGGAAGAGATGCGCCGGGACCCGATTTCGGGATTTCAAAATTGGACGCGGGAAAAACCGGGACCATAGGCACCAACTATTGTAACTCCCGGGACGGAGGGTGATTTTCTGGGACTGTCCCGGGAAAACCGGGACGTCTGGTCACCCTAATCTATTGGGTTTTTTCATGTGCTACCATAAAAAACTGATTGCAAACTGTGTGACTTTTTACTCAATTTTGCACAGTGTTGTAAAATGCTATATTTTAACCCATTATTTAAAAAAATGTCTAGGTGCGAACCCCCCTGTTGCTTGATTCAGGTTCCCTCCTTAAGCTTGGTTGGTCCCTCATATTAGGAGCATACATTTACGTCCCTCCAGTTACAAAAAAGACACCATCTTCCACTGGAATAGTACCAGGGACTTGCGCTTCGCGCCAGATACCAGGGGTAATCTTTACCAGGAGATGTCTATTTGGGTCACTCTGGCACAGTGCTTTCAAAGGGTGAAGAGACGTTGGCTGACTGGTACTGGTTAAGTGCTGGAAGGCAGTAACTCGACCACTTGATGTCCCGTTTTCTTATTCTGTACGTACTCGCATGCCCCTTTCCGTAACCCCTTCCTGGCTGCCTTACTTGCCCCTCTTCCGTTCTGCGCCACTTTGAATACCCTCTTCAGTTAGGGCTTCCTTTGTTTGGTTCCACTAGGCCTGGTTCTCTCGAAGGGAGATGTGCACAAGGGACCGGCGCCCACCCCAATAAAGCCCAGTTCCTGCCGGCTGCATGGAGTTTGTGACGCGCGTCGCTCGCCCCTCCGAAGCCCCTTCTTTCCCCACTTCGTATCGCTTCCCTGCTCTTTTCCTCGACTCCCCCCCCCCAGCGCTCCGCCCCTTAATCTGGGTTCCCGGTCTGTCCCTCTTTCCTTGTGCTTTGGCCGAGTACAGAAGGGGCGGCCCGTGTGAGTGTCTGGCCCTGTGCCAGGTGTCATTCCCCCGGCAGTGCCACGCTGCACATCTCTGGCAGACTCGGGGGAAGGAGAGAGAGAGGGGAGCTGATAAGATCTGCAGCTTTAGGGGATGGCAGCGAGTCAAGTAAACCATGTATGACCCAGAGCTTCCACTTCAGATGGAGGGACGGGGGTGGCGGGGGGGGGGGGGGGGTGTTGGACGGTTTCATCCTTTGACAGCTTCTCCAGGAAATACATTTATCTTCCTTTAATTGCCTTCGTTGCCAAGAGGCTGCGCTCATAATTAAAGCAAATTAAAGCCTCGTGTGAGAATGTATGGAAATGAGTCTCCAGCAGCACAGTCCTCCTGGCTTTAATTGTGGCACAGACAGAAGACTGGTCGCGTGACACGTGTGCGTGGGACATGTGTGGTGTGGGTTCACAGCTGCCTGCCCGGACACAGGGTGAATGAAGGTGGCCCACAGCCCCTCTCCGGGGACAGGGTGGCGGTAGGCCACAGCCAGTTACCCTATTAACGCAGGGTGGTGGTGTAAGATAGGCCCCCTGAGCATATAAAGGGTGACTGTGGCATGGAATCCCTGCTGGGAGACAGAAAGGCAGTCTACCTCAACAGCCTGCCCTCATAGAGGGTAACTGTGAACACCAGCCTTCTTCCAAGGCGCAGGTTGATGATGGGCCCGGGCCAGCTGCTTAGGTAAAGAACGATGATGAGCCACATCTGTCTGCAGGGTTAGAGGGTTAAGGGTGGACCACGGCCATCTGCCTGCTCACAAGGTGGGATGGTGGACCACGACCATCTGCCTGGTCACAAGGTGTGATGGTTGACCACGGCCATCTGCCTGGTCACAAGGTGGGATGGTGGACCTCGGCCATCTGCCTGCTCACAAGGTGGGATGGTGGACCTCGGCCATCTGCCTGGTCACAAGGTGGGATGGTGGACCACGGCCATCTGCCTGGTCACAAGGTGGGATGGTGGACCTCGGCCATCTGCCTGGTCACAACGTGGGATGGTGGACCTCGGCCATCTGCCTGCTCACAAGGTGTGATGGTGGACCACGGCCATCTGCCTGGTCACAAGGTGGGATGGTGGACCACGGCCATCTGCCTGCTCACAAGGTGGGATGGTGGACCACGGCCATCTGCCTGGTCACAAGGTGGGATGGTGGACCACAGCCATCTGCCTGGTCACAAGGTGGGATGGTGGACCTCGGCCATCTGCCTGGTCACAAGGTGGGATGGTGGACCACAGCCATCTGCCTGGTCACAAGGTGGGATGGTGGACCTCGGCCATCTGCCCATGTGTAAAGAGCTACGGTTGAAGATGGCCCCCTGCCCGGGGTAATAATGTGATCAGCTCCATGCCTGTATAAAGGGTGACCGAGTCATCATCCCCCTGCTAGAATAACGAACAGTGGTGGATCCCAGCCATCTCGCCGGGTAAAGGGTGATGGTGGCGCACAGCTGCCTGCTCAGTTACAGAGTGATGGCAGACCAAAGCTGGGACCCGGTTACAGGGTGACGGCGCATCACAGCCAGCTGCCAAGGTACAAGTGACTCTGGCATCAGCAGCCTGTTCCTGTACAGGAGGATGGTGGACTACAATCGCCTGCCCATGTACAGGGTGACTTTGGACCACAGCCACCTGTCTCCAGGTAGAACGTGATGGTGAACAGCCGCCATCTGCCTGGGCAAAGGCTGACCGTGAACCACAGCTGCCTGCCAGGGTGCAGAGTGGCGGAAGACCACCTCAACCTGCCCAGATATGTGGTGGTGATGGTGGATTACCATAAGCTGCCTAGGAACAGGATAATGGTGAATGACAATTGCCTGCTTAGGTGTGGGTTGGTGCTGGACCACAGTTGACTGGTCACGTCCGGGTGAAGGGTATTCCGACTCGCTTGGCCGGATGCAGTGAGGAGTGAATCACAGTCTATGACTACATACCAGGCAAGGTGACTCACATCTTTTGCTCAGGCAGAGGTGGCTCCCAGCCACATGCAAAGGTAGCTCTTGATATTGCCTCTTATCTAGGTAGCTAGCCGTGAAGTCGGATCACAGCTGTTTGGCCAGGTTTGAGTGGATCACAGCAACGTGCTCAGGGTGTCCAAGTGAATGTGGATCACGTATTCTCTACTTATCCTGTCCCAGTGAGATGAAGACGGTCCTCTCCTAAATTCACGTGTTCTTTCTCGGGAGTAATCTCAGAAGTGGCCACAAGCCTGCCTACCTTGACTGTTTTGTGTATGTTTTCACTAAGGGGCTACAGCGAGAAGATATGTGCAGCCCCCTGCAAGACTATTTCATCTGACCAGAGCACGTCTTCCTGACTGGCATGCTGTTTCCCTGATTGACAGACAGGTTCCTTAACCAGTCTATTGCCTCCCACATGATGAGACAATTTACTCATGTCTGGGTTGGGTGTGTGTTAGCGGTCTGTCCTGGTTGTATCCATAACAAACAACAACATCTTTGTCAGTTTAATCCTAAGGGAGTTGGAGGAATGGGCCAAATCCAATGGAATAATACCTAAACAACAAACTGGCTTTAGAAAGGGACTATCCACCTCCCTTAATGGTTTGGTGCTCAGATGTTTAAATAGTGATTCGTGAAGCAAAGGTGGTTCACCTCTATTTGGGGCTTGGATTGACCTAACGCAAGTGTTTGATACGGGTAATAGGGGTATCTTGTGGAAGAAACTGCATGCATGGGGGGGTCCCTTCCAATCTACTCTCCATCCTGATTGAACTGCATCAAGATACCAGGATGAGAGTTAGACTCTCCAGGGCGGGTCAATTATCAGAACCTATATGGTTGGATAGAGGGGTTCGTCCAGGCTGCCTGATAGCGCCTCTTTTGTTCATTCTCTTTATGGCTGACCTTGATCAAAGCCTAAAGGAGAGTGGTTTAGTATTACCGTGCATTGGCTCAACAAAACTCAGCTGGCTGGCTTACGCAGATGACGTGGTGGTTCTGGATCACTATCAGGTCGGCCTACAGACGCTGCTATCTGTCTTGGAAATTTATGCTTGAAATAATGACCTCAGGATAAATCCAGAAAAATCTAGGATCCTAATTTTCAAACATCCGAGCAAGAGAGTTAAGAACTATTCATGGGAACTTAATCGCCGTACTATAGAGGTTGTCTCTGAGCTCACCTATTTGGGATCAATAATCGAGTCCCACCCAACCAAAATTAATCTAGTGGAAACTATTCACCTAAAAACTATTAAGTTGGAACTGTAGAGGAAAAACTGAGATGTAATCAGTCAATACGCTGCAACTACCAACATGTCGTGCAAGTCTGTTAATGGAGAGATGGATATACCTATATGCCATCCTTCGAAAAGGAAATGCCATCCTGCCTTCGTGCTGACCTGTTGGAACGAAATAAGAAAGCCAGATAGTGCCATTGTTCAATGTGAAAATCGCATGTGTACCACAGGAGCAGGGGATCCTTACTTGCAGTATGTTCGCGTTTGGTGCTAGCGTGTCCTGGCATCTAAGCCGATGTAGGAGTGGCAACAAGAGTTGTTCTATGTGTTGCATTCTGGATAGAGTCACCTTATATAGAAAGCATGATGACATCATACAGCTAGTAAATAGTACGCATTAGGCTGCAATGGGCCGGATGTCTGCCAATAGCTGGCATATTGAAGGTGGTAAAGGCATGTTAGCTTGAAGAGGAATAATACAGAATAATAATGGATACCTTGCAAAAGAACTAATAAAAGGAAAAAAGTAAGTAAAGGAAAATAAGTGTAAATGGAAATAAACAATAGGAATGAAAAATCAAAAAGGTGGAGTACTAGGAGCGCTTGTGGGGTACGGCAATTGCTGACAAGGCAATATGAATCACAAAGGATAGTGGTTCATTATGTGCATGGGCCCCGAAAGAGGCACACTACATTCAATTAATACACAAGGGTGAAACCACATCTGACTGTAATCTGCAGTATATTGGTGTGACACTAACTTTCTTAGACATCCACAACCTTCGAGACCCCCTACAAGCAGGTTTCTGCTCCTATCACTCAATGGCAACTGCTTTCATGAATGTGTCCAACTTCATCACCTCTGCTAAGCACTGAAACCTATTATCTATCCTAATTTTCCTTGACCTGGCTGCGGCCTTTGACACTGTTGATCACTCTTATCACCTTAATACTCTTTCATGGGATTCGCTATCAAGCCCTTGCCTGGACTGAATCCTACCATGCATCTTGCCAATTGTCTCCTGGAGCAACACCTCTCAACTCACTCCTCTAGCTGTTGGTATTCCACTGGGTTCTGTCTTGGGTCTGCTCCTCTTTAAACTCTACACTTCTGCTCTTGGGGCACTAATCTTCTCCTTTTGGTTCTCCTGCAAACTCTTTGTGGATGACCCCCAAATCGTCTCTTTTCCTGAACTCTGCTCTGATCCCTCTATCAAAATTTCCAACTGACTCTCTGCCATTAAATATTGGATGGCTTTGCATTCTCTGACGTTAGACTCTACCAAAACAGAGGTACCCTTCTTCCCTGCCAAAAGCTCCCTCTCATCCCTTCCTCTGCCTATTCATTCCCACTTGAGACTCTCCCCCACTGTTCTTAGCAAGAAACCTTGGCGTCCTCTATGACCCTTCTCATGCCTTCTGCTACTTTAATCTCCAAAATTGCAACAGCAGCTCACCTGAACCTCCTAAATATTAGGAAAATTGGGCCCCTCCTTCCTTTCAACACAGCCCAGCATCTCCTAACCACTATTGTCTTCTCTAAACTGTACTACCGTGCCAGCATCCTCTTTGGTCTCCCCAACTATGCTTTCTGTCCTCTCAAAAAGATCATTAACTTTGCTACCATGACTCTCTTTGAAGTACCTCAATTCACACCTACTTCCTCATACCATCACCAGGTTGGATGGCTGATTGCAAACAGGGCCAGATTTAAATGTCTTAACCTGTTTCACAAATCTATCCATGGAACCACTGTATCTATCCTGTATTCAACTCCATAAGCCTTCCCTTAATCTCTGCTCTGCCTCCTCAACTACCCTTGTGGCTCCTCATCCTCCCTGGCCTTTCTCTCTCGCTTCCGCTCTTTCTCTGTTCTTGCTCCACTTGAATGGAATTCTCTTCCCCGGAACATCTGGAAAACAGTCCACACAGATCTCCGAGTTATCCTCTTAACCTACCTCTCATCTGCCTTCTAGCTAACATTTTTCACTGGCCTCTAACCTGCCTCTTTCTCTCACTTCCTCTACCTCCATTCTAGCTCTTCACCCACCATGGTCACATCCCAAGTACATCTGACCGTACTGTGTACCTGCACTTAAAAATGTCCAATGTTGGTTGGCCTTTATGTATGTAAAATAGGTGGTAAGATAGCTCAGCGCGTTGAGCGCTCGCTGCTGTGATCTGAGCGTGATCTGCAGGTCGCAGGTTCAAATCCCGGCAAGGCCAACTCAGCCTTTCATCCTTCTGAGGTTGATAAATGAGTACCAATTTTGGTTGGGTGATATTGTATGTAAATATGTGCTCTGTAAAGCGCTTTGGATAAAGGCGCTATATAAATAACACATCATTATCATTATGTCCACTTATGTATTGTCCCCGTTGACTGTTTGAAGTATGCTCGAAGCGAGGTAATTAAAATAGTTTAATTAAATTCATACAATGTATAGCCCGGCGCCCCCGCACTGCGACCACTCACATCAATCCACAGGCTAGATCTAACTGCCTCTAGAATCTCCGCACTCCTTGAACATAACATTCTACAGCGCGCGCAGGCGGGAGCCAAAGCAACAAAGATAATTACATTTGTAAATATAATAGATACATCACCCCCCCTTTACAATACAGAACAATAAAGGAACATTTTATGGAATAGAGAACCTATAGTGCATTATACTTACACCATCCAATAACAGTCTATAATTAATAACATTTAGTAAACCACATGAACATCATTTCTTTACCTTTGCATGATGTAATCTCTAGACCAAAACGGTAATCTCTTCTCTCTGGAATTACGCTAAATCCCATGTTCAGAAACATTACTACCTTGTTGCATGTTCCCTTCCATAGCTTGTCTCATCATGTTACTATTCTCATTATCATCATGTATACACTCATCTCCAAATAAATCAAACTTATTTCTCTCACTTCTAATTTTTTTATCTCTCACATGCTCACTTTCCCACATCCACTTACTGACCATGTCCAAATTCCACACCGAACCTCCAGCAACTCTAACTGCTCTCCTGAACACTTGTAATACCTTAACAGGACTGCTATACTTAGAGTCACCCTTTCTCAATTTACGTCCAAATTTAATTCGTACAAAATCTCCTGCTAGGATTCTCAAATTAGGCTCTTCCGAAGATGACCTCTCCTGATGCTTGTCAGAACTTTGTTTTACACCTTGTAGACTTTTCCTATGGTTAACCCATTCTGGATTAAGCAATGTGTTGGGAGCTCTTCCCCTCATTAGTTCAAAAGGAGATACATCCATACCCCTTTTCACAGACGTTCTGATACTCCATATCCTCTCTTTAAGAACCTCATCTACTGACATATTATTCCCCAAAGCCATTTCCACCGCCTATACAATCACACAGTTACATCTTTCCACTAACCCATTGAGTTGTGGATGGTATAACGCTGAAAACCTCCATTCAATACCCACCCTCTTAGCAAATTCTCTCATTTCTCTACACTTGAATTGAACTCCATTGTCACCAATGATTATTTTAGGAAAATCCTTCCCTTCTGCAAATCTGCATGATGAATTTCATTACCTCATCAGCGTCAATTTTCCTCACCGCTTTGACTTCCACCCACCCAGAGTAATAATCCACCAAAACTATTAGGAACTTCTTCTCTCCAACCAACCTCACATATGGTCCAATGATATCAATTCCTACCATCTCCCATGGTGCACTACCTTTGTCAATGCTAATTGGCTTTGACTTGACAATCCTGCAACTCTTGTCACTGTTCTGGCATGGCCAGCAATTCCTAATAAATCTCTCGATCATAAGATCCATACCTGGCCACCAGTTTTTCAACCGCACATTGTTCTTTGTGCCAGTGATGCCAGGATGGCCCTGGTGCGCCTTCTCAATAAGCTCACTACGAAATTTACGTGGAGGAATCAATTTGCCTCCCCTCACTAAAAATCCATCCTCCATAGACAATTCATCCTTGACTTCCCAAAACCTTATGCAACCTTCGCTGATTGCCCTCTTCTCAGGCCACCCTGATTCTGTGTATCTCCTTATCTCTTGCAACTCATCATCCTTACCCAACTCCTCAATCCACGTATCCTTGGACGTAACCTCAAAAATAACCGCACCATTTTTTCATCTAAATCCACAACTGTCTCATCTCTCTTTAATGGTAATCTAGATAAGAAATCAGCAACAATATTCCTTTTCCCTGGAACATATTTCACAGAAAAATTGTAATCCTGCAGTTTAAGACTAAGTCTTGCTAGTCTCGTCGAAGCCTTGCACATTCCCTTCACCGTAAGAACTTCGATCAAAGGTTTATGGTACGTCTGAATTATAAATTTGCTTCCCCACAGATATTTCCTAAAGTAATTCACCGCCCATGAACAAGCCAACAATTCTTTTTCAATTACTGAATATCTGCTCTCTGTTTCTGAAATGGCTCTTGAAGCGTGACTGATAACCTTCTCATTTGCATCCTCATCTATCTGTGATAAAACTGCTCCTAAACCACTCCCACTAGCATCCACAGTGATCTTAGTCAACCTCCCAAACTCAAATCCTCCCAATTCCAAAGAGTTACAAATTCCTACTTTTATACATTCAACCACCTCACTACATTCATCACTCCATGTAAATTTTGCATCCTTTTTTAACAACCTTCTCAACGGTTCTGTTACACTCGCAAAAATGTTCACAAACCTGTTATAATATTCACATAACCCCAATAACGATCTCAATTCGTCTTTGTTGTTCGGATTGGGTGACTCCTTGATTGCTCTCATGGCATCTCTTTTAGGCTTGTATCCATTGCCATTAACTGTGTGCCCTAAATACTCCAGCTCCTCTACTCCAAATTTACACTTGCTTTTCTCAATTTTTAACCCAACTTCTTCCAATCTTTTCAACACTTCTTTCAATCTCCCATCATGTTCTTCAGATCCCTTACCGAATACAATTATATCATCTTGATATACAAGCATTCCACTTAATCCCTTAAGAACCTGCATCATGTGGCGTAATAAATGCCGCAATATGTCTGCAGTCTTCTGTCAAGGAAATCTGATGATAAGCGCTCGAAAGATCCAAAGTGGAAAACACATCAGCATTATCAATACAATTTAACATTTCAGATATAATAGGAAGAGGAAATACGTCAGTTATGATGTTCCTATTGACGTCTCTTAGGTCCACACAAATTCTAGGTTTGCCATTTTTCTTCAAGGCAACCAGAATGGGGCTCACCCACTCAGATGATTCAATTTTTTCTATAATTCCTTCAGACTACAATAATGTAAGTTCTTGCTCAACCTTGTCAGCAATAGCAAAAGGAATTGGTCTGGATTTCGTGTGCGTTTAACAGGCATTGCTCCCTTCTTGAGACGAATCGTGTGTGCAAAATTTTTAAGCAAACCCAATTTTAATTTGCCTTCCTTTTTTTTCCTTTTGTATCTTCATTTTCATGCACTTGACTACTGTTTCCCACCAGAATGTGCTCTTCATCACATGGATCCAACCTGATTCTCAATCCAGCTTGATCCCTCCACCCTAGTACATTCACACCTTTTTCTGCAACGAAAACCTTCACTTGTGCCCGTCTGTCTTTAAACTGAACAATACAAGAAAACCATACAAGCATCTTGATTTTGGATCCTTCAAACCCACCAGGATTTCGTATGTCCGATGCATTCATCTTACTCTTGAGACCACGTGCTACTAAATTCTGCCATGTTCTTTTAGTGATAATTGTCCATGGTGAACAACTATCGACCTTCACTTTGAGTATCCAATTATCAACGATTACTTCACAGCTGGGGCATTTAAATTCTCCATCTGGTGGCTCACGTATCAGGAATACCCTTTCTTCCTCTGAATCTTCCTCTGCTTCCACAATGGCAGAGACTTTTTTCCTCCTTCTACATGTGACCGCAAAATGACCTCTTATGCCACAATTTCCACATTTCTGCCCCAATGCTGGGCACTGTTTCGCATAAGCATAGTGACCAACTCTGCCACAATTATAACACCTGTCTCCTTCTCTCTGTTGGACATTCTGAAATCTATGATCATTTTGAGCTCTGGGTTCATTCCTTGTCCAATTTCTTCCTCTAAATGAACTTCCTCTCTGCTCAAAACTCTTTGTTTTACTGCCTTTTCCTGCCACAAATTCACCCTTATCTTTATTTCTGACATTGGCTTCACTCTTGTCTTTGGGCCGCAGTGCATTAACCTGACCTTGTTCCTCTGTTTCTTTTTCCTGAACCATTTTAGTATTTTGTCTCTGCATGCTCTGTACGGCATCTTCTTTCTTGCTCTTCATCTCCTTGGAGCATAACTGACTGTGTTCCACACGTTTTGCAATGGCTATAGTCTCCGTTAGTGATGGATTACCAACCATTCATAATCTGTCTTGCACCAAACTGTCTCTTGAGTGAATGATGATCTGATCTCTGATTAACTCATCAAGGGTGATGCCATTTCCAAATTTGCAAGTTCGTGACAATAACCTCAATGCTGAAACATATTCTTCTATGATTTCATGTTCCTTTTGCACTCACGTGTAGAATTTGTATCTATTTATGGCTACATTTGTTTCTGGAGCATAATACTTATCCAACTGTCTTATAGCCTTATCATGCTCGTCAGCATCACCAGCCTCATCTACAGTCAATTCTGGTAATTCTCTGAACTTTCTTTGCCCTTCCAACCCAAGGGCATGCAGTAATAATAACTTCTTCTTCCTAGATGTCAGTTCTTCCTGTTCTACTGCTTGAATATAATTCAGCCAAAATTCTTTCCATTCTGCCCATACAACCAGTGGTTATCCTGGAGTTGGTAAAAAACTTGTTGGGGGCTGAATACTGATGCCCTGCATTTTGCTTTTGTAGTGGCCAAAAGAGGATATCAACCTGTAACAACAGTTACGTCTTCCTATATATGAGCCAGTAAAGTTTCCTTATTCAATTAACATCTCCAGCGTAAGAAAATGGAAAGGAGAGAATTTTTATTATTTTTTTTTTTTATACTGGGACGAGGAGGAAGGCGCTCTCTCTACACGCTCCCAGGCTTCCTGGTCTCAAAAATACTCGCGTCACGTGATCCGTGACATGCGCGCGGGCCTCTGCAGGTCCTTTACTCCCAACTCATGTGTGATGTTACGCGCGCATGAAAATTACGATCCAAAGTCGACCGTGACACAGTCAGCTTACCGCGGTATTTAGAGTACACCTTTTGTCAGGCTCTAAAACGATTTCCAATAACTTAATCCTCACGCCAACAGCAAAAGTAAACGTTAGACAATACGTTCACTCGGAGCTCCAGCTCTCATTGCGGGTTCGTCGGACGCCGGGCATCCTTGTCGCCAATTGAAGTATGCTCGAAGCGAGGTAATTAAAATAGTTTTATTAAATTCATACAATGTATAGCCCGCCGCCCCTGCACTGCGTCCACTCACATCAATCCACAGGCTAGATCTAACTGCCTCTAGAATCTCTGCACTCCTTGAACATAACATTCTATGTTTGGCATAACAGCCAAAGCAACAAAGATAATTACATTTGTAAATATAATAGATACTACACTGTTCTATTTACTTCACCCCACAGCCTGGTCAGAATATCCCTCAAAGTCACCCCATTGTAAGAAGCTCACTGCTTCCCATCAAATCTATTTTCTTACATGTTGTACGTTCTTTTGTGATCAAAACCGCATTGTTCCTCCTGTGTATAAATAGATATGAATGAATATAAAATATAGACCAAATATATGGACAATATGTGGTTTATGCAAATGCTGATGTGATAACATCTGTGAATAGGATGCTTTCATGGATAAATACTCATGCTAAGTTAGATGAGGTCAATAGTGCACTCAATTGTTCTGTATAGAAAAGTAAGTTCCTTTATACATAATAATTTCTTTAATATGGCAGCCGGGGACAGACATCCTGCCCGTTGCAGCCTAATGCATACTAATTACTAGCCGTGTGACGTCGTTGCCCTTCCTAGATCAGGGACTCTATCCTGAAAGCAACATAAGGAACTGCTCTTGTTTCCACGCCTACATCCGCTTCGTGGCGGCAGGACACGCTTGCACCACACGCAAACATATTATAAGTAAGGATCCCCTGCTCCTACGGTACACACGCGTTTTTTGCATTAATCAATGGCACTATCTGGCTCTCTTCTCTCGTTCCTACAGGTCTGCACCAGGCCAGACAGCATTTCCTTTCTGATGAATGGCATATAGGTATATCCATCTCTCCATTAACATACTTGCACGACATGTTGGTAGTTGCAGCCTATTGAGTGATTACATGTCGGTTTTTCCTCTACCGTTCCTGTTGCTTTCGAGATACAGTATGTTGGTAGCACTTGCAATCCAATCTTGCGTTTTTGGGAGAGTTCTCCATTCTTAAGTGATCCGGTGACCATTTAGTTTGGCGGCAGGTCAGTCGCCATTGTGCCTTATTCAGCACTTACATGCATGAGGTCTAACAGCTGTCCCGCCCGACGCTTACCTAGTTCAGCAATTACCATCCTTAACTCAAGTGACTTCATAGAGTTCACACACCTGGCACACCCCCTTAGTCTGTCACAGTCCAACAACAAATTATCTTTTATGCATTGTTCTCTCAAGCACCTGTTTACATACATGCACATGAAGTACCATACAAAGCGATTTTGGTCTAATCTGAAAGTATGGACTTGTTTCTGTTGCTACTTCTGATTAAGCTCAGGATGATTTAACTAATTTGGTCATTTTGTTTTTTTCTTTTGCATGCTCTTCACTTTGTGCATTTCAAATCTTTTTATCTTGTGAATTCATAGGCATTTGCACATGTTATGTTGATTTATTATTTAAATACTGTGGCTATTTGGGGGTTACACGCATACTCTTGTCTTTGTGCATTTCATACTGCTATACACCTGATGTTATCACAATATGTATATCGCTTTATTGAATGTTTATCATTGTTGTGTGATGAAGCGCCCTTCGACACAGGGAGGAACCCCTTTCTATGAGACCCAGAGAAGAAAGCGGTATCCCCACACTTTACCTGACCCTAGACCCCCTCCATTCCTATGTAATTAAGAACAAACCCCCCCCTAATAAGCTCACGAGTTGTGGTCACCCTGCCATTACCCTACAAAGCACTGGGGCGAGGAAGAACAGGAGTAATGTAAGTGTAGGTCCCTTTCCCAGTACTGAGACAAGGAAGATCCCCAATGACTCACAAGGGAGTTTGAGGATCATTTCTGTGACGAAGGAGATGAGCGGAATTATGAGAAATACACTTGAGAGCCACACGGAACTATCTAGTGGTTACTTGTTTCCGATTGACCCATCTAGAGCAGGAATGGAGGAGGGAAACCAAGAAGTGTTGTCAAGCTTTCCATGGAGGAGCAGGAATCCTGTGCTGGAACTGAATGGGCTGTTGACCAATGGTATATCCAGAGAGAGGGGGAACCCTTGATTCCAGGCAGCCTGTGGGGAGTTGGAGTCTCTCTCGCTTAGGAAACCCTGCAGCACCAACACTCACTGGAAGAGATCAGCTGTAAAGCCACAGAACTAAGACCTGAGAGCCCAGGGGAAGCCGCAGAAGCTTACCGGTGCTGCTGAGGACCAGCATTCTCGTAGGCCAAGTGCAAAGGTATGCAGAGAGGGGCCAAGAAGACACAGGGAGACCCCATAGAGTGCAGAAGGGCCAGGCACCCATTAAAGTCTAAGGAAGCACGCTGTAAAGTCCTGAGCTACAAGACAAACCTGAGAGAGGTGGCTGGGACCCATATGACCTATGCAGAAGGGCGAAGGGCCCATTTGAAGTAGTACTGAAGAAGTAGAAATAGTAGCAGTAGAAGCAGAAGCAGTAGAAGACACTCAACAAATAGGAAGAATGCGAGTCTGGACCGAACCCATATCAAGAGTGCAGCACGCCAAATCTTCTTAAACACAGTACCTGGCATGGTAGTGTACCAGGTTGGCTGTGATATCAATGGCAATAGATTGACAAGGGATGAGTCACTCTCGCTGGTGTTGAAACCTTTGTGAAAATAGCCAAGAGAAGGGAGGCACCCTCTTGACCACCGATTTATTTGTGAGAACCAAAAGCCCCTCATTGAACATTCAGAGGGCAAGACACTCTGAGAGTAAGACTGTCTTTTGAGAACGTTTTCTTGTGGCAGCAAACCAGCGGAAGGGAATCGTCCCGCCTGGTTTAACTGGAACTTTAAAGGCTTGGAGAACTCTCAGGAGGGGGGTGACACTCCTGAACTGTAACTTTGGATCTTCTTTTGGCACCCTGTTTTTCGAACTTGATTTTCTACCTGAAAACCCCCGTTTCACATTATTCTGAGTTACAAGTGTAAGGGATGGAACTAGGCTGGACATAAGATGATGGACACATTTTGATTTGGACATCCTGACAAAGACACTAGTAGTTCCGGTTGAGGTAGGGAAACCCCTCTTAGCTTTAGGGCAAGTTACGAGGTTCCCCAACCCCATTTTACTTTCAATAAAAGTTTGTAACAATCAAAATGCCACCTTTGTGTCCACTTCATGCTTCCGATTCCTCAGTTTCCACACTGTGGATAGTACTAAAAGAATCTTGATTTGGGAATATCGGATCTGTAGATTGTTCCCTGATGAAGGACATGAATTGTCCGAAATGCATTGGTCCTAGGCCTCTGTCCAGAATTAATACATTGAATTGATCCCTCCTCTCAAAATGTGGTGTTTTATGAATATTATGTTGAACCTTACACTTTACCATTGCCCCCACTACATCCAGAACGTTTCACCATTCTAAGTGGGTAGGTCGTGCAGCACTCACTGGCCTTTTGGCCTAGGTCTTTGTCCACAGTATTCACTTTGGGCGCCAGATGCGGAGGCGCCTTTGTAGTATTGTTAATGATGTACAAAAAACTCGATTCACATTAAGTAACCTTGCTGTGGCCACTCACCTTACATCCAGTTGCATATCCTTCAACATTGACATTGGCTGCTCAAATCATTTACCTGCTCACCTGTCTTTACCCAAATTACCCCCTTTTCTTTCAAAGTCTGCATTCTCTTTCCTTTTCAGAGGGTGAGGGGGTGTTGTTGTTTAGTGTTTTAAATTAGTTGTGTGACTTGTTACTCTGAACGTTTGTATTTTTCTAAAACCTTGGTTAGCCATTCTTTTATTTTGGTACTATTGTTTGTGTGGTATCTGTACCAGCTTGGATCTCTCTTGCAGAGTATAGCCTGTCCTTGTCCTTAGTCACCAAAAAAGGTGAAGGAGTTCTACCTTTTGGACTGTGCCTCTTTCACACTTAGGTGTGTGATCACTGCTGGCTTAGTAGTAAGGTGGGGCTGAGTAGGCACCTTAGACAATACTCATCCCTGTACTTCTGCAGAGCAATAGTTATTTCATCACAGCCCTTTCTCACATTTTTGTATGGGATGGGGAGTGTTTTGTTTTATGCATCTGGGTTTCCCCTGAAATCCCTCAAAACACTGTATAAGGTGCTCACTCTGTCACATCACGCCTTCCTGCCGGTACACAACCTGGAAGGCCAGTGTTCTGCCCCTGGTGAAGGGCTACTCTCGGATTTCTGTCTCGCATTGGCAGTTGAGTGAAGAAAGTCAGTGTTTGGGAGCGTTTGTTGATCGTGAAACATTTATATATAGATCAGTGTAAACTTCCTGAGCAGAATCCGCCTCATTCCTGGCTGTTTTCGTTTACAGCTCTTGCTTCCTCTGAGCATCAGCTTCAAGTTGTTTGTCTTCGACAGTATGTCCCTTCCAAGTCTTATTGGAAGTTTCGGATACCCCTCACAGCCCATCAAGCTTTGCCATTCGTTCTGTTGCATTGGTAATCCGCTTCTTTATTTATTTTTGCATTTGTTAAGTACTCTAAACCTGAGGCATCAATGTGCTGGTTTCAGGGTTTACATAACAATTGAAAACATTCTACATTTTGATACACAGGCATCGCTTACACAGTAGGAATGTGGTCTGGCATTAAGAGAATAGCAGAGTCTTGAGCTGTTTCTGCAAGGCCCAATAAGTTTGCTCTGGTCTTGGAGCCAAGGGTAGAGGGTTCCATTCTTTGGAGGCCATGACCAGGAAGCTCAGCCCTACAGCTATTTTTATTCGAAATCTCAGGGTGATCAGTTGTTAAGTATGGGAGGAGTAGGTGTTGCTTTGTTGTGTGAGGAGAGCCATAGTATTGATGGCCTGGGTAAGTGTTTGGTTGTAGGAATCTACCAGCAAAGCAAGGTCGTTGGCAAATGTCTGCCCTGAGGCCAGTTTGTCCCGAAAAGGTTGCATACTGGTTTTAGTTGTTACGTGAGCTTCGAGTAAGGGTGGGAGGCAAGGACGGTGCTGTGGGTGGCAGGGGATTAGAGGTCGGTATAGTGAAAGAAATAACTTTGTGGTCAAGGCTGGTTGGAGGTGACTGCAATATTACAGTTGAGGTCAGTTATCCAATCCAGGATGCAGCCTTTTGCATGCGTTGTGCTAACAGCGAAAAACTTTTTGCATGCGTTGTGCTAACAGCGAAAAAGAGCTCCAAGTGGGCAATCCGTAGACACAATCCAATAGAGAGATCCAGGAAGCAGACCAAGTTCAGTTCACCAGGAATACCAGTTCAAAATCAACAAGGTACAACACTGAAGAGCAGACAGCCAGGAATGATATGATATGATATGGCATTTATAACGTGCCTATACACAAGGCGCGATGAGGTGGGGGGGGGAACAAGGGGAGACAGACAACGATCCTACTAGGCCAGGTGTCATTCAGATAGTGCAAGGGTAGAGGGGAGGGGAAAAGTGCAAGGGGGAAAGGGAGAGGGGAAGTGCAGTACAGGGTTAGTAACATAACAAGATAAATAATAAGGGCCAGCTGGTGGCAAGTGCAAGGTAAGTGCATGTGAATGTCGTACGTAAATGTCACAGGTGGCTTGTATATAGCACAGTTACTATCGGGGTGACTTTGCAGTGCTGTATGCTTGTCTGAAAGTGCAGTCACTGCACAACTCTGTTATCTGAAAGTTGGGATTCTGGACGGATGGATGGATATGGCTACAGTTTAGTCATGGATTCATGAATGACTAATGGATGGAATGTGGCATGGAACAAAAAATTCATTTTAAAACTAACTAGGACAAAGGAGCGGGGAAGAGGGTTAGGGGGTTAGAGCCAGTATGCACATGGAGAGAGGTTTCGCCCCTCTTACATGGCGGCGTTCCTTCTGCCTTGCAGACTTATCTCCCCGGTCTCCCTGCCTAGGACCTGGAAGATGGCCTGCACGGATTAAGGAGCTCCCTTTAGGAAAGCTAAAACAGTTGGCCTTACACGCAAATGTAGCAAAAGCCACATGATTCCCATTGCTGACGCTCAGCCCATGATGGGCCTTGCTGCCCCTGTTGCCCCCACTGCATTGCCTATGAATGTGAACACTGACTTGATGATGGGCCTTGCTGCCCCTGTTGCCCCTACTGCATTGCGTAAGAATGCTACTGTTTACCTGATGATGGGCCTTGCTGCCCCTGTTGCCCCTACTGCATTGCCTATAAATGCTACTGTTGATCTGATGATGGGCCCTGTTGCCCTTACTGCATTGCCTATGATTGCTACTGCTGATCTGATGATGGGCCCTGCTGCCCCTACTGCATTGCCTATGATTGCTACTGCTGATCTGATGATGGGCCCTGCTGCCCCTGTTGCCCCTACTGCCTTGCCTATGAATGCTACTGTTGATCTGATGATGGGCCTTGCTGCCCCTGTTGCCTTGCCCATTAATGTTGCTGCCGGCAATAGGGTAGGCCCTGCTGCCAAGTTTAACACACAGCCCACCGGCCTCCCCTTGACCAGCTTGAACTGCGCCCTAGTCAATGCAAGCTCCATCCCTGCACACACGCTCGATGTACATGACCTTATCACTAGGGAGAAGCTTGACCTGCTCTTTATCTGCAAGACTTGGCTTCAAGACACCTCTGGACCTGCCCTCTCACTGGCCATCCCTGACAATTATACCATCTACAGACAGGACAGGACAGGACAGAGGGGCGGAGGCGTTGCCATCATAGCCAAAGACTCTCTTGACATTAGAAGAGCTCAGGCAGAAATAGGCCTCAACTCAGACTACCTAGCTATCAAACTCAAAATCTCCCACAATTCTACCATCGCATTCCATCTAGTGTATCGCCCAACAGGTCCCTCTAATGACTTCCAAGATGCCCTCATCCACTCAATCTCAGACAACCTGAAAAAACCTCTAAGGTAATACTGCTTGGTGACATGAACATGGAGCTCAATGACACCAAGGACCCCAGCGCCCAATCCATACAAAAGGCGTTAGCTAACCTAGGCTTTGACCAAGCTATCACTAAACCTACACACATCAAAGGACGTACCCTAGACTGGGTGACACAACATAACTGCCCCATTCTCCTCCACGCCATATCTCCCAACCCCTGGTCTGACCATTTCTGCATAAACTTTCACATCAACACCTCACCAGGCCCCGCAAGACCCTCCATCCTTCTTCCTGCAGGGCTCTCTAGGAGCTCCAAAAAACTAACGAAGGGCTCTCTCCTCCCGCACTTGCTCATCCCGGCATTGCAACCCCCATTCTATAATGATCCCACTGTCCTAGCCAACACATTCAGCCAAGTGACATCCACAGCGGTAGATGCCATCGCACCCCTCACTGCAAAAAAAGCAAAAAACTAATGCCTGGTTTTCACAAGAAATTGCTGATCTCCGCACTAAGAAAAGAGCGTCACTGGCCACCTGGAAAAAGGACCCTTCCGAGTCTAACAAAACTGCCTTCAAATCGCTATCCAAAGACTACAAAATAGCCACCATACAGGCTAAGGCAAACTCTTACAACACTAGGATCAGCAACGCCAACTCTGACTCTAAGGAAATCTTCGCCATATTCAGGGAACTTGAATCACCGTCCATTCCACCTTCCACCATCACCAAGGATGAGACCTGGTGCAACCAAATTCAAGCAGCCATGCTGCATAAACTAGATACCCTACATTCTAAAATTCTAGCCCACCAAAAAGCAATATCCGCTCTTCTTGAGCGCACATCGGCTCCTCCTGCCAACACCGCCAAACGATCCCAGTCATGTTCCGAAATTCGCATTCTCTAACATGACTGAATCTGAGGTCATTGATCTCATAAAATCCATTAAGCCATCCAACTGCAAGGGAGATACCTGCCCCTCCCACATTATCAGAGACTGGGTGCCTGCCTTGGCTCCCATTATTACAGCCTTCATCAATGCATCATTTCAAACGTCTCATGTACCAACATCCCTAAAAGAAGCCTGGGTTAAACCTCTCCTAAAAAAGCCCTCTCTCGACCCATCTATCCCAGGGAACTACCGCCCCATTACAACCGTCCCTTTTCTGTTAAAGATTCTGGACAAAGCAGCCTACCCGCCGGTTCAAAAATGTATTGAAGACAACCACCTCCTTGGGCTTCGCCAGTCTGGCTTCCGCCCTCAACACGGCACCGAGACGGCACTACTTGACCTAAAAAATCAAATAGATGACCTGAGAGACGCGGGCAAACCAGCTCTCCTCCTGCTCCTAGACTTCTCGGCGACCTTTGATTTGGTCGAGCATAAAACGCTATGCCACCATCTCACAACCTCAGCACAATTCTCAACCAAAGCATGTGAATGGATCTCCTCATTCCGTCAAGAGAGGGTAATGAAGGTCTTCTCAGACTCCGCCAACGCAACACCAAGCCCCATCAAATGCGGAGTCCCGCAGGGCTCCTGCATATCCCCCACCCTCTACAACCTCTTCACGAGACCTCTCTTCAGGATACTTGACTCCCTGGGCATCTCATATACAAACTATGCAGATGACACACAGGTTCTCATCCCCCTGTCAGGTGACTACACCAAGGACCTGGACACACTCAACAGCATCTACGCCACCATTCAATCATGGATGGCTGAGAACTGGCTCTGTTTAAACAGCGATAAGACTGAGCTCCTGCTTGTCGGCTCCCCATCCACTTTGGGCAAACTTGATACCAAATACCAGTCCTTCACAGTGGACAATATCCCCATCAGAGTCTCTCAAACAATCAAAACACTGGGGGTGTACCTCGAGCCCAGCCTCACCATGGACAAACAAGTAAATGCCATTGCCTCATCCGCAGCATATCACTCCAAACTCATTAATGCCATCAGGCCCTTCTTGTCACGGCAAAACTACATCTCAATAGCCAGAGCCATCATCGACTCCAGACTAGACTACTGCAATGCCCTGTTCATTGGAACCTCCCAAAAAAACCTTACCAAACTCCAGATTGCCCAAAATAATGCCTTAAGGGCTGCCACAGGCACCTCGCACAAGGAACACATTTCGGGGATCAGGAGGGAAGTACTCTGGCTCCCCATTAAGGAAATGGTCATTTTCAAAACTCTGGCCCTTACACACAAGTGCCTTCACGATCAAGCACCTCCCTATCTGAGACAGAGGATAACTTGACAAACTATCTCTAGACCTTCAAGGGCAGCCTATGCCAACCGCATCACTGTTCCACACACACGGAGAGTGCGTGCTGGAGGCACCAGCTTCCCCACTATGGCGGCTACACTATGGAACAACCTCCCAGCTCAGATGAGATCAATCGACTCACACACGGCCTTCCGCAAGGCCTTAAAAACCAACCTCTTCATCTAAAGAGCCTGCCACTCTAGGTCTTCATTATTACTGTATTTACCATGTATAGGAGACGATCTACCTAGACAAGATTAGTAACCAACTGTAACAATCAATCTGTATAATATGTAACCATGCAAATGTGCACAAGCGAATGTATTCAAAATGACCTTTGGGGCCGCTTACTGTAACCCTCAAGCAAGCCTTCTTAAAAATCTCCTTATAGCGCCTCGCTGCCTGTGGGCTGTAGTGCGCTCTACAAATGCTAAAATAAATAAATAAATAAACAAAAACGATGGAAAGATCTTTTCTAAGATCCTGACAGCTAGGCTGAGGAAGGTGCTCCCAAAACTAATATTCCCAGACCAGCCAGGCTTCATCCCTGGGCGGTGTACCCCAGATAACATTAGACGCACGATTGACCTCATAGAAAGCGCCTCCAGAACGGGGGAGAAGCTGGCAGTTAACTCCCTAGATGCCCACAAGGCATTTGATCTTCTAGATTGGGGATACATTAGAAAAATACTGACCCATTTTGGGTTTGGCCCCTACATTGTAGCATGGGCAATGTCCAATTACCAGAACCCAACCACACACTTAAGGATGAACAGCACAGGATCAGGCAAGATGCACATTACCAGAGGTACTCGACAAGGCTGCCCGCTATCGCCACTGATATTTGCCCTATCAATGGAACCATTTGCCCTCAAAATCCGACAAAACACAAACATATATGGGCCTCAGAGTGAGTAAACAAGAGTACAAAGCAGCCATGTGCGTGGATGATGTCCTCCTCACAATAACGCAAATAGATAAGTCTATGGAGTCCCTCTGGCAAGAAATCGAGGCATTTGGCAGGGTCTCAGGATTTAGAGTGAACTATGCGAAATCATCGGCGTTGGCCGTTAACATCTCGCGTAAGCACAGAGAATCTCTCACCCCCAATCTCCCCATTCCATAGGCAGAAACCTCCATTTGGTATCTAGGAGTGCAAATCCCCAGGAAAGTGGAACAAATATACCAAAGTAACTTCCCACAACTGTTCAGGGAGCTACAGAAAGACCAAGAGTGCTGGCAGAAGCAGGAGATCTCCTGGCTACGGAGGATATTGGCGGTAAAAATGAATATAGTGCCAAGAGTAATTTACAGAAACAAAATAAAAGTATACTGACATTCATTTGAGTGGGTAGGGGGGAACCACACATAGCCAAGCGGATCATGCTCTGCGCTAGAGGCTCTGGAGGACTGGGGGTCCCAGACGTAGCCAGATATTGCCGAGCCGCATAACTCTCTCACGCATTCGCATGGGAGATGACTGTAGACCAGCCCCGTTGGAAGCCGCTGGAGGAAGCATGGAGCATGGTCCTCGTCCCCACTATCCTCCCTCCTGCACATCACAGCCCCATGAAACACTGCAAACTCAGGCCCTCTCACAGCCACAAAAAACAGTGTCAAACTGAAGAAATGCAGCTCGCAAATGGGGATGCACAGGCACTCTCTGTCCCCTTCAATTTGGAACAACCCAGACTTCACCCCGACATTCCCCCGAAAAGCTTTGCGGTCTGGAGGGAGGGGAGCCTAAGGAGAGTAGCAGACTTCCTGATCAATGGTAATCCCCTCACATTCGAAGAATATAAAAACGAAATTCAACATCCCAGAGGCAGAGCGATTCCACTACGCACAGTTAAGATACTGGATACCACATGGTGCCATCAGGGAGAAAGGAGGGAGGGAATTAACGCCATTAGAGCGGACACTAACAGCATCTCTGCTCAGGGGTAAAATCTCAACCCTATACTGATTACTGGACAAAACAGATCTGACCAGGGAGTAAAAATATATGCTTAGCTGGGAAAAGGACCTGGGGCGCATGCTAGAAATAGAAAACTGGGACAGAATATGGGCAGGTATGCATAAAAGGGCTAAATGCATCACTAACAGGGAAGGGGGGTACAAAGTGTTCTATAGGTGGTATACTTAACATCCGAGCTGTTGAACAAAAGTAATCCAGCAATCCCCCCGAGCTGCTGGAGAGGATGTTCAGCCACCGGCTGCCTGTTTCATCTGATGTGGTCCTGCCCAAAAGCAAGCAAATTTTGGCGAGCGGTGCTTGAGCAAATTAGACTGATCACAGGCCAAGCAATCCCATGGGACCCACGCATAGTACTACTGGGAGACACTGGGGAAGGGGCATTTCCACTAACCGGTCAGATAGTAAACCTATGCACCCAACTTCTTACCACTGCCAAAATCTCCTTTGCTCCACTGTGGAAACACCCTGAAGGCCCAGCGTTACCGATGTGGTGAACTAAATGTTGGGATATAGTAATATCTGAAAAAGCACTGCAATCCGCCTGGGAACCATCAATACCTTTCGAAACACATGTGCCGCCTTCATGGACTCTGCAGAAAAATTCCCAGGAATAGCCTGTCGCCCTCCCATGACCCGCTGGCTCGAATAGGGACTGGTAACTGGTCCTGGCACAGTTAATGGACCCTGCAGAATTGGCCAATTCTCAAACTGGGGAGTGGGTTACGAAGGGGGTTAAGGCAGCAGAAGCAGCACATGGTGACTGGGACCTCCACAGCAGCAGGAAATTAATAAGTCCTGGAGATAAGACCCCCGAAGAGCAGAAGATCTCCTGTGGGTGCGAGACTTAATGTCAACTATGCTCCAATGTGATGTTGATGTATAGTTTTCTAAAAATGTCGAATAAAATGTTTTGTTGAAAAAAAACTGTGATTTCTGTAAAATGGTGCATGTCACTAAAACCTGCTTTATATTTGGCACACTGCTGCCACCCAGAGGCCAGCCATGCACAGTGAAACCTTTATTTGACATTTACTGCAAGCAAAGTAAATGTTAACTAAAAGTTTCAAACCTCTCTTGTAAATGCTACTCGCTCTTCACAAAGTCTTCTCAACTATGCGAGTGAGCGAAAAGACTTTGAGAGTCATAGATGAGTGTCTGTAAAATGTAAAAGGTTAGCTGCATTAATGGACACACACAAACAGATATGATAAAAAGGCTCTAAAACAGTCTGGCCATCTGTCTCCTACAGTGGTAATATACAATAAAATCATAGAGCAAAGTGAGCTCTGGATGCTAACTACAGTGTTAGGTATTGCAGTAGATCTGTAGATGTACAGACTGGATGGAACTATTGATCACTACTTTGCGTAAGCATCTCGTCCGCTTTGTGTATTCGTTATGCAAGAGGAAAGAAAGACTAAGCAGAGTGGATTGTGTAGCAGGCTGAGAACTGGGCAAAGTAGGTGGAATATTGTAGTTTGTGGTCAGCGCACTTTCAGGGTACCTGGTATAAAGCCACAGGGTGATAATATAGAATGTCAAGGAGTATGGGTTTGTTCATGGGTTGAGCACCCGTTACTAGATGTATGCAACCTGCAGGTTACAGAACTAGGTGTGCCATCAAAAGCATTTGATCATGTACATTTTCAAAAGTGTCCAGTAGTCAATATGATGCATCTTCCCCAACAAAATGAAATATAGTTGACACTATGAAATCCAGATAGACTAATGTGGGGATGGCCCCGATTATAAAGGTGTCCATAATTATAAGGGTGTCCCTTAATTATGCTCACACCAGAGTAAATACATCCCTCCTGGGAAGAAAGGCCAAGAGTCTATCTTGCAAGGATAACACGTTTAATCTTACAGAAAATGAGGATGGTAGCAAAGAACTCTGCTCCCTGAATGGTCATCTTCTGTCCCTCACCGGTTTTATTTTTCCTCCCACAGTGATGCCAGGCAGGGGTTTATATACGCCTGGCTTGCTGCAGTTGTAACACTGGATCCGGCCCATGGCTCCATCCCAAATCGTCCTGCTTTCATATAATGCATGCTCCAAAGTCTTCCTTTCTTCATTGTCAGCGATTTCTGTCGGGACAGGCTACTTTACATATTGCTACCTTACATAGAAACACACTGCAGACTTTTAGAAACTTTGAGGTCTAGCCTCAGGAAAAACCTAAACATTTTTATAACTAATTTACATTCATTCTATCCATATTCCACTCATTCTACTCATGTTTTTATCTGGTCCTATAATCTCCTTTTAAACCTTATTTTCATAATTCTGTATTTTGTGCATGAGCATGTAAAATCAATTCAAGGGGATTGGGTCCTCCGACGTATTCCATATCTATGACAGTAATCACCACAGCTGTGCTGCTTCGGAAAAGTTTCTGCGTCCGACGTTGATGCGCCGTCCTCGAGGATCTCCTCCGACGGCCGACGTCACCCGATGTGATGAGTAGGACGCACAAAGCCCGTAGCCTCAGTTCCGTTTTTTCCGCGAACGTGTTTGCTTCGTGAATCTCGGTAAGCCACGACTCTTTGGAGTTTCTGTTGTTCATCTCGGTTCTTCGAACCTGTTTGTGTACGATTTCTTCGTGAAGATGTCTACCTCGTCTTCCACACCGCGACCGGGCTTTAAGAAGTGCGGGGACTGTGGGTCCAAGATGTCAGTCACGGACTCGCACAACGCCTGCCTCTGGTGCCTCGGGGAGGCCCATGACACGGATGACTGTGTCGACTGCCAGTCGCACACGTCGAAAACCTTGCGGGAGCGCAAGAAGAAGTTATCGGTAGGTAAGGTGTCCAAGCCCCGGAAGTCGAGGTCTGCGGGGCTTTCGACAGACGACTCGAGGGGCGACTCTCCGAGTCATCGTCGGAAGTCCAGTGTGTCTCGGTCCCGGAGTCGGTCTCGCCACTCCTCTGCGTGGCACTCCCGGAAGCGCCGTCATCGGTCGCCTTCCCCGTCCTCATCCAAGGACTCCGCCCGTCGGTGGGTCGCTTACCCCACCAAGCATGCGACGCCGGAGGAATGGGCGTCCTTCGGGAAGAAAATGTTGGCGATTCTCGAATCGTAGCGAAACTGGTCCGTCCGCGCCTCCGAACGGGGTCGGTCGTGATCAGCCGAGAGACGCCCCTCGCACCCCTTCCGGCTCGGGTGGTCGTCATAATTCGCGGGAAAGGTCCTGCTCGGACAAGGGGAATCGTTCTCGGCATGCCCGGTCCAGGTCCCGGTCCTCGACGCGCTCGAGACCGCGTGAACCTGTGAAGTCTTCGAGGAAGATGTCAACGCCTGTGGCGCTGGGGTCGTCGACGGACTCTCTCGAGGCTCCGTCTCCGAGGAAGTCGTCGTCGACGCCGTCGGCGTCCAGGATGTCGAGGGACACGCTCGGGGCTCCGCCTTCGAGGCCTGTGTCGATGCTGTTGACGCTGCGTCTGTGGTCGACGCCGATTCGCTCAACGTCGGCGCCGATTCACTCAACGCCATCGACGCCTTTCGGGGCTTTGTCCACGGGGGTACCCCGTGGCTCCGGGGAACCACCTAGGAAGGCTCTGGCCAAGGTCAAGCATGGCTTTGCTTCCAGTTCTGTGCCTTCTTACCGCCATTTGGAATTAATTTCAGAGGTGGATGAGGGCTCTGATGATGGCATGGTGCCTGACACGGTGCCTGACGAGATTCTCTCGGGCCATAGCCAGTTTGAGGACCTGAGGCAGTCCCTACATGATGCTAGTGGGCTGGACACCTCTCCGGAGGTGGAGTTTTGTAGGCCTGAGCCTGGCACTCATGCCGATTCTTCGTACCGGCGACTTATGTCACGGGTATCCGAGTACTTAGGATGGTCTGCTCCCCCAGGGGAGTTTGTTCAGGATGACCTTACGGATATCCTCGACATTGGTCCACCAACTGACCCGGTACTGCCATTCCACATGGCTCTGCAAAGAAGGGTGGCAGCGGCTTGGACTGCTCCAGAGAGTCTCCCGGCAGTGAGCAAGTCTTTGCCGCGAAAATACCACCCAGCCAGTAGTGACCCCTGCTACTTGTCCAAGCACCCTACTTCGGAGAGTTTGGTGGTGCAGGCGGCTACAGCCCCGGCAAAGCAGGCGTCGTACCCTACCATCCCTCTTGATAGGGACGACAAGCGTTTTGACGGCTGGGCGAAGAAAGTGTTTTCTGCAGGGGGTATGGCGCTTCAGGCGGCCAACTCCATTTGTGCCTTGTCTCGTTTCACGCACACTCTGTGGAACTGTGTTTCCTTGGCGGCTGAACATATTCCCGAAGGGCATGAACGGGATGGTTTCCTTGCCATGGTTCAGGATGGCAAGGATGCTCTGTGTGAGGTCGTTCAGTCGGGTTTGGACATGGCAGATTGCGTCAGCCGGTCCATGGCGGCGAGCACCGTGATACGCAGGTTTGCGTGGTTGCGGAAGTCTGGGTTTGCTCCTGATGTGCAGGCCCGACTCCTCAACATGCCCTTTGACGGGGAACATCTTTTTGGCAGCAAGGCTGACGAGAGCCTTGAGAGGTTGCAGACCTCCAAAGCTGCAGCAAAGTCATTGGGCGCTGCAGTTCGCCAACCTCCACCTTTTTGTCCTAGGGGACAGCAATGGAGGGGAGGTTCCTTTCGTTATTACTCATCCTTTGGTAAAGCGAGAGGAGCTGCCAGTCAAAGGGGCCACCGTAGGAGTGCCAGAGGTGGAAAACAAGGTACTCGAGGTGCCAAGGCCGCTCGGGCTGTTGCCTCTTTGGCCTCAGGCACTGCCGCAGCCGCTTCAGCTCAGTCATGAGGCCATGTGCCATGGTTCGCCGGTTGGGGGGAAGGCTGGCGCAGCATCTTGCAGAGTGGCGTGCCATTACTTCAGATGTGTGGGTTCTGGAGATCATAACTAACGGCTACTGTCTTCCTTTCCGGCAGAGGCCTCAAGACAATCCACCGGGGAATCTCTCTTTGAATCGTCCGGATCCGCTCCCTGCGCAGGAAATTCAATCCCTGCTGGAGAAAGGCGCAATAGAACTGGTGCCTGTAGCGGAGAGAAACAAGGGATGGTATTCCCCTTATTTTTTGATTTCCAAGAAAGACGGGGGATTGAGACCCATCATGGACTTGCGCGGTTTGAACCAACTCCTCAGGAAGGACAAGTTCAAGATGGTTACTCTTTCTCAAGTCCTCCAGGCCCTTCAACTTCAGGACTGGTTGGTGTCTCTCGACCTCAAGGACGCTTATTTCATGTGCCTATCCATCCAAAGCACAAGAAGTACCTGAGGTTTGCGGTTGGCAACTCGTACTTTCAGTTTCAGGTCCTGCCGTTCGGCTTGACCTCCGCCCCAAGGGTCTTCACCAAGCTCATGGTAGTGGTGGCAGCGCACCTCAGGAAAGGGGGGATTCACGTCTACCCCTACCTGGATGATTGGTTGATCAGGGCGCGCTCTCCCGAGCACGTCCTGGATCATCTGTCAATCACCTGCCACTCCCTCCACAAGCTGGTCGACACGTCCCTGGGGCAGCGTTTTCCTCCCCAGGTGAGGGCTCATCACATTCAGCAGATGGTGCACAAGTTTCACCTTGCCCAGACTCTCCCAGCGTTCGAGTTCTTGAGACTGCTCGGCCTCATGGCATCCTGCATTCTTCTGGTGTCAGAGGCCAGGTTGCAGAT
Source organism: Ambystoma mexicanum (assembly GCF_040938575.1). NCBI lineage: Eukaryota > Metazoa > Chordata > Amphibia > Caudata > Ambystomatidae > Ambystoma > Ambystoma mexicanum. The sequence goes on from NC_090931.1 coordinate 642,891,012, forward strand.
GAGATCTTTGCAATGGGCACTCAAGCTCCAGTGGTCTGTCCTCCGGCAGGATGTCGGACCCTGTTCAGGTGCCGTCTTCGGTCGCCCAGGACCTTCTGTGGTGGGCCGATGAAGGCAATCTGATGAGGGGGGCTCCATTTTGGCTGCCCTGGCCGGAGGTGACGATCGTGACGGACGCATCCCTCGCGGGATGGGGAGCTCATGCCAACGAGTTGACAGTCAGCGGTCATTGGTCTCTGTCAGGGTCCATACTCCATGTCAGTCTGTTGGAGCTGAGGGCCGTCAGGCTAGCCCTGAAGGCTTTTCTGCCGACTGTGCGAGGAAAGAATGTCCTGATCCTGACGGACAACACACAGTGGTCATGCACTACCTCAACAAAAAGGGTGGGCAGGGTCACTTCCTCTGTGCAGGGAGGCGATGCAGCTCTGGTTCTGGGCAATCCAGCAGGAAGTTTCAATCTCGGCAGTTCATCTGGCAGGAGACGAAAACGAGACGGCGGACGCTCTGAGCAGGCAGAGTGTCATCTCTCATGAGTGGGAGTTGGCTCAGGAGATTCTCCTGGAGATCTTCGCCCTTTGGGGGACCCCTCAAGTGGATCTCTTCGCCTCCAGTGTCAACCGGAAGTGCGAGAGGTTCTGCTCGCGGGAATTTTCTCCAAACGGAGTCTTAGGAGACGCGTTTGTGGTGGAGTGGTCATTCCCACTGCTGTACGCGTTTCCTCCAGTCCCCATCATCCCGCTAGTACTGCAGAGGTTACGGAGGTTCTGTTCCTGGATTATCCTCATTGCTCTGGCGTGGGCACGGAGGACGTGGTACCCGGACCTTCTCGACTTGTCCATCTGTCCTCCACGTCGTCTTCCCTACCGAGACAATCTGCTCTCACGGGAGGGGGGTCAGGTTCTCCATCCAGAGGTCAGGTCCCTCATCCTTCACGTTTGGTTTCTGAAAGGTTGAGGTATAAGGATTGGGACCTCTCTGGAGATGTGATGGAGGTGTTGCTTTCGGCCAGAAGGCCCGCAACAAACTCCCTGTACCGTTGCCGTTGGAGTAAGTTCTGCGCCTGGTGCAGGGTTAAGAATGTGGATCCTTTTGCATGTGAAATTCCCATGGTTCTGTCTTTTTTGCTTTCTTTGGCCCACAGGGGCCTTCAAGTGGGTACCATTAAAGGTTACCTGGCTGCGCTGTCCATATTTAAGCGCTCGTCTGAAGAGTGTTCCTATTTTAAAATTCCTTTAATTTCTCAGTTTCTGAAAGGGCTCACTAATGTGTTCCCTCCGTCATCTTTCCAGGTGCCCGGTTGGGATTTGTTTCTGATGGGTGCTCCGTTTGAGCCTTTGCATTCATGCCCTTTGAGACTGTTAACTCTGAAAATGTTGTATTTTTAGTTGCTGTCACTTCTGCTCGCAGAGTGAGTGAGTTACAGGCACTTTCAGTTAAACCACCCTTCACTGTGTTTCATAAGGACAGAGTTGTCCTTAGAGATCGTCCTTCTTTTCTTCCGAAGATGGTGTCGGAATTTCATTTAGGCCAGAAGGTTGTTGTTCTGGCATTTTATCCTCCACATCCTGGTAAGGAAGAGAAGAGGCTCCATAGGCTTGATCCTAGGAGAGCGTTAAGCTTTTATATTTCACGCATGTCCCGGGTCAGAGTGGACGATCAGCTCTTTATTGGTTATGCTGGAAAGCGTTTGGGACAGGCTGTGACGAAACAGACTTGGTCTCGCTGGATTATTTTGGCTATTTCTGAGTGTTACCGCTTGGCGGGTAAGGACCCCCCGGTCGGCTTGCAGGCTCATTCTACCAGGTGTATGGCTGCCTCTGCTGCCCTGTAGAGGGGTGTTCCTATTCGCAACATCTGTGATGCAGCCACCTGGGCTTCGGTACATACTTTTGTACGTCACTATTCCCTCGATTCCATCCGGGGGCAGGATCTGGCCTTTGGCAAGGCGGTCCTTTACTCTGCAATTTGATTGGGCATGCTAAATTTCTGTTTTCTAAATTCTTTTCCCAACTCCTTGCATTGGTACTGCTTTGGGAGTCTGTCACAGAAATGGAATACGTCGGAGGACCCAATCCCCTCGAAGAACAAGTTACTCTCTTACCTGGTAACGTTCTTTCGATGGGATGGTCTGATGACGTATTCCATATGGCTCCCTCCCTACCTTCCCCGCTACAGAATTTCTTATGCGATTGCAGCTTACGTTTCCGCAAGGCTTTGTGTGTCAGACGGGCAGAAGACTGGTGGCACACTTTCTGGGAAAAAACTACAACTGAGGCTACGGGCGTCGTGCATCCTACTTATCACATCGGGTGACGTCGACCCTCGGAGTTCCACGAGGACGGCGCATCGACATCATCGTCGCAGGACGCAGACGCCGAAAATTTTCCGAAGCAGCACAGCTGTGGTGATTACTGTCATAGATATGGAATACGTCGTCGGACCATCCCATCGAAAGAATGTTACCAGGTAAGAGAGTAACTTGTTCTTTTAGCCTGCATGGGCTCTTGACAGACAGCAGACTGCTGGTCAGTGACTTCGTGCTAGCACGAACACTGCAAAGCCCGTAGTCTAATTTTAGCACAGGCTGCATTCTTTTTGGGAAGGGAGGGGCGTTTCTGACTGATACGGTACTAAGATTTTACAAATGCATAGGGACTTCACATTACAAATGTATTCAGCTAATAGTTCATTTCGCCTTATATTTAAACAATAATGGCTTTCTTTAGTGACTGCCCATGTCTGTGAATGTGATTAAATTTGCATGAAAAAGCCTTCCCAGTGCCCCTCCTATCCCTATTAAAGCGCCTACAAGAAGTCAAAAGAAGTCTTGCCTAATTCTAAAGCTGTTGGGGGTGCGGGAGGGCCCTAGTTCCTTCCCAACACTAACCTAAACTTTACTGTAAAGCATGGTGATGATGCAGTGTTTCACAGTATCAGTACTGTAAATATGCATTATGTAACGACTTACATTTTGGCAATGGAATTGCATGACTGTCTTTTAAAAAAAAAAAAACAAAGTTGACATAGTTGGCCCATACTGTTCTTTACCGACAGGATATAGAAAGCTTTATAAAAGTATCATCCCGATCACCTCTGGTTTGCAATTATTTGAAAAAGAAAATCTTGCCTAGCACTCCTACATATGCATTGGGCACTTCAGTGTGGAGGAGATGATTAATGCTACACTTTCCCTCCATTAGCAGTTGAAGTGAACATAGAAAAGAGGGTGAAGCGAGCACCGAGAGCAAGAGAGGAATGCACTGTGAGCTGTGCTTTCCTTGAAGAGGGCAACTTAAATAGCCAACTTTGCTACACAAGTGCTAATTTGATTAGCAAACCTAAAGTATTGCATAGCAAATTGCTATGCGACACTGCTTATTTTATGCCTTGCATAGTCCTCCAGTTGATCACAGGATTGTAATGGCCTGGGTCTTTGCAGACCATGTCAGAGGATTTGCCCTGTTGGCAACATGTCAATGCTCTGCTGTTTTATTTAGTGCTAACATGCAGCCTCCCAAGTACTTTAAAAACACTTTGAGAGGATAAAATTCCAGATTAAGCGAATATTCAAATGGTCACAGACAACAGAGCTTGCATCAGTGTTAAGCAGAGTATGTACTTGTGCTCTTCGACATAGGCCTGGGAGAAGGCTAAAGCCTTTGATTGCTACCGTTTGCCCTGTTCTATAGGCAGGATGAATAGGGTTTCCCGGAGCAATGAAGTGAGTTTGTGATTCAGCTTGCTAGTTCCCAACTGAGAGCAGTGCCCCGTTCTTGCTCTTCTTTCCTGCTTGTTTCTTCTTGTGGTATTGTCACCATAAATGGAACCCAAACACAATCAAGAGGCATAGAAAGGTTGCACTGCTTCTTCAAGGGTGAGACATGATTCAACTGTTCATAGAATTATTGCACTGCAAAGCCAAGTGCTGCCTTTTTATAATGAACAGCACACAATACATGTAGACTGCCTGATTGTAAAGCTAGAGGCTCTAAAAGAATGCATCATTTTAGTATTTAACATTTTCACCATTCACTTGCCGCTTTGAGAGACAACACCAACAACACATGGTGCGGATTGTGCCGCAAACTTAAGCTTCTCAAGAACAATATAGGGCCTTGAATACATATCGTCCAAAGACTGAGTTTGAACTCTTTTAAATTGTCAGCAGGAAATGCTGAACAGCTCCAAGGTAGAAACAGTCTGTATTCACGGAGAACTATGCCAGCCACACTGTATGTTATGTTATGTAATGGTCACTTGTAGAGCGCACGGTCGCCCATAGGCATCATGGCGCTGGAGAGGCAGGTAGCTATAAACAGAACAACACAAAGAGGCCAGGAATGCTGAGATATCAGAAAATAAACTTTTTTAAAGCTTTCTGAAAGAGCAGATGATTAGACAGCTATTTCATAGATAGTGGAGGGTATTCCACAACTGCGCTGCTGCAAGCGAGAAAGCTCGAGCCCCCAACCGAGTGAGACGAAAAGAAGGCACACATAGCATGCCAGTGGCAGCTGACTGCAGGGGGCGGTTCGGGACATAGCGCACAAATACTCAGCTCCCTGATCATAAAGAGCACAGTGAACAATACATAGTGCTTTAAATTAAATGCGCTGGGCTACTGGGCGCCAGTGAAGAGAACGCAATACGGAGAGATATGAGCCCCATAGGGGATACCTGTTGCCACCCGGGCTGCCAGATTCTGGAGACACTGTAGTCGGCCTACCAACCCCTTAGGCTGCGCAAAGTAGAGGGAATTACAGTAGTCCAGCCTACTCAGAATCATGGCAGCCACTACTGGGGGACGTAGCATTGCAGGGATCAGGTGGAGCACCCTTCTTAAAATTTCAACCAATTGTGGCCCATCCACTCCCCCCTTATGCAGGCACGCCAACACCTGGGACTGATCAAGGTTAAGACGGATCAGAAGCTGGGTATCGTCGGCGTACGAATAGCACCTGATGCCAAATGAGCAAAGGAGGCACAGCAACAAAAAGATATAAATGTTGAAAAGAATGGGGGACAAAGCAGACCCCCGGGGAACACTGCAACTGAGGTGGCAGGACTTAGACGTGAAAGGAGGAAGAGAGAGGTTTGGGATCTGTCAGCCAGAAAGGAAAGGAACCAAGCCAATACCTGACCCAAAACAACAATCTGGCCCAGGCGGGCGAGCAAGGTGGCGTGATCCACTGTATCGAAAGCCGCTGATAGATCTAAAAGAATCAGGGCTCTGACACCCCCTTGTCAACCAGCCTAGCCATATCGTCCTGTACGGAGACAAGGACACTCTCCGTGCCCCTGACTGGACGAAAACCAGACCAGACTGGGCTGGGTCAAGGAGACTGGAATACTGAGGCAATACTGCATAGTGTTCCAGTGAAATCACTGCTGAACACCCTGCACGTCAAGCCTTGCATGGTTTAATACTCCCATGGCACTAGCCTGGACCTTTCAGGATGGAATGGTGTATTGCATGCTTTAATCACGAAGAACGCATTAGCTTCCGAGCCCCCACCTTTGCAAGTCCATTTAAGATCAAGATCGTATAAATTCACACTAAAATACCATCGGAAATTAAATCCATGTTGTTCAGAGAAATTAATATCTGAAGTGACCAGAGAGACAGAGCTCTGATCTCAGTTCAAGGAATACATTATTGTGCTTAGTGTTCACCTTTTGATCATGCCTTCCATTGGGTAGACCACATGGTGGTTATAATCAAATAAGAACAAAGGGATCAAATCAATTATAGGCTTAGAGGCCTGCAGTCGTTACCCAAGAAACAAAACTAAGGCTTGTAGGAAATCATGCACCATTTAAAGTTGACGGGACACTTGTATTTAAACATTAATTTGCCTCATAACATTTGAACCATATGTTAAGTTATTGTGCATTTGTATAGCGACTTATATACGCTATATATAGGGCATAGGCGGAGTGAAGAGGAAGGTCTTGAGGAGCTTCCGGAACCGTAGATGGTTCTCCTCAGGTTTCAGGGTGGCAGGAGGCAGTTCCAAAGGGGAGGCCCTTACAGAAGACCGAGATCTGCCCCCCACTCGTTTTTTTGAGAAGCGACTGACCCTGAGCGAGTTAGAGGAGCAAAGGGCTTGAGAGGGGAGGTATTTACGTAGGGATAGTTGAAGGTTTTTTGGACCCAGGCACCAGAAAGCCTTGCGGACAATGCAAAGGGTTTTAATTGTAATCCTTGCATCCACTGGGAGCCCATGAAGGGATTTCAGAGCTCGAGAGATACGATCCCAGGGCTTGAGACCAAGGACAAGTCTTGCAGTCCTGTGCTGGATTAGTTGTAAAGGGTAGAGGTTGAAGGCAGGTAGATTTAGAAAGATGCTGTTACAGTAGTCCAACCTAGAGAGTATTAGAGCTTGGGAGACAGTGAGCCTCTGAGGGAAGGAGAGGAAAGAAAGGTACCTCTAAGGAGGTGGAGTAGGAAGTTAGACTTTTTAGAGACGTCAGATGTGTGCAGAGAAGGAAAGTGTGGAGTCAAAGATGACCCCGAGCTTCTGAGCTTCGCAGGTAGGGGCAGGTGGAGGGTCAAGAGAGGCCGGCCAGAGAGTGAGGGAAAAGGATGGAGAGGGTGTGCCAATGAGGAGGATCTCAGTTTTGTTGGCATTTAGACACAGATCATTGGCGGCACACCAATTCTGAATGGTGACTAGACAGTCAGAGATGAGGGAAGGGGATGAGGGGGCTGAGGGAAGCCTGAAAATGAGTAGGGTGTCATCAGCATAACACTGAAAGTTAGAGCAAAAGATGCTAGGTTTGCCAAGTATTGGTTGAAAAGCCAGGGCGCGAGGTTAGAACCCTGGGGAACACCACAGGTAGAGCGGGAGATAGAGAATAGGAAGGGCCCCAGTTGTACCTGGGAGGGTGGATCAGAGAGAAAGCCAGGCCAGATCCTGATCAGTGATACCCAGGTTATCACGGAGAAGGTTGAGCAGGGTGGTGTGGTTGACCGTATCAAAAGCAGAGGAGAGATCAAGTAGGATAAGTCAGAGGGAGTGTTTGAGTCAAGGTTGGAGAGCATGTCTTCACGGATGTTCAGGAGAGCAGTTTCCGTACTTCTGGCAGCTCTGAAGCCGGATTGTTGGTCATGGAGAGAGCCGACAGAGTCAGAATGAAGGTTAAGATGAGAAATGGCAAGCTTTTCCAGGAGCTTACCCAAAAAGGGACTAATGGAAATTGGGCGATAGGTAGCTGGACAAGAAGGATCAGCTGTGGGCTTCTTGAGGAGAGGATGCACGAGGGAGTGCTTCAGAGGGGAGGGGAAAGATCCAGAGGCAAAGGAGTGGTTGCAGAAATCTGCAAGGGCTGGTGTGAGGGTATCATTGTGGTCCTTAATGGTTTTAGAGGAACAGGGGTGGACCCTGTTTTGATGAGGCTTTCATAGAACGGACTTGTCTAGCGACCTCATCAGGGGAGAAAAGAGGAAAGGCTGAGAAAGAGGGAGGAGGGGTAGCTGAGGGTGGATTAACAAGCAGAGAATGGGAGGGGAGGGGAGAGGAGGAGAGTGAGGACAAGATGTCCTTGGTTTTGGAGATAAAGTGTGAGGCAAGGTCATTGCAAATAGCCTGAGTGGTGAGAGGAAGGGTGGATACTGCAGCAGGGTTGGCCAGCTCCTTGCAGATTTTAGAGTTCGTCCGAGTTGTTCAAAGCCGCGGAGACACAGGCTTGAATATGGACTAGTTTCTTGGTGTATCCAGAGTGTCGGTATTGCCTTTGGAGCAGGCGGCAAGTCAGTTTGTCAGAGGATGAGCAGGAGGCCCTACATTTCCTCTCGGCCGCCCTACACTTACGTTTAAGTGTAGCTAGGTCGGAGTCTTACCAAGAATTGCACTTGGCTTTGGGCTTCAAACGGATCCTTGTGACAGGGGCAAGAGCATCCAGAGTAGCAGTGATAGAGGAGTAGAGCAGGGACAAGGCTGTGTCAGGGTGTGAGTCAGCCTGAAGTGGGGAAGGGGGTGAGAAGGTGGCAGCGAAGGCCTCAACTGACACATGCTTCATAGGCCGGATGTCCGAGAAGGTGGGTTGTAGTCTTGGGGCAGGCTTGGCTTGAGGGGAGGAGATGGGAAGAATAGAGGAGAGGAGATGAGGGAGTGATCGCTCTAGGAGAGAGGAGTGATGAGGGGGGTATATAAGGGGAGGCCAGAGGAGATCAGGACATCAAGTGTATGACCAGCAGTGTGCGTGGGGCCGGAGGGGAGAATGGAGAGGGTGAGTGAATCGCAGAGGTCGCGAAAGAGCGCAGATGGGGAACAGGGAGAATCAAGATGGATATTGTGATCACCAAGGAGGAGGAGTTGAGAGGTAGAAGCCAGGATGGCGGAGGTGATATCAGCCCATTCAGAGAGAAAAGAGGTGACTTGGCCAGGGGGCCGGTAGAGAGTAGGTTCTTGGATTGTAAATCAGTACATTATTTCCCAGATAAGTAAGATTGACACAGGTTTATAAGAGCTCAATCGTATTGTTTGAACAGAAGTGTTATTAGGCTCTGGGTTTGTAGTTCTGTGCATTAATTTGCAGATAAGTACGATTAACAGAGGTTGACATCTCCTAGAATGATACTGCAAAGCATACTTGTCAGAAGATAATGATTAAGCTCAGTCGTGGCGAAGAACAGAAGTGCTGTTAGTACTCCGGTAAGGAGTCAAGGGTAATTGTTTTCAGATAGATAAAGATAAACCTCTCCTGGTCTTAGAGCGTGGTGCTTGCCTGGTCGGGGCAATTAGCGAGCCCAGTCATAGTATAAAGCAGAAGAGTTATTATGTCCCCGGTTTTGGAGTCGTGGGCATTAAGATTGTTGTGTGGTTTGGGGTGGTTTATTTGTAAACAATTACAAGGTCAGCTTATTGTAGCCGAGCCAGGAGCTTCCTAGCGTTAAAATAAATTGATCACTTAAAGCTGGCTTCCATGTTCCTACCTCCCTCTGTTAATGCGCTTCCAGTCATTTCTTTTTTAAATTTATTTTTATATTTACAAATTATGCATTTAACAGTTCGGAAAGCGCCCCCAAGTACAGACCGATTCAGCACATATCCATAAATCTTCCCCATATTTTCTCAAACTGAACAATGTTTTTCTGGCGATTGTACATAACTCTTTCCATGTCAGCCAGTTTTGACATCTCATCCAACCAACAATCTTCATTCAGAGACACTCTCGATTTCCAAACTCTTAATATCCGCTTTTTCGCCATCATGGAACCCCTAAACAACCACTTTTTCTGTGTTGTACATAAACCGTCCAGCATTAAGTTATCCCCAAGATTAATGTCATAAAATCATAATTTAGGGAGAGACCCATACATTGTTGAAAATCGCAGTTTCCCCCAAAAAAGGCTCAGACGGTGTTGCAGATCCCAATACCGGTTCAAGCCTTCCTGTGCTCACACTAGTCATGCAGGCTCCGCCTCCGGCACAGCCTTCGCAGCAGCTCCCCGGACGCCAGTCAGTATGCCACGGCTGCCTGCACCCAGCAGGCCTCCGTCGGCTCTGGGCCTGCAGGACACAGCGGACGACACGGACGAGGAAGAGGACCAGGATACTCCCTCATCAGCTAAGGCTGTTCACGAGAGGCTGGCGGTGTAACACAATAACTCTGGATTCCGCAGGCTCCAGTCGAGCAACCTGAGGCTTGGGTTCTGGCTGAAGTGCTGACTATTCGCCCTGTCACAAGAACTGGCATCCTTCTGTAAAAGGATGTAGAAGCCCTTGCCAAGAAGGGATGGGTGCAGCCACACACAACTCAGCCTACAAATAAACGTCTGGATGCCAAGTACAAGCAGGCGCAAGGGAACTCCCTCATTCTGTCATTGCACCCTAAAACGCATTCATCAGTTATAGCTGAAGCCTCCCTTTCTCCAAGTCTGTCTTTGTCAGCTGCTCCGTTGTCCGCGCTCCTTGGGAAGGAGTAAAAGCTGCTGGAAGCATCCGGCAAAAAGATTTACTGTAATGCCACACTCCATCTACGCCAGGCCAATGCTGATGCTATGCTGGCAGCGGTGAATCAGAAGCAGTGAAGGGAGATTGCAGACTTCCTCCCAGAGCTCCCCACGCAGAGTCAGGCATGCTTCAGGGCCGGATTGGCAGAGGCCGAAATTGTGGCCCACGATATAATATAGTCTACAGTGGCTCACATCGACACAGCAGGTAGGGCGATCTGTATCGCCACCGATATGAGGACGACAGCTTGGCTCAAGGCGACAATGTTTAATCCCGATGTGCAGGAGCCCATTCTAGACCTGCCATTTGAGGTTGTGGGAGTTGGGGGTGTTCCACTCTACCACGGAAGAGGAACTTGACAAAAAGAATAGCTCTAAGGCAGATAAATCCTTGTCAATCCTGACAGTTAGTGCCCAAGGCCTTTAGCCAGAATCACCAGCGCATACCTTCGGATAGAGCACATACCTTCGATGGCTTCAGGGGCTTTCAGGAGAGATGCACCAGACCGGTCTCCTAGCCAGCACAGGAGCAAGCAGCACAAAGCCTCTCACAAGGGGTTTTCCCATCCCCCTCCCAGGCACCAGCCTCGGAGGGTAAAATGCTGTGACAACGTCATCCAGATCCCCGAGTCTCCGGTGAGGGGCAGGCTTGCCCTGCACTTGAGGGCATGGCAGAAAAGGTTTACAGACCTCTGTGGTTTCCACGGGCTTCCACCTCCCAATCCCTCCATTTCCTCTTTCCTCCCCTCCACTCCCTCACATTGGGACAACAAATCTATTGGCGTAAATCCGCTTGCCCATCACGAGTCAGGCGGTGGAGGAGGTTCCAGCTTCGTAAACGAGGCATGGGCTTCTATTCCCGAATATTCGCCATTCAGAAGAAGGAGGGTGGCCTGAGAGTCTAGACTTTTCTTCCTTTAACCTTTCCCTACCACTTCAAAAGTTCAAGATGGTTACTCCAGCGCTTATTGGGGAGACTCTGTGTGGGGGAGACTGGATGTGCTCCCTGGATCTGAAGGATGCTTACCTGCACCTCCCCATTTGGGAGTCCCATCGTTCTTTCCTGAGGTTCAGGATCATGGGCTTTCATTTTCATTACAAGGTCCTCCCCTTTGACCTCACCTCGGCCCCAAGAGTCTTTACAAGGTTAATGAGCTCGGTAGCAGCCCTGCTCAGGGTGGAGGGTCACCATCTTTATCCATACCTCGGTGACCCCCACATGCTATACCATTTGTGGTTCTCTATCACCTTCAAGAAGTTGCACTTACTCCCCAATCAGTCCTTAACATTCCTGGGGCTGATTTGGCACACAAGGGCAGAGAGGATCTTCTCCTCAGCAGACAAGATCACTGCTATCAGGCCACAAGGCATTTTCTCAGGAGACCAGGGACCTCGGCATGGTGGTACCAGCACCTCCTCAGAATAATGGTGGCTTGTCTCCTGGCTGTATCACACACAAGACTCAAATGCAGCTGCATGTCTCAGCCTTTTGGAATCAGGAGACGGGCTCCCAGGCTGCCCTAGTGCGCATACCAGAGCACCTACACTCAGACCTGGAGTGGTGGAGTGCAGAGACCAACCTGGTAGTGGGCAGACCATGCAGGCAGCCCTCTCTGGAGATCACCATTATCAGACTCATCCCTAGAAGGGTGGGGGGGGGCTACGCTGGACGCGCAGCGTGTCCATGGCATATGGTCACGGCAGGAACAGCTTAAACACATCAACTGGCTTGAGATGATGGCCATCTGGCTGGCTCTTAAAGCGTTCGTCCCCATTATCAGCAGCAGGTCGGTCTGCAGACAGACAGCTCCACCTGTATGTCTTACATCAACAAGCATGGAGGTACCAGGTTCCTGCCTCTCTGCCGGCTGTCCATCGACATTTGGGATTGTGCACTGTCGAACAGCATTTATTTTTCAGCCGTCCATCTTCCAGGGGAATCCAACTTGAAAGCTGACAGGCTTAGCAGGCTGGGGATCGACAACTATGAGTGGCAGTTGAACGAGGAGGTCCTAAGGGGGATCTTCGACAGGTGGGGTCACCCTCCGGTAGACATATTTGCGATCGTGAGCAACAGGAAATGCCATCAGTTGCTTCATGGCTCGGGGAAGGCCGAGGATCGCTGGGGAATGCATTGCAGATTCCGTGGAACGATATGAATGTATACGCTTTTCCCCCACTCCACTGATTCACTGGGTCATCTGCAAGGTTGGGGAGTCGCAGGACCTTCAGCTCATCCAGGTGGCCGGCAAGACCTTGGTTCTTTGAACTTTTCCGACTGGTGCATAAGCCCCCGGTACACCTCCCGTTGGAACCATCCCACTTACTATCCCAGCAGGGGGGCACCGTGGTTCACCCCGCTCCGCAAACGTTAGCCCTGGCTGCTTGGTTCCTGAACAGATCACTCTGAAGCATTTTCACTTGTCAGAGGACAACCTGGCTGTCATACAAGGGGCAAGAAGCGACTCCACCAGGAGTCAGTACAGGAGCAAGTGGCGAGGTTCTGTCATTGGGCCAAAACCAACAAGATCGATCCGCTGATGTGCTCACTGGACCATGTGCTAGCCTTCTCGGCGCATCGAGCCCACACAGGTGTGTAGGTAGACACCTGCCATATGTATCTGGCAGCAATAGGGGCATACAAGAACTCCGGAGAAGACATTTTCTCCTCCTCCAATCCGGTGGTTAAAAGGTATTTGGCAGATCTGACCAGAGCATATCCTCCGGTCAAACTTCTACACCCGGTATGGGACCTTAACGTGGTTGTGGGCGCCATGGTACATGAACCCTTCGAGCCCATGGCGTCAGCAGACATCAGACTGGTTATTATCAAGACTGCCCTGCTGGTTGGCCTTCCATCAGCATGCCGGATCAACGAAATTCAGGCCCTGGTGGCTTGAGAGCCATATACAACATTTCACCGGGACAAGGTGGTGCTCAGGACACACCCTGCTTTTCTCCCTAAAGTTGTTTCCTCCTTCCACATTAACGAGGAGATGGTACTCCCAACATTCTTTTCAGACCCAAAGGATGAGGCTCAAAAGGTATTTCACTGTCTGGATGTCAGGCGTGCTCTAAGATTTTACCTGCTGCGGCACCAAAAATTCCGAGCGAGATATGTCCCCTCTCTATTTGTGAGATGAGTTGAGACTGGTTTAATACCATTCATGAAGTATTGATATTGGTGGCGATCCAACTTGTCATTTTGTTTCGCTTAAGTTCCAGATTTATGATTGCTGATAATATACTGCAGGCTTAGTTCCTTTTGTCCATGGAACCAGTGACTGAACAATTAGGTATGTTCCCAGTCCAGTCCCCTTTTCTTAAACACATGGCTATGTGTGATGCTTTTAGATACCATTTAATGGTGCAGTGTCAGATAGGCCTCTTTGGTTTCAGCTACTCAACAATATAGGGGAAGGGTTTTCTTGGTCTCACTAACCTACGGGCACCTAGAAATGTGGGGCAATGCATTAAAATTATGGTATGTGAGATCTGCATTTTGATTATTTTCTTTAAGCACATGCATGAATAGTTTAGTTTTATTTTGTCTGTTGTGGATTTCTTTTAAAAAAAGATGTTTTTCTATTGGTTTATTGGTGCTTTGTATTAATGTAAATTCGTGTATACCCTGTTCTAGTATACAATTTGGATTCCCTGATGAAGACGTGGATTAAATAATCCTAACACGTCGAAACCGGTCAGAAACTGAAATTTGTTGGAGATGTGATCAAGCAAACTGCAATTATTATCAAGATCCATTCCAAAATCTGATGACATTTTCACTACTTGTTAAATTTTATGAAATGTTCCTTATGTCGCCATCTGAATGTTTTTCAAAAAAACGTATGCAAATGCACTTTTGCATGTGTGTATGAGGATGTGTGTTGAATGAATGATTGAATTGTTTAGTGCAGACATGAGTTTGGCCAATTGCAGTGTTTTAAATGTTTTATCTACAATCTAGATGTGAATTATAGTGGTGCTTTATACATGATTAATTGTCATTTTCAAATTTTGTCTCAAGTAAAATAAATATTTTTGATACGTTATACTTGAATAGAGTCCTCTGGATTATTTTTCAGTATGCACTAGGATTTTACCTGGACAGAAGGAAGAGCTTCCATAAATCAGATGCCTTGTTCATCACTTATGGTCAAAACCAGGCTGTCAAGTCTCCAAGGCTTCCGTAGCAAGATGGATGGTGATGGCAGCACAGGCCTTTGCCAGTAAACATGCACGCCCACACCATCGGAGCCAAGGCCATGGATGGCTTTGGCTTTCCAAAGACACGTCCCATGGCTAGGCGGCTACTTGGGCTTCCGCATTAGCCTTTTGCAAGCACTACTGCTTGGATGCCAGTGCCAGGTCGGACACAGCATTTGGCCAGGCAGTTTTGAAGAACTTGTTTACTTAGAGGGACAACTCTCCTCCCCAGGGTTGCATTCAGTTGTAATCGCCCATTCAGTATGGAGGAAAGGGGATGGGATGTAGGAGTAGTTATAGGTTACTCACTGTAGTAACTAACATACTCCTATTCCATTGTCCCCTTTCCTCCTTACGTCCCACCATCCTCCCCGTAGCAAACCCGTGTCATCAGGCAACTGTAGTCTTGTTGACGCATTAAAGGGCACTGACGAATGGCACCGGTGGGAGGAGTCAGGGGAGCACATGCTCCCAAGGCCACGCCCCGACGCGCATCTAAATTTAAAGGGGAAGACTTTTTTTTCTGGTGAAAAAGGTTCGGTTTCCTGTCCGTAGCGAGGGACTCCCAAACAGTATGGAGGAAAGGGGACTATAGGATAGGAGTACGTTAGTCACTACATTGACTAATTTATAATTTCACAAAGCATATGTTCCAAAGTAGCCCACTGTGTGTGAACAGCCCCAGCGGCTTTCCGAAACAGATATTCCTCTTTTATATAATCTTTCCGTTGAGAGTAAACCCATTTAAGGATGTTAAGGATGTTGATCTGACGTGATCTTTCCCCCAAGCACACAGAAGTTAAACATACATTCCTACACAGTTGCCCAGCGTTCCAACATCATTTCACATGGCAGTCTCCTTGTCTAATCCTCCAATAATTTAGCATTCCTCACCATCCTGCATTTCCCAAATAGCCATTCAAAGCCTCAATAAATCGTGTTGCTTGCAATTTTGAATTTCCCTATTCTCTTGAAGCTGAACCATCATCAACCACCCATAATTTCCTTCGAGGCCCCCTAGCCACTGAATTACACCAAAAAAACATCCAGCCAAAATAGCATTTTATTTTTCTCTTTTATTGCTGGGTTGTACCAGATGGATGAGTCAAGGCGTTTATACGCATTTTCCCCCAGCATTGACAACATATCCTTTCATGAATTCCTTGCAAATTCTGCTGTTGCATCCACCTTATCAACTCCCTTAGATTTAGTTGATAATATTGCCTTTGGGGCTAGCGGTCCCAACAGACAAGCTTCATCCTTGGCACATTAATCCAGGTCAGATTCCAATACGGGCACAAAGTATCTGATCGTGAACGCAAGGTGATAATCTTGTAAATTATGGACTCCCATGCCTCCTTTATCCAGTGATAGCTGAAGTTTTCAAAGTTTCATTCTGGGTGATTTGTCATCCCATACGAAACCCTGTAGCAGAATATCAAAGTCTCCATATCTTCTTCCCAATGTGCAAAGTAAGCCTACTCAGTGCATGTGATTCTTGGCATTGATATCATTTTTAGGACATTGACCTTCCCCCATAATGAAAGATTCATTAACTTCCATCTCCCCAAATCCTGTGTTAAGGCCTATATGTAAACCTTTCAAATTCTCTAGTATGGTTTCCTCAAGCCTACTCGTTAACCATATACTTAGATATTTCATCTTTTGCGGACACCACTTGAACCCCAAGCTTGTGATCAAATACTGCTTATCAGCGGCCGTCGGCACCATAGCCTCTGATTTTGTCCAATTAACCTTGTATCCAGAGACGGCATTAAATTCTGCCATCAATTCCACCAGTCTCGGGAGAGAACCATCCAACTCCCTCAAAACCAACAAAAAGTTGTCCGCATATAGTCATTTAGTATTAATTCTGCCGCAGTTCACTCCTTGTATTCTTTCCTCCTGTTTTATTGCAGCCTCCAAAGGCTCAATAGCAATTACAAATAATAATGGAAACAAGGAGCACCCTTGTCTGGTGCCACGTTCTAACTCGAAAGACTCAGAATTTACACTGTTGATTCCCACATCAGCAGTCGGATTAGAGTATAACAACCTTACCCAATTGATACAATTCTCTCCTAGTCCCATCCTTCCTAGCACAATATATAAGTAGTCCCAATTAACCCGGTCAAACGCTTTCTCAGCATCTAGCGAGCAAACTGCTTTGTGAAATTGTCTGCAATAGTTTTCTCATATTGCTAGCTGCGTGACGCCCTTTCCCAAAACCAGACTGGTTTGCACGAGTCAACTTTGGTAGTACTATTTCAAGTCTCCTTGCGATCATTTTAGCCAGAATTGTATGATCTGTATTTAACAGACTAATTGGACAGTAGTTGGAAGGCAACGCCGGATCTCTGTCCTTTTTCATTATAAATGAGATTGATGCATGACGGGTCATTTGTGGCAAAACCCCAGCAGTCATTGACGCTTTGTACATATCAGGCATAAGACCAAATACTGAGTCTGGCATGACTCTGTAAAATTGCATAGGAAGCACATCTGGTTCTGGGCACCTTCCCGGGTTTAGGCACAAGACTGACTTTTTCATTTCCTCCAATGCAAAATCTCTCTCCAAGGTTGCCCTCCTGCATCCAACAGTTTATTCAGGCACACGTTTTCCCCAAAACTCCCCTTTTCCCCAGATGCAGCATTTTCATCTGAGTGGAGTGTTTTATAGTAGTTACTGAAGACTGAGTTTGTTTCCTTTGGATCAAACGTTACAATGCCATCAGACTTAACAATCTATGGAATTGTCCTTTCTGCCTCTTCTTTTCGTAAGCGATGAACCAACCAACGTTTTCACCTCTTTTCTAATATGCGCACTTAATCCGAAACACCATGCACCTGCTTTCACCGACATTCTCTTGTTGATATCGCTCTTAAGCTTACGCAGTTCCCTAGCCTTTTCGCTATTCAGTGTTTGCATCACTTCCCGTCCCAGTTCTTTAATCTTCAAATCCAAGTCATAGGTCTCTGTATCGTGATTCTTCTTCTGACGGCTCGACAGCCCAATCAACAAACCTCTCATGGTACACTTAAAGGCCTCCCATACGGACCTTGGGTCAAGCTCACCAGTGTGGTTCTCCTGAACAAACCGATTTGCTTCTTTAATGATTTTTTCCAAAAATTCTTCCTCTTCCAAAGGCAAGGTATTCAGCGGTCGATGGGCTTTGCCAAGAATCAGGTGTTGGAGATGGACCTATAATTGATTGGTTGGAGGGATGCTTTCTTTAGAAGAGGTTTGACGTGCATGATTTTGAAGGGACCTCCCCAGTTCTTCTGCACAAGTGGAGGTGATGATTTCTTTGAGGAGAGAGGCAGGGCAAGGGTCAAGCGCGGAGCCGTAGGGTCTGCTGCAGTATAGTAGTTTGACGAATTCCTCGCTTCAGATAGGGTTGAAAGAACAGAACAAGGGGGTTTCGGAGGGGAGGATGATGGTGGATACTTGATGCGCCGATGTTTTGGGGGGGTGAGGTTGGAAAATGTGGCCGTCTTGTCTTGAGCTGTATTGTGGAAGTGCTCAGAGAGGGAGTTGCAGAGCATTTGCTTGGAGGTGGTTGAGCAGAGGTGCAGGAAGGGTCCAGGAATTCCATGATGATCCTGTGGAGCTCTTTGCTGCTACAGCGGCAGCTCAGGATTCTTTTGTTAGAGGCTTTTTTGGCATTTTGGATCTCTGATTTATAGTTTCAGTGATGTTGGGCGAATACTGACTTGCCCTGAGGGGTTCAGGAGGCTCGCCATTTGCGCTCGAGGGAGCAATTTTGGGTTTTGAATGTCTTCAGGTGGGGGGTGAGCCACTTGGGGGTTGGCCCTTTGCAGGAGGAATCGGAGCTGGAAGTGATGAGAAGGAGTGAGCCGTTTAGCCATGGGTACGGGTCTATCTGTGGCCAGGAGCGATGGGAGGGTGCGTAGCAGGGCTTCGGACATGTTCCAGCATTTGAAATCTGATGGAAGAACAGGGGAGGCCTTGGGAGGCGGGGATGGTGTGCGGACAGATAAAAACGTATGGCTGAGTGGTGTGTGTGCAGTGGTATAGATGGCATTTTTTGCATTTAGCATGTAGATCTTTGTAAATTGTAATCTCATGAAATTGTAAGCAACGTTTTTTCACAGAAATAGTTAACATGAAGCTGTGATATGAAGATGCCCCATAGCCTAATGAAGACATGCTTAATAATGTGTGTTCTGTGAAGGATATAGCTATTGAATAAGAAATGGCAAATGAGAGCAAGTTTAATAGTGCCATTTCTACTCCCTTGAAAATGATGTGAATGTAAATCCCATATACCCCTCATTCTTGAAACTGCACAGTGGCACTCTTAGTGAGGCGAGATGGGAGGAACACGTATACCTATTTCTTAAAATTATCAAACCACTCTCCCTGGTTAGGTGGGTGAATTGGAACAGTCGATGCCTTCTAAACTGATAACTTGGTGTCTCCAGCATGGGGTCTGGCATGGATTCACATGCTCATGAATATTCCCCGTCGTCAGGCTGGGAATCCTCGGTAAAGAAAAAACCAGTATCAGTTTCGTTTCTGATCTGTCTTTCGTAGTAGTAACCAATCACTGATCTCTGCGTCATACTGACCACAGCCAATGACTGCCCTCTACCTAAGCCCCGCCTCTGGGAAGCCATCTTCAGATTTTTACCGCACGTTCAAGTGTTGGGATCCTCGTGCTATTGCTCTCGAGCGTTAGTGCTATTTTTTCACGTTTTTTCTCAAAAACTTCGATTTTTCAGTCAAAAAGAGCCTCAAGCTCCACCGATTCTTCATCCGATCAACGGGGACCCGTGTCGGATTCGTCTACGCCCCTCAAGGGTGAAGATTTCGTCGAGCCACGCTTTTGGAGGACTCCAGAAGTTTCTCAGGCCCATCTCGGACATGGCCCAGGAGAAGGGAAGCTCGACGCCCGGAAAGCTGTTCAGGGTCTGCCCTGGATGCCAGCTTCAGAATGTCTTTAAGGAGGACGAACACTCCTTTTGTCTTTACTGCCTACATGAGGACAAGACGCACGTGGAGAAGAGAAGAAGGATTCATCCACCACCTCCTTTTCAGCCATCGCGCCCTGTTCAGCCCTCCTCCCCGTCCACGACTCGTGGGGATGATACGGGGACTGACACGGCCACGACGGGTACGGACGACGAGGTTTACGACGAGGATCTGCCGTCGCCACCTCCCACCCGGGCTTCCCCGCCCGACGAGATTGGATCGTTTCACTCCATGATCGCCAGGGCATCCGAGCTCTTCCAGCTCTGCCCGGAGGAGAAGAAGAAGGAAGGTTTCCCCTCTCAACGGCAGTGCCAAGAGGAAGACGGTCCTCTCCGTGCCTCTACTGGACGATATTTGGGATGAGGGCCTCGCCCTCCTCAAGAACCCATCCACGACGCCGGCTAGAAGGGATCGGTACGAGAAGAAGTACCGGGTCCCAGACGCGGCCCCCTTGTGCCTCCGGGCACAGCCGACCCCGGACTCCGTCGTCTCCGCGGCGGCCAGGAAGGAAGCGGGGGGGGTGTGCGGCCTCTACGTCGACTTCCCCGCCGGACGGCGAGGGAAAGAAATTGGATGCGATGGGACGCAGGGTCATCTCGTCTGCAGCAACGACGATTAAGGCGGCCAACGCCTTGGCTATCGTAGCCCGCTACGACAGGGAGCTGTGGTACAAACTGGCCCCCCTGCTGGACTTCCTACCGGACGACAAGAGGGCGGATGCCCTAGAGATCTTGCAGGAAGGAGAGGTGGCGTCGGACCACGCCATTACTATTGCGACGGACATCGCTGACACTGGATTTCGCCAGTTGGGCAACGGCGTGTGCCTTAGGCGGCGTGGATGGCTCAAGGCTACTGACTTCCGTCAAGACGTGCAGACCAGAGTCTTGGACATGCCGTTCGATGGAAACAACCTGTTTGGGAAAACAGTGGACGATTCCCTTCAAGCCATCAAAGCAGACACGGAGACGGCCTGGGCTCTTGGGGTTCTCCAGCAACGGCGGCCGCCCTTTCGGAGCGGCGGAGGCAAACAGGGTGCCTCCAAAGGTTCCGGCGGCGGATTTTCCACCTACCGTCAAGCGGCCCGTTCGTCGTCGCAGGAAGCTTACAGGGGACGAGGCAAGTCAGGCGTACCCCGCCGTCGTCGCCAAGGAGGTCAAGGCGGCAAAGCCTCGTCGAAGCAGGACTGAACCGGCCGTGGGGTCGGGCCCCCACTGAAGCACCCCGATGGGAGGCCGGCTGGCGAGCTTCGTCAGCGTGTGGGAGTCCATCTCCACCGACAGTTGGGTGCTGGATGCCCTAGCCCAGGGTCACGCGCTCGAGTTTCAAAAAAGGTGCCCGCGCGTCCCCCCTGTGGCCAGGAAAGAACATCACGTCCCTCAACTTCTCTTGGAGGTAAAGGCGATGCTCAGGAAGGGCGCCATCGAGCTCGTCCCAAAGAGGCTTCGAGGCTCCGGAGTTTACTCAAGATACTTCCTCGTGAAGAAGAAGACGGGAGGATGGCGTCCCATCCTGGACCTACGACGACTGAACAAATTCATCAAGGCACAGAAGTTCCGGATGGTCACCCTCCAACACGTCCTGGGTCAGCTGGAGGAGGGCGATTTCCTGTCGTTGTTGGATTTGGAGATGCCTACTTCCATATTCCCATCCTAAAGGGACACCGAAAGTCAGGTTCGTGGTCCAAGGGCGTCACTATCAGTTCAGAGCCCTTCCCTTCGGACTAAGGTCGGCACCCAGGGTGTTCACCAAGTGCCTCGCACCTGTGGCGGCGCAGCTGCGCCGAGAGGGGATCCACGTCTACCCCTACCTGGACGACTGGCTCATCCTAGCCAAGACGAGGGAGCTCGCCGTGGAGCACACGGCAAGGACCGTCCAACTTCTCACTGACCTGGGATTCTCCATAAACTACGCCAAGTCCCACCTGGTGCCCGCGCAAGACGCACTGTTTCTGGGAGCGAAGCTCGACACAGTGTCGCTTCTGGCCTCTCCGTCGGAGGAAAGGACGAGGGCCATTCTGGGCAAGGTGCAGCGGATGCTGGTTGCGGACGCGGCCAGAGTGAGGTCCATCAAGTCCCTCCTCGGAATGATGTCTTCTTGCATTTACCTCATCCCCCTGTGCAGGCTCCGGATGCGCCCGTTGCAGGAGTTCCTGGACGCGCGCTGGATCCAGACGACGGGCAGCTTCGAGGAGAGGATCACACTCGACGAGAGTTTCCGACGAGCGATCCGGAGGTGGGGCACCCGCCCACATCTGACGGCGGGCATGGACTTCCAGACCCCCGGCCACCAGGAGACAGTGACCACGGATGCCTCCCTGGAAGGGTGGGGAGCGCACACCGAAAATCTGCACGCGAGAGGCCTTTGGCTCCCGATGGAGAAGTCCCTCCATATCAACGTCCTGGAGCTCCGTGCAGTGTTTTGGGCCCTCAGGTCCTTCCTTCCGTCCCTCAAGGGCAAGGTGGTGAGGATCTTCACCGACAACACCACCACCATGTTCTACATCAGGAAACAGGGCGGAACCAGGTCCCCAGCCCTGTCCAGGGAGGCGCAGGATCTGTGGCATTGGGCCGTCGCCCAAAGGATGTTTCTGGTGCCGTTTCATCTGGCAGGGATAAAAAACACCATCGCCGACTCACTCAGCAGGGAGCTGCGCTAGTGCCACGAGTGGGAACTACGACAGGATCTAGTGGACAGCCTCTTCCGACGGTGGGGCACACCCCAGATGGATCTGTTCGCGACGGCGACGAACTCCAAGTGCCGGAGGTTCGCCAGCAGGTTTCCCCAGCCGAGGAGCATGGGCAATGCTTTCTCGTTCCCCTGGGAGGGCCTGTTTCTATACGCGTTCCCTCCATTGCCATTGCTGATCCAGCTCATCAACCAGCTCAAGAGGTCACGGTGCAGGATGATCCTCGTCGCACCTGCGTGGCGAGGCAGATATGGTTCCCGGACCTTCTGGACCTGTCAGCGTCCCCGTCAATCAAGCTGCCAGTGGACGCAGATCTGCTCTCCAGGGAAGGAGGCGCCATCCTCCATCACGACCCGAAGTCGCTGAACTTGCAGGCCTGGCTCCTGCAGCGTTAGAGTTTGGAGGATACGACATACCGGCCGACTGCAGAGAGGTTCTTGCAAAGGCCAGGGCGTCCTCAACTCTTAAATGCTACGGACACAAATGGAAGAAGTTCTCTGTCTGGTGCCACGCACAGAAGATTAACCCTCTGCGGATTACGGCTCCCCAAGTACTGCCGTACCTACTGACGCTGGCCAAAGCTGGACTGGCGCACGCGTCCATCAAGATTCATCTTGCTGCGATCTCCCGATACACCAGAACCACGGGGCGGACGTCCTTGTGGTCTCATCGTCTGGTGAAAGAGTTCATGAAGGGACTGTTCAGATCGTTCCCGCCGGTGAAGGCTCTGGCCCCGGCGTGGGAGCTCAACGTGGTGCTGACCAAGCTCATGGGACCTTCGTTCGAGCCTCTGCACTCGGCTCCGTTGAAGTTCTTGTCGTGGAAAACAGCGTTTCTTGTGGCCATCACCTCCGCACGACGGGTGGGAGAGATCCAGGCCCTTTCCTGCAAGGCCCCGTACTTGACTTTTCACGACACGAGGGTAGTGCTCAGGACGCACCCCTCCTTCATGCCCATGGTGCCGTCGGACTTCCACCTCAACGAACCCTTGGTGTTGCCTGTTTTCTTCCCGTCGCCGGCTGAGAGGACTTTGCACTCGCTGGATGTGGCTAGAGCGCTGAAGTTCTACGTGGACCGCACGAAGGGTTTTCGGAAGACGTCACAACTCTTTGTGAACTTTGGACCTGTCAATCAGGGGAAGGCTCTCTCGAAGGCTTCCATTTCCAGATGGCTCTCCGGCTGTATCATGTACTGTCATTGGTTGGCAAACCGACCCCTGCCTGGCCGTCCGAGAGCCCATTCCACCAGAGCGATCGCAGCTACCACGGCGTTCCTATCTGGTGTGCCCTTGCTGGACATCTGCAGGGCTGCTACGTGGAGGTCGACGCACACCTTCACAAAATTCTACTGCGTCGATCGGGAGGCCAGGGTCGGCCAAGCAGTGCTGCGCAACCTGTTCGGCTAAGGTGAGCCTGGTGAGGAGGTAAGATTTGCTTAATGTTGAGTTTGATGTGATGCTTAATGTTGAGCCTTTGCCACCTCCTGTGGTTGTGCATGTGTGTACTGCTATGTATTCTTTATTCATGAGCATGTGAATCCATGCCAGACCCCATGCTGGAGAAGGAACAAGTTACTTACCTGTAACTGTTGTTCTCCAGCATGGGTCTGGTATGGATTCACATGCGAACCCTCCCGCCTACCCCTCTGCGGCTCTTCACTTGGTCATACTGCCACTTCACGTGCTGCCAAATCTGAAGATGGCTGCCAGAGGCGGGGCTTAGATAGAGGGCAGTCATTGGTTGTGGTCAGTATGACGCAGAGATCAGTGATTGGTTACTACTACGAAAGACAGATCAGAAACGAAACTGATACTGGTTTTTTCTTTACCGAGGATTCCCAGCCTGACGGGGAATATTCATGAGCATGTGAATCCATGCCAGACCCATGCTGGAGAACAACAGTTACAGGTAAGTAACTTGTTCCTTCCCAAACCTGCAAATAAATCACATGAAGTGCATAATAGCCTACATTCAATTAAATGCACAAGCTAGAAACTCAAAATCCCTCACTTAAACTAGGGGGAACAAATGCTAATTCCATGAATTCCTCGTGTTATTGGGCAAAGCTCTGTATGCATTATTTGCAAATGTAACTTTGTGTAGTCTGGCAATGTTTTGATTAGGATAAGGAAGTGTTGCTATATTTTCGGACAAGTGGCCGAAGTGAAATTAAAAGGCCTATTGTTATTCAGAACTTGGGTGGGACATCCTATTTAGCAGCATTAGATCAGGGGTTCCCGCTCAATGTAGAAGCCATATATTTACCAAAGCAGATCTTCTAGTAACAAGTGGTGTCACTTTCTCCAGAGCCCAAATTTCCCATATCTTGTATAACCATAATGTGACCTAGGGAGGACCCTCTGTACTGTTCCACTGCTGTGTGTGATGGTCAGTCAAGCTACCTTCAAACGTTTTTTCAGAGGTTCGGCTGTAGTGCCCAACATTGGGTATGGACCTCCTGCCCCTGTATCCCCTTGTACTAATATAAGTGGGCCTAAAGGTAGTGTCATCCATGTAATGTCCTCAATTTTGGATAGCATCTTCTTCCGGAAAAATTGTATGCATGGACAAACCACCACGTATGTCCAAGGGTTCTGGTATTACCACAGGAGTGCCAGCATAACAGGCAATTGTTGGGACGAATACAGTGTAACCTCCGAGAGTAAAGATATAATTCCATGATCGTAATACATTTGGAGGCTTGTGAGGCCCTAGATCAAATACAGAGCCAAGTTTTTGTTCTGATTTATATATTCACGCCATCTTCCCATTTCCTCATATATGGGGACTTAACCTGCAGGGTTCAAAATTATGGAGAGCTTGGAGCTATTTAGCTCATGCGTGTAGCCTGGAAGAGCCTGGTTAACTTGACTGCAACATCTACCACATACTTCTGTGACATTAACTTTGTGAATTTGGGAGATCTATAAATGAGCATTGGGGGCACATCCAAAGCATTAAGGGGTCATAAATAATGGACAAAATGTTAAGTTTGCATGTTATGCGCAGGTTTGATTGGCGGAATGCTATAAACTAGCTTCTTGTTCCCCAGTTGTAGCTCCTGCTCACTGGTTATTACCGGATACTGTGATGGGTCCGAAGAAGGAGTCGGACACATTCAGGACATGTTACTTCTCTTTAAATTATAGGCAAAAAGGCCCATCTTTTTGCCTATTACTGAAGGGATCACCTTATTTATCTAAATCAACTAAGTTGCTCATCTGTCATCTGGAGGTCCAAAAGTAATTATCCTCCTTCCCAAAACCTAACTCTTCCTGAGCCTACCACTAACGTGAATTACTCAAAAAGGAGCCAAAATAATGTTTCTTCTCGTATTCGTTTTCATCTTGCCTTCCTTCCAGTGGCTTTCTCGTATATCCTGGGGTTATTGATACTCAAATGTCTGTTTAGAATACGTGCTTCCTTCAGTTCACTTCCCAAATGGTCTTTTGAGACTTCCATCATGAGGTCCTGTAGCTCGTCCCATATGCTCGTGGGTTTTGTAGTGTCTTCAATGCCAGGCTTATGAAGATTTTCCTTGGAATACTTTCTCTGCCTTGTGTTTTTCATCTTATAGTGTTTATATTGTTATGGGTTGATCTTCCCCTGGTTTTTGTATGGCTTTAGATCAGCTATGCTTTCCGCTCTCCTGGAGTCTTGCTACTGGATTGTCTCTTTTCTGATTCATTGGTGATGGAGGTGATGGGTTTGTTCTGCTATGAAGTGTTGTACTGAGTGAGGAGAGGCTAAGCACTGTTGCCCCCAGGACTGTATTTGAATGAAATGGTGCCCTCCAGAAGGCTTAGCACATGTTGGTGAAGTAACCTGTCCGTAACACCCATGATCAGCAATGGCTTATTTGAACCGTTTAGCCCACTTTCACCGGCCTACACTTTCACCGAATGCGTTTTTGACATATTGTTCTGTACTTTTTTTCTGCCAAAATGCATATAGGAAGTGGGGTCAAGGTGTATGTATATGGGGCTGGGAGGTGGGAATAGTAAGGGGTGGAGCGGGGGTCTCCCCCTGCATTTTGCTGCAAAAGATCGTTAACACATTCAGCAAAGAAATTGCAGCCAACATTCATAGAACCCTTTTAACCACGTTGTTTTATTTTGTTCTCCCCACTATACAACTGATGCCACCCAAATTTTAGAAAGATGAATTCTGTGCAACTGAAAGGCCTTCAAAATATTTTTGGGAGAATTTTCGGAGAACATTAGATGCTGGAAAATGTAGAAAATGACTCTTGTGGACCATTTGAACAGTGCCAAATTTGGGGCACAGTATATTTTACAGAAGTGCAGGTACAGCCACATTGCATATCCTTGTATGCCTGTGTTGAATGATAGTACTGACTCCTGCTCATTCAGCCCCTGACCTTACTGCAGCGATTTACAACAGCAATTATGCAACATGCAAATGATATGGGTGGTTTTATTTGTTGCACAATGGATTTAGAATACTATCTTACATCGATCGACAAAACCAATCCACAGGCAGTGATTGCTTTCATATTTTCATGGATCCGATTTGAATTAGTGACTTAGCGAGGATTATGGTGTGGACGGAAGGGTTGAGCAGACTGCTCTTATAGTAAAAGTATAGAGAATGTTGGGGGGTGCTGCAAGAGTGGAGTAGGTTGTGGTGGAACTGTAGTGAAGGCTATGGTGGGGGTCGAAAGCAACTCATGCTAAGTGCGGATGCAAAGTGTGGTGTACACGGTTGAAGCTGGATGTGCAGGGCAGACTGTGGTGGGGCTGGATATGTAGGCATGCGGTGGTTGGGCATGAATATGGAGCACGCTATGGGGGCGTGTAGAGAAGACTGTGTTGGGGCTGTAAGTGTAGAGTGCAGAAGCCGAGAGTTGCAGTGGGAATGAAAGGGTAGAGCAGGCTGTGGTGAGGCAGAAGGTTTAGAGTGTACTGCCGGGGGGACTGGACCTGGTGATAGCAGCAACATGCCCAAGGTGAGGTGTATTTGATTACTTTTTTCTGGATCACTGCGCTTTCCGCACCATCTCCCCCTGCCAAGCTCCCCTGCCGCCCGCTTTCTGGTTTGCCTCTTCCCCCTGCCTCCCATCCTGCCCCTGAGCCTCCGATTGTGCCTAAATGCCCTCCAGACAAGACAGCGAGGGTGCACTTGACCCTGCTCTCGCTGCTAGGCACTTGGCAGCAACATGCCCAAGGTGAGGTTTCTGCGTCTGTGAACCATTAAAATCTGCTTTTATTGCACATTTATTTACGTCCCGGATCACTGCGCTTTCCATACCAGCTCCCCTCCCGCCCGCTTTCTGGTTTGCCTCCCCCGCCTTCAATCCTACCTCAGGAGCCTCTGATTGGGCCTAGGTGCCCTCCAAATAAAACAGCGAGGGTGCACTCCACCTTGCCCTCACTGCTAGGCACTTTACAGCGACGTGCCTAAGGTGAGGTTTCTGGGTCTGCGAGCCTTTAAAATCCACTTTTTTGTTTATTTATTTTATTTACTTTTTTTCCCGATCACCACGCTTTCCGCGGCATCTTCCCTGCCCAGCTCCCCTCCTGCACGGTTCCTGGTTTGCCTTTCCCCGCCTCCCATCTTGAGCCTCTGATTGGACCTAGGTGCCCTCTTAATACATTCTCCCAGGACAGCTCCTGACTGGCTAAGGGCCACAAGGCAAAGGGCATCCCCTAAAGAAGCAGCTCCACTCCATGTTTACCCGTGTTCACCTGAGAAGCCTCACGCAATCAACCAGCAGCGACTGATAAGGGAAGTGTGGTCTGGGTGGGGAGTGCAGCCATTATTGCGCTCCAGTAAAACCTCCACCACTCTTATTACCTAATATCTTATACTTACTTGCACCTAGTCGACTTATTAAGATTAGCATCATATTGCAATTAGTCGCATTATGTAAATTACCCATATGTGTACTTAACTTGTTTGCCTATATTAGCCATCTTCCGCATCTGGCCCAACTGTATAGGCTAGCCTTATGCTCCCTATGGCGACATGAGATGGGCATGGTGTAGCATCTGTATCATGCAAGGTCCCGGCCCCCAAGATGAATTGTTGGGGGTGGGAGGGGTGCTGCACTTGGATGGATTGTTGGGAGTTGGAAATGTACTGCACTTAGATGGACTTTTGGGGGTAGAAAATGTACTGCACTTAGATGGACTGTTGGGGGTAGGACATTTATTGCTACTAACTAACCACAATTAAAAAACTCACCAGTCTACAAACTCGCCCTCAAACTCTGAACTAAACAAAACCTTACCTCTACCGCACTGCACCACAATCCACACCCACTTCACAACACCCAACATGAAACCAAACCACACACATTGGGCCTCATTACGACCCGTGCGGTAACCATGAGGCTAGTAGCGCCATGGTTGCCGCCGGTATTTTACCGATTCCGCCATGGTGAATGGCGGAATTGCCGGCCCATTCCAAGGTTGGCGGGCGGTAATTCCCCATTCACCATTGGCCCTTCCCCATTCCCATTTTTGCCCTCATAGGGCTCAATGGAAATGGGGAAGGCGGTAGTTACGGTACCTCAATTACCTCCAAGGTCCCTTTGTGGGTCCAATCCTTAACGGCTGGTAGAACCAGCCGTTAAGGTAGGGACCCGCAAAGGGACCTCGTAATTAGGCGATAAGGGGTTAACGGCGCCGCCACCTTTTACTGCACCGTTAACCCCTTACCGCCTGGGTCGTAATGAGGCCCATTATCACCTCAACCCCACATGACGGCTACCGACCCAAAACACACCAATGCTCAGTGCCCGGTTTCTATGAACTAAAGCTGCCAACAACACATCAAAGCTCTCTTGCTCTTTTCCCGCTCCATCCGACTAACAAACCACACCTCTCGCATTCCAGATCCGCCAGAGCGGCAAGAGACCACGCAAGTGTCAACAGTGCGCAGTATAAGAACCTTTAACATATCATTCTTTTACTTAACAGTCTCTTTTCATATCACTTGTCGTACTGGTTCATGGTGGGCTGTCATCTCTCCTGAAGGCTCTATGCCTAGGGGATTTTCCCTTCCTCCCAGGGTATTTGCTTCCACTTTTTAGTAGTTTCCCATACAATGTTATTCCTCACACATTGCATTGACTTCATATAACTCCAATTCTGCTTATTTAATGTTCGTCTTTCATATGTGTGATTATGCAATATATATCTTTCTCATATGTTGCCCCTGCGGCCTACCACCTTTCCCATTCTCCCAGGTAATTCTTGTGATGCAGGGGAACCTTGCATGGCTCGCCACACAGTCACGTCTTTTCTTTCCCGATTCCTCTTCTGTGTTTGGTCTCGTTGACGTCTCGTTCTAGGCTCCACAGCAGTGGAATGCCTTCTACGGACGCGTGTAGCAGGGAGCTCATAGCACTCCCTCCTCTGGCAGTAGCGGCGTCATAGGCTGGGCCCTTTGTCCAACGCAATGCAGCTATGGTCATGCCAATACCTGGTGCGGGACTTTGTTTCCCGTTCGGGCAACAGTTCTCCAATTGCAGGATTCTTTGGCTCTCTGTCATATCAATCTGGCATTCCTTGCCTTTTTGCAAGTCACGGGCTCTGAGACTTTTCTCTGCTCAGCCTCTCCATGATGTAACTACTTCAGGGCGCTTCCCCCTGCTTCTCTCCGCCCAAGAGCTACTCGTCCCATTAATGTACATGTCTCTTTTTAAAGAGGCATTTCCTTTTTTGTATGACTGGTTTGTTCCCACTTTGCTGGAAGCCAAATATAAGGAAGACAGATCAGTCTTCGTAGCTGGCAGACCCATATAGGCAGATATTGTAGTGGGCCTATGGCTTTCCTCATCGGAGCGCAAGTCCTCGTCTCTTAAGGGGGAGTCACTCCCATTGATGTCCCGCTTGCCCATAGTCCTAAGGAGGGTCTTGAGGCTCACCTCCCTAGCCTTGAAGGGGGTGGCTCCCACTTGAGAATGGACGTATACCCGTGATTCGTCAAAATACATAGGAGCTGCTTTTATCTCCCACTTATCCAATTTTAATTTAGGTCCCTGTCTCTGTTAGCCCTATATTACCATTTGGCGATTCTGCTCCTATTCAGTCCTACCATCAGTGTCAATTCCGGACATATGCCCCATCTGGTTCCTGCCTTTTTGACTTCTGGGTTCTAAGTTACACATTTTGAATGTAACCTTGTCAAAATGCTTTGGGTGTTTGAGCCAACCTAGTTAATCAGCGTTACTCATTTGGCTCAGCTGGCTCTATCTCAGCATCCCAAGCTTCGTCCTATTGTCTCTTGAACTTCAGGTTTAGACACCACAAATGGTTTAGGAGTGGCCCTTTTCTCTGAAAAGTATTTGCCTCTGTTGGTTGTGCAGATGTTGTGTACATGCAGATGCATCCCCTGTACCAAACAATGACTAAAAGTAGCTTCCTTTATCAGAACAGCTCTTATGAGGTGGGTTTAAGTCTTGAAAGAAGAACCATGTTTACAGAGATCTCAAGTTCTCTCGTGTCAGCTGCAAAATCTACTATTTCTGGCTTCATCACATTGCATCCGGGTATATGTAGGCCTGTGTTTCTAATACTTAATGGTATACAAAACGGTACAATCTCAAAACGCTGAGATTTACAGAACCTGATTTGTTTCCTCTTTTTCCACATATTTTTAAGTAAAAAATGTGAATGAAGTAGGGATGGTTAAGAAATGTTGACCATGGTTTCCCATATTACTAGCTTTGGTCGGATTTAGAATTTCCGTACTGTGCAGCTGCTTTGCCGTCGGTTATTTTTTTGCAACAGAAGAAATAGTTATTTAAGCCAATTAGATGGGTTATTACCATGAAGGGAGGTAGATGCATAAATAGTATGATCGTCCAACCCTCATGCATCTGTTTGCATTTTGGAAATGCTGTCCCTGTGTTTAATTCTTCTATAGATGATGCTATGGCACGAGGTTCATGGCATTTGCTGCAATGCAAAGATATATACTCTTTGTGCCAAATGGCAACAGAATGACCTGTGTTCCTCCACGCGGGCCACACATCAGTTTTGTGACACCTTTGGTCGTGTCCTTGCCTTGCCACTTCATGATCTTACAATGTAGGATCTGCACCGTGAAACGGGCAGCAGAGAGCACAGGTGGAAGTATGATATAAATCATTGGTACGCCGTACCACTATATCTTTTAATTTTTACATAGCGTCCCTTTAGTTCAAAGGCTCAAGAAACGCGTCCTTGACCCTAGTCTTTCTCCTGACATTTCTTTTATCAGTGGCAGAGCCTTTCATACGCATTATGGACCATTTCCAACTCAGAGCTCACAAAACACCAGTTACCTTGCACATCTGTGCTAGTTCAGCTGAGCAACACAAAGCCCCCATTTGCAGATTTGTGTATACCCATGAGGTCTACCATTTTGATATGCAAAACAATAAAGTTCCTTTAAGTCACTAATCAAATGTTTTTAACATCATGAAGAATGTGCCAGAAGTTTGTGTTCATCTAACTTATTTCATCATATGTCTTAAATCACTGAAAGTACCGTGAGGTAAACAAGATTTTTCAGGTTGGCATTATCTTGCATTCTGGGACTTATAGTTTACCATTCAGGACGTGAAAATTAAAGCCACAATGTTATTCTTTTGGCTTAACATGTTGCTATAAGGATTTACATGTGGGCCTGTGGCTTTATTATGCAATTTGTTTTTTGTAAGTAAACTCTCTGAGACATTATTACTTTAGACCTTGAAATCCAACTATTTGACCAAAGTTTGTGATTCTGGGGTCTCTTTCTCTCTCTCTTTCTCTCTCTTTCTCTCTCTTTCTCTCTCTCTCTCTTTCTCTCTCTCTCTCTCTCTTTCTCTCTCTCTCTCTCTTTCTCTCTCTCTTTCTCTTTCTCTCTCTTTTTCTCTCTCTTTCTCTTTTTCTCTGGAATATTATGGCTGCACCTTACATATGATGACTCTGTATATGTGCATTAACTGGCATTAGATAACCTTGCTGAAGCATTTGGCAGCCTCTGCATGTGTGAGTCTGTACCATAGTTATGGTGACTCAACCTGTCATATAAGGCATTAATTGACATTATTGTGGCCTCGACCTGCTTTGCTAGAGGACCCTGTGCCCGACACGAGGGTCCTGCTTGCAAAACAAAGCTCACTGGGCCTGCATCACCCAGGCCTCCCCCAGACTCGCACTGACCTATAGGGCAATGCGAACCAAAAACACAATGTTTGGGCCAGTTTCTTTGGTCAAAGTTGGCCACTTTTTGGCCAGTATGGGCCGGTTTGAGTTACTTCACTATGTGGCTAGTAGTTGTGACCAGTGTTGCTGAATAAATATTATTTATAAAAAAAACTCCCCCTTGGGTACTATTCAAACAGTCGGTCACAAAAGGAATTAATTGCAATTTGCAACTGTGGGTCACTTTTTCATTGGTACCTTATGCCCGAGTCCGACCCTCTGCAAGCCATCTATAGCACCGTGGTAGGCTCCCAGATGGACATGTTGCTGTCTGGAGGATCTTTTTATTTTCTCTTGACCACATTCTGCTTTGACAGAAGACTCTGTGCACCATCGAGGGTCCTGTCTGCAAAACTATGCTCCCTCGGCCTACAACACCCAAGACTATGCCTACAAGTTTGCAATCCTTCTGGAGTATTGCGATTCACTCCCAGTGGAATGCGTGACACACTGCCTCCCTTATTCAGTCCCCCCTGGGTGTCCAGTGCGGCTATCTGCAACTAAGGGCAAAAAGCTGCAAAGGGCAACTTGCTCTTTGGGTCTGTTAGGGCTGGAAAGGGCCTTGGGCCAGAACCTGGTTGAACGTACCCTTTACCTGACTTCTGTTTCCACACAATGAATCATTCGATACGTTGACTATCCTTGCACTGTGGAGTGTATTTTACCTCATAGGACTGTCCTGGGTGGTTTTGGCATCGTTAGATGGGCGGTTTAGCCCACCGCGTATTTGTCATGGTAACGCCACCACAGATGTACTGTTTTGTTTCTCGTCTGGTTCCTGCTACTTGGGAACACCGGACCACTCATGCTTCACGATGCTGCTCAGGACTCCTTTGAAAGTCACAGGCTCTGCGTCTCTCTCTCTCTGATTCCGCCTCCTCTAGGCTTAACATCATAAGGGTGCTTCACCAGTTTACGCTTTTCTCCCTCTGCTTGCACTACACCTTGGCTCGGCCTGCTCTCCTCTCCCAACCTCGTTGTCTCCATTATTTTTGTGTCTTCTCTTAAAGAGCCAGACCCTTCCTCTTGTACATAATGGTTTATTTCAGGTTTACCTTAACCTAAGTCTCTTGCCATTGCAATATTCTTCATAACTGATAGTCCCATACAGGCCATGATGGTGGAGGGCTTGCAGATTTCTTTACACGAACTGGAATCCTTGTCCCCTTTTGGGGGAGTCTCTCTCAGTGAGGTCCCACTTGCCCAGACCCCTACTGAGGTTTCTGGTGTGTGGGCTCAGCTCTATAGCCGCAAAGGGGAGGCTCCCCCTTGGGGAGAACGGACGAATACCTGTGATTCGTCACCCTGCATGATTTCTGCCCCTCATAGCCTTGATAGGTTTGCTGTAGCGGGACCCTGTCACCTGGTCCTTATGAGGTAGTCTGATCTTCACCAGATCTCCCTCTTTTACCTCACTTCTTTTGAACTGCCCTGCGGTGTCATGCCACTTCTTCATGTGACCCTTACTTTTCTTGATCCTCCACGCCACCTCTTCCATATTTATTGTGTTATCCTCCCTGACTCTGTGCAGCGATTGTCGCACTAACGTAGATGCAGCTCTCCTGCCTCTCAACCTGTGGAAGGGTGACACCATGGTGGTTTCATTTGAAGTGAGCAGCCAATGCCTCTTTCACTGTCTTGTACAGGTCCATACCTGATACTATGGCTAGCTGAATGTCTCCTGTAGAGGAGCAGTTACATACCTCTGCAGGAAATCCCGCCCCCCTACCGCCTATGTGTTGGAAGCTTGAGATTGTGCCATGCGTGACACCAGCAGTTGTGAGAATACCATGGCGAATATATGAAAGAAGATCTACTCTGGGAAAACCCTATCAAATGTATCCCCAAAGAGATGAAAATCTGAGGGAGGAACTCCCTGAAGGAATATGAAAGAGCGTGAAAGAGAAGCCAGTGACATCACAAGAGGCAAGCGTGACACCGCCTCGAGAATACCGGCTGAAGAGAATGCATGGATCTTACAGAAACTGATGAGGAAGTTAAGAATCGAGTGAACTTTCACATGCTGAAAAGATTGCATGTGTGTGAAGCACTGCAGAAAATGTAAGCCGTTCAATAACTGTACAAATGCTGTAATTCAAGTAGACTAAGTGATAATAGAAGCTGGCTATATGTAGTGAACAGACTGCAGGTGAAGCCGCCATTGTATAGAAGCTGGACATTGGTGTCATGAATTTTAGTAAGAAAGGAAAGGCTGAGAACTGTCTTGCGGCAATAATTAGCTGAGATTGTGGCAAAGAATGGCAAGGCTGTCTGGCCTGGTACCAAAGCTGAAGCAAGCCAAGGTCGGCTATCTATTGTTAAAGGCAGTAATCGTGTGAAGCTGAGTTATCCCTGGTTAAGGTGCAAAGAAAGAACACCAAGCATGCCAAATTTTATTCATTTAAAACATTTAAATGCTGCAAAAGGGACCAAATCATGGTCTCCGGTCACGTGAGCCAAGGATGGAAATAGAGTTGAGCTTGGAGTTCTAGAACGATAGTGCATGCTCGCACTCCCTTATATTCCCAGATACAAGGATACTTTGCAAGGCCAAGTTCAAAGACAATCTTCATGGCAGAAGGCATGGGTGATGAGAAATGCTGGGATAATTGGTGGGGAGGTAAAGTCATGTCCACCTCCTGGCACCTGGGTCTGAGCTTACGTGCTGCTAAGTGAACTGAATGTTCCAGACATGGCACCAGCATGCCAACCAATTATAGAGGGCCATATAACAAAGGACCTTCTAGTTTGTAGACCAATGATATACCGTGTACTTAATAGTGTTGAAGATTACATGTTTTAGAGGTAGTAGGCATAGGTTGTCCACCTGACAGTAGATATTCAATCACAATCCCACCCATTATAGAAAGTATACTTGGATGTTCCCCTTGAACGTATCACAAGCCCTCGTAGGTTTTTCTCATTTGCCACATAGTATGACGTCACCCGTGACAAATTTTTAGCATATAAATGTGTTTTTATGCAAATCTAATTGTGAAAGTTCGAGCGAACGTCTGATGTCCGTTGTAACTCCCTGTTTTAGATCATTGTTAATAAAACAGCAACCTTTGCCATCTTCCTGAATTGGTTTGATTATTTGGTGTCTGAGTCATTCTAAATCCCCATCCATTGCATCTACGTTATCCAAAGGGCTCTACGCTCACTACTTTTACAAATCAATGTATTTCCACTAGCACATTGGCCTGAGGGTGATCTAAGGCTGCCTTATGTTCTTGTCACGCATACATTTTGTCATTTCAGTTGGCGTCAATTGGACTGCGTTGTCTGTCGCTATCTCTTTGGGTAGCCATTCTCTTTCGAACTGCATCATCGTGGTCATGTCGGGCACAAAATCAGTCTCTACCCTCTTAGATAAATAGTTTAATACAATTCCGTACATATGTTCAGAATTCATGAATTCCAAGGCCTATGAAATCCAATCCTAACTTCTGCCATACCCCCTGCAGGATCACTGTTGGAACGATAGGTGGCTGCTTCACTTTTAATATTTTGTTGCTGTTCAAACATATTCCCATCATGTTCTTTATATCTTGGTCCGTGCAGAGCCACCAGTACGATTTCCTTATCCTTCATCTTGTCATGTTGCTTCCTTAGTGCCCTGAATGGGCCCTGTTATAGTATGATTTTTCTTAGCGCACAGGATTATCACTTGGTGACCCCTGAATAGTAAGCTGTTCTCTTCATGCATCTCATCCCCTACCTTCCAGCACAGTCGCAGGCCTTCCGCAATATCCCTTTCATCCTGTCATCCATTCTTGACCCATCTCGTAAACTTCGTCACCAATTTGTCTTTGGCTGATTCCTCTACCCTGTGTCGCTCACTCATTTCCATAATCTCCTTGCTCCTTAAATCACTAACTGATGCCACTAACCACTAGTCTTGCAAGAATGTGTTTTCTTTGTCATTTTGTTCAAGCAGACATGACGTGCAATCAGCCTGAAAATTCTTCCATTTGGGAGTGTGCATTATTTCATATGTGTATTCCTGTAGTTTGGCTGCTATGCGTACTAGCCATGGAGTAGATGTCTTTGTACCCACTAGCCCACTTGGTTCAGCATGTGCACCAACGGCTTGTGATATGTAACCAAATGAATCTTGGTTCCCCACACAATTCCTGAAGTATTCTACTGTCCATGCGAGCATCTCCTTCTCTATGGCTGAGTAGCTTTTCTCCGTCTCTGACAGTATCTTAGATGCAAACTCTTCAAAATGCTCAATGTCACCTCTTTTCTGTTAGTCGGTCCTAGACCATAGGCGCTCACATCTGTGATGATATACGCCATCCACATAGGGTTGAACGTTTGTAGGCAGGGGCTTCCACTATCATTTTTTTCTTTTACCTCTTCAAATGCTGCGTTCTGCTCAGTTTTCCAAGAGTACTTCACCCCTTTCTTCAGTAATTCCCTCATGGGTACTGCCATTTCTGAGAATCGTGGTACAAATTTCATGTAATGCTCCACAACACCAAAGAACGACCTCAGTTCCTCTTTGGTGGTCGATGCTGGTGCCTTGACAATCGCTTGTAGTACATTTTTCTTGGGCTAATGCTTTCTTGTGATAGCTTATACCCCACCTCCTTCGTCTTGATTATACACTTCTTGTATCGCAACTTCATCCTGCTGTTTATTCAGCACATTTCTCAGTTCTACATCATGGGTCTCTTCTTAGCATAAGTTAGAATATCCTGAAAGGATGATACATTTTTTATATTGCGCATCATCATCTGAAACACTGAAGCGCTGAGGATAGGCTGAACTATTTTTTGGTATAGAACCAAGTACCAAATGGAGTGATAAACGCTGTCAGTGACCAGCATTCTTAATTAATGTAGACTTCTTTGATGATATTAATCACGCATGTCTGACTTTGAGACGTCCTTCATCTCCATCATCAGAATCAACTCATTGATGCTTGGTAACGTTAGTATATCCAAATTGAGGCTGTGCAGGTCTGTTTTGATCCTAATGTCGTTAGATTGCTGCTTTTTGATGAGAATTAACAACTTAACCATTCCGACGATTCAACCGTCTCAACCATGCCCTCCAACATCTTCAGGAGCTGGGTTTGTAATACAGCTCTTGCAGTAGCTGGGACTTGTCCGACTGGCACTAACCTTTCTCTCAACTGAATTTAATGTATGTAGTTTTTTATTCTTCCCAGGTCTCCTGGGAACAATCTTGGGAACTCTTCTCTGTATAGCGATGTCCCTCCTACTCTTATGGATATGGCTTGATCTTCTGTACAGGGATCTAGCCTGATATTCAATTTCGCTTGGTCATCCCAACCAAGTACTGCAGGCCGCTCCTCTGAGAAATATACTCTCATCACTGTCTTTAAACTCTGTTTCCATTTATGTTCCGAACAGGCACACAGTGGCACCCCCAAATACCTTGGGTTGGTGTGTCGTCTTTCGATCCTCCACTTTGTAGGTGTGAATGGGCAATATGGTCACTTCTGACCCCGAATTCACCATCACACTGGATTAATTTCCATTTACTTTGATCAGGCAGTGAGGTTTCTCTTGTTGTTTTCAGACTTTTCACAATGATGACTCCTAGTCGATAATCTTCTGATGACTCTTCTTCTGCCGTTTGTTCCTTTACTGCTACAGACGTCACTTTCCTTCGTCAACAGTGACATGCCGTGGCTAAATGTCCAGTTTTCTTGCAGTTGGTGCCTTCTTTGCCTCTAGCTGGGCATGCTGTAACATTTGTAAGATTGTCAGGTTCTCGCACATCTGTGGCATCTCAGAGGTTCTGTGTGTGTGTCCCTTTTCTCTGGCGTCATTCACTGGCATTTCTCTTTTCCCTCGATGATGAGCATACACCTCTGCACTCTGAGTTTCCCGCTCTGGCAATCTGAATGTCTTTGCCTGACTGTAGTTCTTTTTCTAGTATGTACTTGTCTTGCACTTTTCTGCTATTTGTGTGCACCCACCACCATGTTGCAAATGATATTTTCTGTTCCCAAACTTACATATTGCCACCATATGTCTCACTCTTGTGACGTAGTCATCTACATGCTCTGCATTCTCCTGCTTCCTGGTGTAAAATCGTATTCTGTGTAGTACGGAGTTCTTCTTGTTGCACAATCTCTTTAACGATCCTCCTGATGGCTTCCTTACATGCATACGTGTCCTCATCTGCTTCAGGCTTTAATCTGGGAAATATTCTTTGCCCTAGCACCCCATCACATTCAGCCGTAGGGCCTTCTTCCGTTCTGCCCCTCCCAAGGCATCCACTTAGGCATTAAATAGCGGTTTGCACTGTGGCCCTGGGATCACTGTCCTAGGTAGAAACGATGGTGATGATGTTGCTCCTTGCATGCTTCTGCTTGAGCTTTGTGTGGCCGCTGCTGGTCTGTTCCCGTCTTCATCGCCAATTAAATTGTGGCCTTTCAAGAATGAGCCACTCTCAAGCTCGTAGTATGAAGCTTTTACTTCTAACAAGTAGAACTATTGCAGACTAGCCAGTTGGAAGCACTGCCTTTATATATATCAAATCTTGTGCTGGTGTAAAGTATTGCAAGTCCCTAGGGATGTGTATGGTATCAGCAGGCGGAGCGCCGTGGGTGCGACTACTCTCCTCACAGGTCCGCTCCCGTCGCTGTTTTCTGCGCTGCCCTGGCGCTTGGGCAGACAGTCTCGCGTGATGGCAGCCAGGGCCAGAGCCGCTTTTGTGCTACTGGTGCTCCACACGTACCTGCACTTGTAAGGCTTTTTTATTTTATTGTTCTTTTACTTGGTTTTTTTATTCTGGATGTTAAACATTTGCAGGCTAATGCCATTGTGATGTCATTGATATTAACACGATAGGCTTTTGTATCCTGTATTGGCATAGTCCTCATGTGTTTTTATTTTTTTTACACCGC
Source organism: Ambystoma mexicanum (assembly GCF_040938575.1). Classification (NCBI taxonomy): domain Eukaryota; kingdom Metazoa; phylum Chordata; class Amphibia; order Caudata; family Ambystomatidae; genus Ambystoma; species Ambystoma mexicanum. Next base: position 642,929,951 of record NC_090931.1, read on the forward strand.
TGCCCGATAAGATAAACCTTACTGTGCTGTCTGAGTTTATCTCGCCAGTCGACTTTGGGACTGAAAAAGTTCACATTCTGCCCGCAGATTGAGAAAAGGTGGACATGCCTGCTCTCAGGAATTGGCCCTGGACAGCAAGCGGCCTCCTTCCAGCTCCCAAGGGTATAATCAGAAGAGGCGGTTTACTTCTGCAGATTAGCAATACTCTTCGTGCGAAGGCTGGGAGGGTTAACGAGTCACCTCTCAGCTATATAGCTGGACGGTCTCGAGCATGTGCCCTCCACGGCTATTTTATCAGGGTGCAGGGTTCACACAGTGACGCTGCTCCCCAGTCATTCAGAAACCACACACATGGAAGCCTGCGCCTTTTCCGGTTTTGGTCTTTCTCACTCGTAATTAGGTGTGTGGCGCCCCCTGTACCGCTCCCCTCGCCGGGCGACACGTCCGCACTGAAAGAGAAAGTCCTGCACACTGTCTGTAGTCTCGCACCCTGGCAGAAGTTCCGGCCCACGGGCAAAGGTCACGGCGGGGCCGTGCGGCTGACATGCGGCCAATAATCAACAGTTAAAATTAGACTTTCTGGAGGAAGTACCCAGCATTGTAGAAAACACATACGTTTCCTCCCTGACACTACCGCGCGGACGTCGGACGTCGGTGTCGGAGCCAGGCGGTGCCCTGGAGTCATTTCAGTTTTTTTTTATTACTTTTTCACCTTTGCCTAATTGTTTTGTGTATCCTCAATGTCGTCTTGGCAACGCGCACCGGTGCAAGGATATTGTGCTGTGCCCACCTGCTCCACCACCGGGCACCGTTTCCTGCAATTCTCTCAACGAGGGCGGGCTTGACCCGATCTTAACCGTGTGACGCCTATGCCCCCACATTCCCCACGTGTCCTGCTGCTGGCTGTGCCGCACCTCCAATTGCATGTGCCAGGCAGCTCTATAGTGCACAGAATTGACCTTGCCCAGGGCCTGAGCTGGCAAGGTCTGCCCCCCACCACCGCCCAAATCTGTAAATGCCCACTCTGCTGCGCTTTGTGGGTGTATGTTAATGCCACTTCAGTGTGCCCAACTGCATTAGCTTCACCCATTTACCTCTTTCTGCAGTAGACCCATCTCCTTACCACTTTCTTAAGGTTGCATGTATTTAGCTACTTGGATGACTGAGGTGAGCTAAATTCGTCTGAATAAGGCCAAGTAGTTAAAAAATCCATAAATATTATTTTTGGTGTCAGGCTTGCAAAGGCGTTCATTTTTCCTTTGTTATCTGTATGGCCAAATGATGCTCCAGTGCACATGCTCTTCCTTCTGAAAAGCATGCTGCCCATTTCAGGGTCAAGAAATGGTATTCACTCACAGTTTCTCAGGCATAGTCTTGTATTCCGAACTGCCTACACCTTTTCCGTAACCTTCTCCCTGGACACAAGTTCCAGGTTTAAAGAAAGATTTGGTTAGGTGGTCTTTGAAAACTAACAATCCTACTCCGTGCTCGCCATATTCTTGCCCCTGCCATCCTAATCCTGTGTGTCTTCTACTTGGAAACCATCCTTTTTCTTAGGAATAGGCAGGGCCTACTTTCGGAGTGAATATTGCTGTTCTCAGCTCCCTCCTTATCTGATTAACCATCCCAAGGACTCAGCCTTATTTAGATACCAGTCTGTGGGACAACTGAGGAGCAACACACAAAGATTCCCTTTTGTTTTTAGCAGATCAACTCATTTTATTTGTTCTAACTCCATCCTTGGTGCAAGGCAAATCGACACAGTTGGGAAATGCTATGGTATACTGCTTGCAATTGATCTCCAGTGTTTGCAAAGGCCCTGCTCTGAGACCCAGAGTGGCAATGTTTCTTCTGACATCAGAGGTCAGTGCATGGGAATCTGGGTAATTTTGCAGACTGCCAAAGTTAACTTTCTGCCAAAGCAGCCATGAGATGATGGTTATCAGAGCACCAATCACCCTCTAGTCAAACGCCACCTTCTGGGCAGTAGGATTATACAATAGACTTTCCTCTATCAGACAAGCCCCTCATTACAACACCGGCGCTAAACCATGGCGCTATTAGCACCATGGTCGGTGCCGGTGTTGTAACGGGTCCGCCAAGGTTCAATGGGGAATTACCACCCCATCCCAAGGTTGGCGGGGGGGGGGGGCGGTAATTCCCCATTGAACCATGGCCCTTCCCCATTCCCATTTTCGCCCCATAGGGCTCTATGGGAATGGGGAAGGCGCTAAGTACGGTACCGCAAATTGCGCTACCGTACTTAGCACCAAGGTCCCTTTGCGGGTCCCTACTTTAACGGCTGGTCTAGACCAGCCGTTAAGGTCAGGTCCTGCAAAGGTACCTTGTAGTAAGGTGCTAAGTGGTTAACGGCACCGCAGCCTTTTACGGCGCCGTTAAACACTTAGCGCCAGGGTCGTAATGAGGCCCCCTCCAAGCGCCTGTATATCAGATGCATTTATGGTTTAGAGCTGGGTATCCTTGGTTTAATTTGAACCTTTTGTTTATATCTTTTGTGATGTTGAAGATGTGCACTTTGGCAGCAATTTAAACTTTCTTTCGCAGTTTGCTTTCCGTTTCTCTCTTCCTGGGGATACATTTATTAAGAAAATCTGTGTCAAAGGAATTCTGTTGCTTTAAATGTGCTGGTTACTTTTGTTGGCAAAAAAGATTGCGGTGAAGTGCTGCACTCTGTGAGCATTTGTGGGACACGAAGAATAGGGACTTCGGTACTTTACACAACTCTGATGGGCTCATGGAAACCACAAAGGATGGCGCCCAACTTTGTGATGGGAACATACTCTGGCTTGAATCTCGCGGTCGCAGAGTTTGTAGTGTGCCTTTAAAGTAGTGGTTTGCTGGAATCAAAACAGACTCACAAAATGCAAGATAAGCTTCTCACCACTAGGACTGCGGTGCTGTCATCTCTTTATATTCTGAATGTCTTTGAATTATGGCACCCATAGTGTCAAAAGTGGACAATGTACAGAGCCATGGCCATCACACCAGAAAGGGTATGGTATCACACACCCAGGAAGCACCTCAGTCTAACCCGCCTCAATTTTTGTGCAGGCAACAAAAACAAAATCTTCCATTTTCAGATGTGGCGGAACAGGGCAGAACTGTCACTAAAATGTTGCACCATTAAGCATTTGCCTGCCTGACTCTTACATAACGCAGTGTTATTGTTGGATGTCCGTTGTCACTGCACCTATGGTGGCTGCATGACACCATAACGATTTAACTCAAGGGACACACTCTTTAATAGTGTATAAAGTAGCAGAGAACACAAGACATAAACTAGCACTTGAGTTGTTTGCGTTTATCTAGAGCGTCCTGTTTTGTTGAAGAATATTTGCCTCGACCTTGGTTTTGTGCCACAGTGTATGCTTTGATGAGACATTCGGCAGACCACTGTCCGCCTTGTCAATGGATGTAAATCAGGAGCTGGATAAGGGTTTTTGTGGAATGCTAGTGAATTTGTTGGCAGAGGGCTGCCAATGAATTGATATATTTGATGGTGCATTGTGGATGGAGGGGATGTTTGCAAGAACCTAAGTAGAGACACTGCACGATTGTGAAAGCGTGATAGCAGGTGTTAACTGCAGTTTTCATTGTCTTGGCGCCTAATATCTAATGCTGTCAAATAATTGTGTCGTTTTTTGGGGTCAAATTCTATTCCTTGCTGTATAGCTCTTAATTGTCTGGGAGTAAATATTGTACATCCACACAATGGGTGATATGCGGTATCCCATTCAAGCATCCATTTTAGGCACTGGTCCGAGTCTGTTTTCAGTGCAGTATTGCATCACACGCAAACTAGCTCTCACATATTATTCCTAGTTAAGTAACCAATGGAGAGGCTAAGATTATGTAATTTGGATGCATCAACGACTCCTTCTCTGGCATTAAGGGGCATTGCAGGGTGTACATCCATGTTTCACCTGTCTTGCTACCAGTGAAATTTGCAATTTTCTTTTTGTTAGAGCAGCTGCCATTCGTAAGAATAATATTGCATTCTTACATAGCGCTTCCTGTCAGACTCCCCTACCTTCTAAGCACTGTAATAACAGCTGTAATGGCCACATTTTGAATGGTACTTGGTTTAGGGACCTTGGAAGAATGAAAGGCAAAGTCGGCCCTATTGTGGCATTCGATTGGGCAAAGTTCAGGCTGCCTCATGCCAGACACCAAGAATTTACTTGTGTAGCTATCCAGTGCTGGATATGTAGACTATTGTGTTGCAAAGACGTGTAAATGGGCCCGAAGCTCCCTTGTATGGATGACATGCAACAGTAGCTGTCCATTGCTTAGAAGATTGTAACAATGGATCTGCATTCTTCTTCTCCATGGTCTTGTGCTCGCCACAATCAGTACTTCTTAAGTAGAAGGTTGTACCCTAGTACAATTGATGCCTTTTCGCGGAAGGAAAGAGGATCTTCCCATCCCCCTAAGCGGTTCCGAATGAGAAACAAACTGTAAACCGCACATCGAGGGAGCAGAAGCGAAGAGGGTGCACGCACAAGAGACTGTATTATTGTGTAGTGCATGCATGAGGAGCTATATAATAGAGGAGAGTGTAAACGCCATTGTAGTTGTTGGCAGCCATGTTAGTACGTAGGCCCAAGTGCGGCAAAGAGCACCAAACGTGTTAGTAGTAGATTTGTATGGCTCACGCCGACATAACCCCCACCACGAGTGAGCTTCAGAGAGTTACAAGACCTCATTGGCTTTGAGGCTGTAGGCCTTCGCGCCCCGGAAAGAATGTGCTCTGCAAGGCCACGAGAAGGGGCAGAGCACCTCTTGGCATTTACTATTCCACGATACAGATAGCATGACCCTTTAGCACCAACACCCCACACATTAGAGTTACAGCCCTCCTATGCTTTGATCGCAAGACCCCACGTACCACGGCACCAGCCAGGGCCAGACTACCGGCCATAAAGCTGTAAGAACTCCCCCCTCCCCCCCGATCGATTAGAAAGCAAGGTTATCTTGCGTTCACATTTGAGTCATGTGAGTTGTACTGCGAGGTGCCAGGGAGGGAGAAAATTATAGCTCAAAGCGAGGGTGGAGGACCTTCGAGGCTGCTGGCACATTTGGGATTGAATGAAGTATGCAAGTTGGTATGACCTTGGCTCTCCCCCTGGGCCCATCCCTGTGTCTGCCAGGTGTAACATTACAGTGATAGAGTAGCATTGTTTTTCAAAATAATTGCTTGTTAGGCCCTGTTTTATTGCAGACGACGAGCACAGCAGCACCGACGTGGACAAAGACGGACAAGAAGGCTGGTACCAATGGCCTTGTATCCCCTATGAAGTGGGCCGCCCATGAATATGGTCACTCCAACCAGCCTCGTGGGTTTTTACTGTATATGATGACGACCGTGATGACACAAGATGTCCTTTTAACTTGCTGCACATCCGCAATTTGCCAGAACATTTGGCGGCAGCAGAGTTCTGTGCTGATGCATTTGTATTTTGTAGAAATAAATACTTGTTATCCTTGCCAGCGGCGACTTGGGCCTTTTTCCCTAGCAGGTTTTATTTTTTTCTGGTGTGAGCGTGCAGGAGAGTGCCTTCAGTACCGTGTACTATCAATGTAAATTCGGTGGCTGAGAATCAATGCTGTGCTAATTAAAATGCCCATTCATTGGATTAGGTGAGGCTACCATGGTAAAGGAGATGCCTAGCACGCAGACGGCTGTGGATGCCATGGTTCGGTACATTTCAATCAGTTCAAAGTGTATGGATAGTGTGCTACACAATCTGTTCCCATTGAGTGGAAGGTTACTGATAGCGTGCTTCATTAGATGCTCTCCGAGTGTCTACGTACGTACCGTTTATGTTCATGAATTGGAAGGTGTGAGTATCTATAGTTTGGTTGAGCCGCATCGTGGGAAAATACCAAAGCTCAATAAATACCCACTGCTTGGAATGGTAAAGGAGACGCCATCTTCTGGAAAGGTGTGGATAACCTAGTACAGCCAATTCTCATTAGGTGAAAGGATGTGGATACAGTGGCATAGTATAAAATCTTTGAGTCGAGTGGTGTGCTACCATGATTAAATAGATGTCCATCAAGAATGTTAATGTTATCGGCCAGTCCATTCCCTTTGAGTGAAAGTGTGTGTAACCCATTGAGTGGAATGGTCTGGCTACCGTGTTGCAGGGGATTGCCATTGGGTGGAATGGTCTGGCTACTGTGTTGCAGGGGATAGCCGTTGGGTGGAATGGTCTGGTTACCGTGTTGCAGGGGGATACCCATTGGGTGGAATGGTCTGGTTACCGTGTTGCAGGGGATACCCATTGGGTGGAATGGTCTGGCTACCGTGTTGCAGGGGATACCCATTGGGTGGAATGGTCTGGCTACCGTGTTGCAGGGGATAGCCATTGGGTGGAATGGTCTGGCTACCGTGTTGCAGGGGATAGCTGTTGGGTGGAATGGTCTGGTTACCGTGTTGCAGGGGGATACCCATTGGGTGGAATGGTCTGGTTACCGTGTTGCAGGGGATACCCATTGGGTGGAATGGTCTGGCTACCGTGTTGCAGGGGATAGCCATTGGCTGGAATGGTCCGGTTACCGTGTTGCAGGGGATACCCATTGGTTGGAATGGTCTGGTTACCGTGTTGCAGGGGATACCCATTGGGTGGAATGGTCTGGCTACCGTGTTGCAGGGGATAGCCATTGGCTGGAATGGTCCGGTTACCGTGTTGCAGGGGATACCCATTGGGTGGAATGGTCTGACTACCGTGTTGCAGGGGATAGCCATTGGCTGGAATGGTCCGGTTACTGTGTTGCAGGGGATACCCATTGGGTGGAATGGTCTGGCTACCGTGTTGCAGGGGATAGCCATTGGCTGGAATGGTCCGGTTACCGTGTTGAAGGGGATACCCATTGGGTGGAATGGTCTGGTTACTGTGTTGCAGGGGATACCCGTTGGGTGGAAGGTTGTGGCTACCATATTGAATGAAAGGTTGTTGGTACCTTTTTACGATCAAGGAGATTCGGGGGAAGCATGTGGATACACAAGGCACCTCTGCTATGTATTCGGTGCTGTACTGATTCTTATAATGTTCAATTCATTATGTCTGCAATATTCTGCAGGTGTAAAATAGAGATGCTCTTATGAGGTTGCATTCTTTTTTTCATTTGATGTTTTTACGGGTGTTTTCTTTAGAGTGTGTGCGTGATTCTGCTCTACTTAGCATTTGACCATTGACAGCAGCTGGCTTGGTTCATATTTCATATGTTCTGTTAACATGAGAATGGTTGTGTTTTGTGCATAGCACCGGCTGGAGAGTCTAACATATAAAGTGCGTGTGCATGCACACAGGTGTAGGGAGTGAGTCTGCCCGTGTTCTAAGGCTGCATGATTTTGGCTCATAGGTGGTGCTTTAGTGCCACCTAGTGATGCTACATACTTCCGGCACTCTGACATCCGCATTCGTTTTGGCTTCTTCTTGGTGCCTTTCAGCACCAAGCAGTGGACGCCAAAGCTAATGTTCTGCATATATGCAATGTGGTGTGCACACTAAAGTGATCCGGGTTGCCGGCGGGGCCAGTGCAGTGTAGCACTGCACGCCTCCGCTTGTGGCACTCCACCGGCGGCTGCCCGGGTCGGCCTTGCTAGGCTTTGAAGGACACCTGCATGCCTGAAGGACTTACCTCCAGCAATTAAAGCTGAACGTGTGGTCTTTGCCTAGACATGCTTTCTTATGCTGCTGCTGCTGCGCTGTGATATGTTGCACGTCAGAATTGTACCAAGAAATGTCCCCTACGACAGTTGCAGGAAAAAGTAGTCTAACTTAATGAAAACCATTTCTGGGATCGGCTCACTTAGTGTGTTGCACAGCCACTGTCTTTTTTTAAAAAAAAAAATGTTATTAATACGTTGGCTAGGAATGTGGGAAGGGGAGCGATCCAAGTGAGTTGGCTGCTTCCTTTTCCTCTACTCTGCCCACCTGCTGCAGCGCAACACCTAAGCCCCATGCGTGAGTTCGCGTGCACTGACCTCTGGCGCTGGAGGGTTGGCGAGCGCTTCCAGGTGGATGCACTTTTTCCCTCTCTGTGAGCTGAAACGCCACAGAAAAAGATCCATAACGACCAGGCTAAAATGAATTCCATCCGCAGCCAGTCCTCTGCCAGCCCTGGCCCGCATCGCGAAGCATGGTGGGAATTCTCCTGCGCTGGGCTGCTTCCTGTTGACCCTACCTGCAGCTGAGAGTGTTATTAATCTGGGGCTTTAGGACCTTTCCCACCTGCATACTCGCAGATCTTCAATGGGAAATTCTCTGCATTCACTGAGCCAGATGTGCTTGGGCCTCTTGCCTCTCTCGGGAATATCTATGGCAGTGGTCGAAGTAAGCGGGAACGGTCAGGAGCGGTGTTCCACTACTTTTACTGCTAACAATTCCACTACTTTTTGCAACAATTTTCACCATTCCGGAACTGTTCGTGAAGTTAAAGCACATTTCTCCACTGTATGTACTATCCAGTGGAAGTTAAACTGAAATCTGTTCCAGCTCAATTGGCTGTCAATCAGCATGGTTGCAACTCTTGAAAAATCTTTTCCACGGTGCCCCCTTCCTGCCTACCATGTCCTCCCCTGGGGTCACGGTTCCACTACTTTTTGTTGGTGTATTTCTTACACTGATTTATGGCTGAAACGATTTAGCGGCACTTTCACTCTTGTTCTTGCCTTTTTCAAACCTGCTTTTTGTGTCTCCAAGGCCCCTTCAGCGACCCAATAGTGTACTTGATCCATAGATTAATGGGGACTGGTTGATTTCCGGCCTTGGGTCACCTGAGACTGGCTGCACCAACACGGAGTTGCTCATACACTAACACTGCACGCGGAGGAGGGGCTGATCTCATCCCTTAGTGAGCACTGGCTTCCAGGAGACAGCTGGCAGTGGGACTCGGATGCATCCCCACATCACTAGAAATCAGAACTATGGCGTTTGAATGAATACAATTTCACATGGAGTCTTCTCTGCACCGATTTCCCCTCAATCCATAAGGAAGTTATATTCCACTCTTGCTTATTACAAAATGGGGGAACCACTGCTATTCACTCTTTGCCCCTACAACCTCTCCCTCAGCTTTAGCGTACTTCATTCTTCTTTGCTTTCTTGGTCCGTTTTGGGTGTCCGCCTTTTATCCACCCTATTCTCTATTACTGTTTTATGCAATTTACATTTTACCGTGAATTTTAAGATGCTTTTCCCCCCCATTGGTATGCGTTCTAAGGGATCACACGGACATGATTCCTTTTACATGTATGAGGTGAAAGGGGCAGTGGTCGAAGTGTACGAAAAGAAGTAGTGGAACTATGTTCCCTACTGGCCTGCAGCGCTCCCCACAGACCCCATTGCCACGCCCCCTTCCCTGCACAATAATAAAAAAAACATGTGTCTGCTCTTTAAGGAAACGTCCTGTGCAGTGCAGTGAAAGTGCAAGTTTCAACTTTTTCCTACATTTTTATTTTAAAACGAAACCGTTCTGGAACGGTTTCTTTTTAAAATAAAAGTATAGGAACGGTAAAACATAATTAAAAGAAGTAGAGGAGCACCGCTCCCGCCCACTTCGAACACTGGAAAGGGGAGATCTACAGCTCCAGCTATTCATTGTACCGATTCACACCAGAGAAAGAACCCCTGTTCTTATTTTGGGGTAGAAGGGAGCCGGTCAGACAAGACCAACCTTACTTACAACATGAAGCTTCAGGTTACTAAGGGAAGAATGAGCTTTGCAAGTCTGACCACTGTAACAGTGTAGAGTGACGGTGTCCTGAGCACATCCTCAGAGTCAGGCCTTGGTGGCAGGCAAAGCAGAAACTTAGGAGACTCACAATTCCAAATGCATTTCAAGAGGTCCGTCATCCTTGTCACCATAGGGCGAGAGTCCAGACATCCCAAGACCCCATCAGGACTCTCCCAGACCTAGTCGGACCACGGGATAACACCATCCTGCAGCTCCCTTGCTCAGCAGGGACAACCCCCATCGACTTCAATAGGGCTATCTTCACTGTTTCCTCTGGGAGTGTTACCTCTCCCTCACACAACTATGCACCCCCTGCCCATTTAGTAGCCAGGCATACGAACAGCATTTACACAGCCCTCCAAAACAACCGAGAAACACAAGTGAAAAGTTGCAAGGTAAAGGGCAGAAAACGGGCGCAAGAATCTCCCTGCCCCCCTTCCCCACACCGCATGGAACTGCCTAGCTTCATGGCCAATCGGACCTAACACCTAACCTCCCTATCCAATCAGGGAATCGTTATCTGGCAAAGCATTATACAAGGGTTCCTATTCGGCATTTAGGGATTCGTGAAGGTGGAATGAAGTAAATCCTGGAGAGGAGTGAGTGGAGCCATATGGGGTGCTGAAGGGTCAAAGGGAGCGCAGCAACCAGAGCCAACTGATGGGCCCGGCAAAGTAGAGAGGGTGGGGGAGCTGAAAGGAGACGATCAGGGATATGCAAGGCGCCTGGAGCAGCTTCAGGCAGAGGAAGGCTCCTGGTCCAGGAGGGTGACCGGACAAAGGGAAATATGGGTGACTGAAAGAGTGCTGAGGGCACCAGAGCCATGTCACCTGGCAGGACAAGCCAGGCTCTGTAGACTGCTTCTCCAATGCTTAATTTGTCAAGTCTGGTTGTGGAGATTATCCCTGGTACTGGGTGGACATTCAGGGAATCGTAGAACAAAAAGATGGGCCAGCCGCACAGCACGGTCAGCAGACTATTAGATTTATTAGAACACAAGCCAGCGCATGTCATGCCAAAGGGGGCTTTCACAAAGCAAACGTGCATACAACAGAAGCCAAAACATCCCCAGCAATGCTCTGTAGGTTGAAAAGGGAGAGCCCTGGCACTTTTTAGCCCTGTGTATCCTCTTTCCTTCCAAATGAAGGGTCAGTGCTGTTCAAACCTGTAAAGCAAGCTTCCCTCTTCAAATCCTGTATGGATGTTCTGCCAAAGATGTTGCCATGAAAGTACCCCTTTGCCCCATGAAAGGCGTGCTCTCCACCACGAAGCTGGTCAACGCCCGGGACCCCTGAACACCCCTCCCAGATCTGTGGTGCAGAGCAAGCTCTAGCCGGGCAGACCTGGAACTTTTCAGACGGGCAGGCAGCCCCCTGACACGCTTTTAGGAGGTCTAAAGATGATGCTTGGCCGGCAGCACCCCCACACACCTCTAGGGAGGAGGCTTGTAGATGGCGAGCTGGGATCCAGCTGAGAGGCCTGCCTGTCCTACTTCACAAAATCAGGTCAGCCCTTCCAGCAAAACATAAAATGCATTTAAATGTGTGTGTGCAGCTCGAGGCCACCTGCACTGCCCTATGTATGTTTTCAATCCAGTTACATGAGCAGCGCGTGTCACAGAAACGAGCTCTATTCTCCTGTCCCTGTTCTGACGAGGGCCTTCAGCATTAGAAATGCTACAGAATTACTCTAATAAATACATTACAGAAAAGAAATCTACGTTTTAAAATAAAAGCGTGCTTGTATTCGCACCGTATTCACATGCAAATAACATCGAGAATGTGATTTTTTTTAAAACTGTTTATCCTCCACTCCAAAACTAGGGAGTGCAATACTCCCACCTGAAAGTCCTATCTGTTGCCCTGATGCTTGTGTAATATTCGGCCGCCAGCACCCTGGCACGCTTCTCTTTTGCATGGCTTTCTTTTGTTCCCATCTTCTTTTTGTGCGGCCTGGAGTAACTTCGTTTCTCTTTTCCTCCCCTCCCTGCACCCTCCCCTATAGGTTATTGCGGCCGACTGCAAGAGGGTCACAGTCCTGAAGTATTTCCTGGAAGCCCTGTGTGGACAAGAAGAACCTCTGCTGGCATTCAAGGGTGGAAAATATGTGTCAGTGGCACACGTCCCAGACACCATGGGAAAGGAAATGGGAAGCCAAGAGGGAAAGCAACTGGAAGATCAGGTACAGGCCACTGATGGGCTGGGGAGAGGGTCTCGGGAAGGGGGGACGTATGTCCACAGTAAGGGTGGCATGTGGAGAGACTGAAAAGCACATCTGCAGTGAGCTTGTTTGTGGAACAGAGCTCTTTGGTAAGGCTTGGGGGAGGGTCCAAGTAAAGGGAACAGATTGACTCCAGTAAGGGAAGAGGGGGCTATGAGTGGCAAAGCGTGTCTGCAGTAGTGCAGGCTTTTATAACAGCTGGAAATGGAAGATTACAGAAGGCTGGCGAGAGAGCAAGAAAGGAGTGAGTGTCGACAGAAAGAATAGGCAGAGGGTTTAGCATCCTCTGACGATGGGGCTCGCTCGCGTCTAAGCCCATCGGGGACGGCTATAACATCCCATAGTAAGGCTAGAAAGATGGTCCTGGGATGGGACAGGGGCATCTACAGTAAGACTGGGGCAAGGAGGACTATAAAAGGGGAGCCACTATGTACACCTATGTTGGGAGAGGCTCTAGAGGACAATGGACATTGTATATATGAAGATTTAATAGGGATTCGGGAAAGCACATCTACAGCCAAATTGTTCTCAATTCTGCAGCATAGACTTCTGCTATTACCCATAACCTGTGTGTGTGTTGTCTACCAATGATTGAGATCCTGTCCTACAATGCTTTCCAAAAGTCTCGTGGGTCTGGGCTGCCCGCGGATCACTATCACTTCCTCTCCTGCACTGGTAACAGTTTCCTCTTTGGTTTCTGGGCTGAGAGTGTGTGATCGACCCCATTTCACTACGTGCAGAGGAGCCGCTTGCCCATTGCCTGACTAGACTCTCCAGATTTGTACCACATGTGGATAGCTTACCTCTCACTAACCTTTCACCAGCACTCGAGGCGAACCCGAGAGAAGGAAGTGAGACTTGGCCCTCTGTGACTCGCTGTCCTTCCTCCTTCCCAGGGTAGTCGCTGTGCTGGAGTATGGGGGGATGTGGGGTGATGGGGCCAGGGCTGGTGGTAAATTGAACATGGCCTTTATGGTAGACCATATAGAAACTAAAAGCGTTCACCAAACACCCGACAGCCTGCTTCCCATGCTGAGCGTGCTTAGGGACAGAATGCTTGAGTGAGGCCGAGCTGCTGCGAGAAGTGTGTGTGTGTGTATATATACATAGGTTTGATTGCAAACAGAGTATTAAGAGCAGAGTGTGAAGGTATGCCATTTCCACCATTCACCATGGCTAAAGTAGCAAGCGTAGTGTCATTATCATATAAGGTATCACATGTTGCATGCTTGATGGAATCTGACACTCGGGCAACAGAGATAGATGTCTTGGGTTTATCAGTACATAACATGGGCGGGTGGCGTGTCTGGGCGTTTTGAATATGAAGCTGAAATGCTTTCATTGAATGAGTCCGGGTGCACAAGAGCCTGGTTCCATAAGGCCTTATGCTCTGTAGTTGATGAGTGTGTGACCTGCTATGGCAATAGTGCCTGGTGTGCAGACAGTTTACACGAGCCTAACTTGTAGCTGTTTTTTTTCTTTCTGTAATGTAGATGATGGTCCGGGTGTGGTCTCTCTCTATTCGGTAGCCTTTGTTTTGCTATTGTTGGGGATGGGGTTGTGTGAGTAATTAGTGTGACAGGTCTTCAGTCTCTGTAAGTGACTCTGATGAAAGTAGTATTTTTCTAGTGGTTCAGGTAAGATACTTTCCTCGGTTATTGCGATGTGTGGTCCTTGCAATCTTGTGTATAGCTGTTATTTATTTTTAAGCCTCAGATGTTGGAATTTGGTACATCTAAAATGGAAGGTCTTGATGGGCTGTTGGGGGGGCATGGTATCAGCATGAGTTATTTTGATGGAATTTTTGCTGAAAAAATTCCATCGAAAAATCTCTTTGAAATATATAGGAGTGGGGGAAGGGGTTAAAAGGTGGGGTTGGGGGAGAGGGAATACCACAGGGAAAGCAGGTGTTTAGGGCGGGGGGACTCCACCAAATAAAATAAAAATGTAATTCGGTTTTTTCTTTCACATAACCCTATCAGAGCTAAGTTCACCTGGCTTCAGTCCCAGTGAATTCGAATTACCGTAAAGTGAAAGGCCACCTACTGCTGTATGTGCACTCGCCCCTCTTGTACAGGAGAGGCGAAGGCTCAGAAATACTGCATGCACACCTTCAGCACCTGGCAGTACAAGGTGCCGCCCTATGGCCCCCGGTTCTATGCGGCACCTTGTACTGCCAGGTACATGGTGTAGGTGGCCTTTCACTTCAGTGTAATTCGAATTCACTGGAGAGGAAGCTAGGTGAATTTAGCTGCTGATAAGAGTAGAAGCGGAGTATCCAGCAAGGCAGGAGTGGGTCACACGGGTTATGAAGACATTTTTTTCTTTTGATGAGAGATCTTTTAATGTGTGGTCAATGGAAGGACCAAGGCCTAAGCATCCGTCATGGGCGCTCATGCCCCTTTCAGAAAATTACATTACATTGCAGGGTAGTTGCAGCTGGTGGATTTTGTAAAGGGAAGGGGTGCATAGGTTTTCCCTTAATTGGCCCGAGTGAGCACTCCTGAACTCATCCAGTAAGGTTTGGGGTAGTTCTCCCCTTTTGAAATGTTTAAAAAAATGGGTTGAAATCGTTAAATTTGCAGCAAATATTTCCAAAACATTGTATACCCATGAGGAATGTACGTGCCTTTCTGCGGGCAAACCCATGATGCACTCCACTAGATGCCAAGTAACCAACAGTGCACTGGAGCATTTTGCAACACCTGTTGATACTGGTAGACCCTCCCCGCCCCTCGAAATAATATCCCGAGGCCGTCTCCCAACAGGATATGCCAGCATTGCCCAAATCAGATCATGTCCGTCCACCTTCTAGGGTTTGTGTCCAAAGAATGAGATGAGGCTGATCCCAGCAATACATGCCAGCGTTGAATCTTTAAACGCATTTTCCTGCTGCTAGTGCTCACAGAAAACATGGAGCCGGCCTCAACAATAAATACCAGCACAGCCCACCGTTCATACTGTTAGTGCCCAAATGAGATCCGGCAGTCTCTCAATATATGTCTCAATAAATGTCCTACCCCGTGTATGCATCCTCTTGCTCTCCGTGCCCCATACACACACTTTCATGCAGACACTTTTTTAAACCTTCTTTTTCTTCTTTCTCTTCTTTTTTTGTGTCTAATATATAGGAATAATGGGAAAACTTGAGCTCGCCCTATACTGTCTTTATCATCTTAAGTTTAGTCATCATTGAAGAAGGTGTGCATCATGTACACCAGACACACCACATCTGCACACCAAACAGTCCGCCGTAACTTGGGCAAAGCTGATCATTTTGAGTGGAAAGGACTACAGCGGCATTGTTTGCCATTTCTGCAGCGAGGGGCTGCACTAGACATAAACTTCGCGAGGGAGGGGGCTACCTTTAGAGACAGCGTGGGCAGGA
This sequence comes from Ambystoma mexicanum, assembly GCF_040938575.1. Taxonomy (NCBI): domain Eukaryota; kingdom Metazoa; phylum Chordata; class Amphibia; order Caudata; family Ambystomatidae; genus Ambystoma; species Ambystoma mexicanum. The sequence goes on from NC_090931.1 coordinate 642,945,324, forward strand.
CGAACTTACTTTTTGGGGAGCACCTTTCCGTTCTCACCAAGAAATGTTTTGGGAACTAGTGTCAAATTAGCAGCCAATGGTGCAATTTAAAGCACATTGGGCCAATGGCATTGCCCAAAACGCTTTTGGATTTAATGGCCAAATGTACATTTTGTATGGCCAGCATGGGGATGTAGTACACGGTTGGCTTTGTGAAATGCTGATGATAGTTGGAGTCTCTTTAAGATGTCCGTGGGCAATCTTACTTTATTTATTTTATTGAGCATTTGTTAGACGCTCATACAAGGGACTATAAAAACGGGTCCCTGAATTTATGGCATGGCATAAAGTCACCTGATGTAGCATCACATAATATGGTATGGAATAACAAGGAATAAAAGCCAGGAAAAAAGAATGCTCTGCATTGATCTAAAAATAAATGCATGTAGCTGTTAAGTTTCTGAAGTGAAAAAGCTTGTCCCCAGTTATTGGGTGGGCTATTGGGCAAGGCATGGCAGCACCTCCTAGTCCAACCGACAGAGCATCTTGACACACAACTCCACCATCGAAACGCAGGTCTAAGAAAGGAATGCATAGCACCCAAAGACAAGTGCCCACGCTAAATGTCCATAGCCTCCACACTAATCCACCACAGATACACTGACACAGCTCTCCACGCCGACACACATTTAACATTAGCAATGTGGAGCAACATTGACCACTGCTCCAAAAACGTTCAAAATATCCAAGACCTTTCAGATGGGCACGCATCTACCTGGCAAAAAAAACCAACCTTACCCTGCTGCTATACTAGAATCTGTGGTGTGCTGTCTGGTTTGTGAAATCAAGTGATGTGGGACTGAGGGAGTGCCTGTGCAACACGAATGCAATTCTAGGGGATGGGCTCAGGGGCCACTAGCAGGAGCACGAAGGAAGACCTGATTATCCCCAAAATCATTTAATATACCCCATTTTAAAGTCGTTTTCTTTACTTCTCAGGACCCCAATATTTGTAGTTAGGTCACTGTGAGATTAAATAGTTTGCCCAGGCTCACACTTTGGTTAAGCAGACAGCGGGAAGTTTACCCCATTCTGTGATTTAGGCATTTGGTCCACATTCTTTCCAAGCTCTACTTGGCACATATGTGTGCTTAGAATATTTACAATAAATTCAACCGAGGTTGTGTGGTGCTTCGTGAATCACGCCAGGCACGTTTTATTATCATTTGTCCTTCCGTTAACACGTGTTTCGGCCTCTGGCTCTTATCAAAACAGGACATACATTAGATCATTTTTCTACAAACAATAGGTGTGCGTGTGATGGACAGAGACAAAGGGGGTTGGCAGAGGGTAGGATTCATGGGTAAGAAAAAGAAAACCGAACAATAAAAAGAAAAAGAGAGAAAAAACAAACCAAAATCAAATGTTTTGTCAGTTATTGATCATTAACGTTGTAGTATTCTTTCGCATGTTGTTTTGTTCAGTACATGCAGTGAGTGTTCATTTTAACTCACCCCAATTCTTCATTTGCGTGGCATATCTTTTTGCTAGGTTCCTCAGTGTCGTTTCCCATTAATGGTTTAGTCCATTCTTTCTGTAATACAAATACCATTTTTTTTTATTTTTTTTTTTTTATTATTACTTGTGTATAATCAAAGAAAAGATTTTTACAAGGATGCAATCTGAGAATATGGGGAGCATCTAGAGATTTGGGGGCAAAATCAAAGTGTGTCGTGTGCATTAGTGGACTCCAATGTTCTCTGTGGCGCGGACATCAGATGCTGGGAGCCTTGCCGCTGGTAGTGAATGGCCAATGGAGCGCCTAGGTTGCAGCGTTGATTTTGTTGAAGGCAGCTTCCATTATTTTGGCCGTCGCAGCAGCCCAGCGGGATTTTTCCCCAGATATCAGGCGGTACCACCATGTTTGCTCTTCGATCAGTATCGAGTCGAGCCATAGGGGAGATAGAAAGGCTGTACGAACTTGAGTTAAGGCGGGGCAGTTTAGGAGAAGGTGGCGAACGGTCTCGGTAGAGTCCGGAAGTTTGCACAGTCTGCATGTAGTATCGATCGCCAACCTTCTCATCGCTAAGATTTCCCGCGTATGGAGCAGATTTAAGCGCGCTCTTAGAAATATAGCGCGAAGCTTTTTGTCTGGGAATCTCAGACAGTACGCCATGGGAAGTTTCAGTTTATTGTAAGTCGGTGGAAGATGATTGAGGAACTTGGTTGCCGCCGCTTTGTCGGAAGTGTTGATCCAGTCTTGAAGTTTCAATTTTTCACTGACTCTTTGCGGGTTTGAGATCAGGTCGTTTACTGTACAGTGCAAGTCTTCCAGTTTGGTTTTTTGAAGGTAAGTCCAATTTTGGACAGCCTTACAGTTCGATGACTCGAGTTCTTGGGCGATGATGTTGGAAATTGGGAGGTCGTCCTTAATAAGAATCTTCCTGAAGAGGGCCAATGAGGCCCCACTGACGGAGGCACTTAGTGATAGGAGGCCCAGGTCGCGTCTGATGGCTTCGATTGGAATGGCAGTGGGTAGGCCTAGGAGCGATTTCCAAATGTAGGCTTCTAAGGCTCGCCACAGTGTGGACGGAACAGTGAACATGGCGTCCATGCCATAGGTCAGGGTCGGGACCATTTTACCTTTGTAGAAATTAATGGCCGGTACTAGTGAGAATTTGCCATACTTTCTGTCGATCGCTCTTAGTTGAGATGTAAGTTGTTTAGTTTTAGACCACAGACGTTGTTGCATTGTGAGTTCCTTCGAGGAGCCATCGAAGATCACACCTAAATATTTGAAGTGCGAGACCACTTCAATGTTGGTTTTACAGACTGACCAAGGTCGAGTTTTTTTCGTGAGGCGGCCCGATCTGGAGAGGATCATGATTTTCGTTTTCGTCTGATTGATCTGAAGATTGTTGGTGGTCATGTAGGCTTCCAGATTGTCTAGCTGCCGCTGGAGGCCTATCGGGGTTTGATCGAAGAGAATCAGGTCATCCGCGTAGAGAAGGCGTGAGAGGGAACTGTTGCCAAACTTCGGCGGGAAGCTTCGGACCTGGGCTTCCGAGTCTTTGTAGTCCCCCAGGAAAGCCACGAACAGAGCAGGGGCTAGAGGGCAGCCTTGTTTAACTCCTCTGTGAGCGGGGATTTCTTTAGACAGTGCTCCCTGTCTGTTCAACCGGACACTGAGTGTATTGTTGGTATGGAGGGCTATTATTGGTAGTAGGACGTCTTTCGGACAGTTCCAGTTTTCCAGCTTTCTCCACAGTTTACATCTCTCAACTTTGTCGAATGCCTGAGAGAGGTCGATGAACGCCACGTAGACTGTGGGGGACCCTTGTTTTATTTTGGCTTTCAGAATGGTGAGTATAAGGATGTTTAATGCGGTGCCGCCGTTTTTCTTGAAGCCTAGTTGAAATGGGTCACTGCAGGGGGCCAGTTTCGCCCATCGATTGAAATGGTACAAGAGGAGAGACGCAAAAAGTTTACCCATTATGTCCAATAGGGCGATTGGGCGATAGTTTTGAGGCTCTTCCCTGCTTCCTTGCTTGAAAATTGGGATAATGATTGCTTTGGACCATGATGCTGGAATCTTTCTAGTGGATCGACAGTGGTCAAACAGAATACTGATGAAGCTAGACCATTCCAGGTGATGTTTCTTTAGGTCTATGTTCGTCAGGCCGTCTGGGCCCGGAGCTCGTGAAGATTTTAGTTTTAGAATGGCTGCACTTATGTCTGCTGGAGCTGACAGATCGATCCAGGGGGCGGCCATAGTATCAATAGACGTGTTAGTGGTAGAAGGCGGACTGGCGAAGAGATTGGTGAAAAATGTGACCCAGACTTGTTCCGGGACTGCGTTGATCATAGTTGAGGTTGTGATACCATGGGAGGCGTTTACCAGGGACCAGAAGTCCGCGGTTTTCTTTGACATTAAGACTCTCATCATTGATTCAGCGTTGTGCTGGTAAAGTGCGGCTCGGCGCGCTCTGATCCATGATTTGTAGATTTTATTTTCGTCTTTCCATCGGTCCCATGCAACCATGGTGTTATCAGCCTTGGCGCGTCTTCTGAGTAGTCTCAGTGCTTTTTTTCTTAGTGCTATTTGTTTATCGTACTGATGGATATGGACTTTTGAGGACGCCGGCCGTTGTTTCACATGATGCCTATGCTTGAGAAGCATAGGTAGGTAGTTCGGCCTTGGTGATGAAACGAGAACCGTTTCTGACTTAATGTCTGAGACGTACTGTTGAGAGATCATTTTGATGTTGGCCGATGACAGGCGGAGACGCGTTAGTTGGGGATTCGTTTCGATCGATGTCAGGTAACTCGGTGCAATGCGGCCGGATGAAGGCCAGGAGACTGTTAGCATGTTATGGTCGCTTGGTAGAGTTTTGACTACGCGAAAATCTTGAATAATTGCACACAGTGCTTGGGAGGCGAAGATGTAATCTAGAGTGGCAGAAGACCGGTTTCTCTCCCACGTCGGTAGATGTGGGTGGCCTTCTAAAAGCCAGGCAGCGTTATGCAGGTTCCTTGATGTCATCAGAGTCATCCAAGCTTGGCCCCTGAGCTCCGCTGCTGTGGTGATGGTCGAGTGTCGGGGAATTTTTTGTGGTTGAATGCATTTCGCATTGAGGTCCCCGCAGATAAGTAGGTAGGGGGTGTTCCATTCACTAAGAATCTCGTCGATTGCCTCAGCAATAGTTTGACAGAAGAGTGGCGTCGAGGACCTTTGTGGATTCCAATATGTAGTAAGCAGAGCAAGCGGTAGGACTGAGGACTGCTTTGCTTGTGGTGTTGTGACTTCGTGTGCCGAATTCCATTCAATTAAGACCGCCAGCACCTCGTAGGATCTTGCCGTTGTTTTGATAAGTTTTAGGTTTTGATCTGACCGTATCCCAATCAGAAGGCCAGCTGAGGGGCGGCCTAGTCGGCCTTTAACAGCTGGCGAGATCACGATGTCATAACCGTCCATAGATGGTTTTTCCTGGAGCCATGTTTCCTGGAGACAAAATATGTCAAATTGACCTAGATCTACGGTATTGTGATCCGTTAGGTGGGAGTGTCCTCTGGTGTTCCAAGAGGCCAGCGATAAGGCCTTTTGATAGAATTGGGTATCGGCTGCTTTTGGTAATTGCTATCTAGTGCGCTTTAATGATAGAGCGTCTTTTATCCATTCCCATGGGCCAGATGGAGTTGTCGAGTTTGTGCTGGCCGTCGGCGAAGATGGGTTCCGTTGCGCCCGGGGGCTGTAATTCAGCCGGCCTCTTCGCGGGGACTGGTCTCTCCAGCTGAGCTTTCTGTTCTCCCGGCGTGATCTATGGGCTTGAGAATGGGGCGGGCGAGTCTTAGCAGGATCTTGTTTTCTAATATATTGGCTTTTCTGTGGTGACCGGTTTAGCTCGGGATGTTCACAGACTGGTCGTGTCGAGCGGGCAGGTGAGTCTAGGCGCGTTTTCGGGGTCCCGGGTGAGAGTATAAAGTGAGATTTCAGTTCAATTCTACGGTTATCATGTCGATTAGATGATGTGTAGGCGCTTGCCCTTCCTTTGTTATGGTGTGTTTCTCTGATGGAGATCTTGGGATCCATAGTTGGTAATTCCGATAGCCACAAACCTTGGGCTTTTAAGTCTTCACCGGCTTGGCGGCAGATGTCTTGTATTGCAGAGGAATAGATGTGGAGGTAGGCTTTCGCCTTATTGTCTTTGTGATAAGGCTCAATCCACTTAAAGTCAGCCGAGTTTAGGTTCTTTAGAGAGGGTAGGGACGATGTTATCCTTAAGACAGTCCTTCTGTTCAAGATGATGTATTTGTCTTTGCTAGAAATTTGTTCTAGCTTGAAGAGGCGGGTGGAGTTGGCCCTCGTATTGTCAGCATGTTTTAGTGCTTGCTGTCGGGCTGGGCAGGTGCCTGACGCAGGCGACTTCGTTGATCTGGTTCTTGGACTTGGTCTTCTTTGTGTGGCAGTCGCAAGTCTTGAAGGGTCTGTATTGCCAACGCCCTGAGTGGGCTTGTGGGGACTCTGAATCGTCAATGGTTGGAGTTGGGGGACCTCTGAATGCTTGAGGGTGGAGGAAGACGGAGATGATTGTGAGAAGATGCCTTTGGAGGGTCCTACCTCAATCACTGCTTGAGCGTCGTCAGATGATTCCATCAGTATGAGACTTGAGTTTAAGGAGACTTCTGTTAAGACCGAGGCCTTGGATGGGTCCGTAACGCAGCTCGCTCGAATGGGCCCACGAGCTGGGGGGCCCGCGTCGGTGTGATGGTTGAGCGTCAGCACTCCAATCTCATCCTTTCGTTGTGTCCGTTGATGGGCTGGGACAGAAGGTTGGTCGGACATAGCTAATTTTAGGACTTTCTTAGCTGTGGGCGTGTTTGTGCTTGACGATGGTTGTAGCTTGTTCGCGAATATTGTGGCAGATTCGTTAAGATTTTTCGGGTGGGAAGTCTGCGTTGATTTGTGTAGTCGTATGGTTGGTGCAGAGCCTTTTTTCAAACAGGAGGGAGCTACGGCCATGGGCGACACAGAGCCTGCCTCCTGACTTGTTGTATGCATTAGGTCATACTTCAAGTCGATAGCTGTTATATAACCTTCTAAGAAGGTAAGCTTTGACTGAATGTTCGCCAAAATGGCCGTGTTGTCCTTTGAGACGTCGCTTAACGTTTCATACAGCTTGCAGAATGGGGCCATAGCAATGGTTATGGCTGACATGATTGTGGTCAGATCCTTTCTATTGTTGGGGGACTCTTTGTGGGGCGATGAAGGAAGGTCCCATCTTCTTCCCGTCCTCAGTGGTGTGTCTCTAGTTCCTAAGGATGCGGGGTTCGCCAAGGAGTGTCTACGAGTGGGATTGGTGGATCCAAAATCCCGCGTAGACGGTGGTCTTGAAGCTGGTGGTCTCGTTTCAAAGATGGGGTCGTCTCGACAGGAGAACTGGGGTGCGGTGACTGGGTGACTGAACTTGGGCGAGGGAGGGGTTAAGACGGGTTTTGCCAGCAGGTGGGGGGGCGTTTCTCTGTGAGGCCCTGCTATAGGTTGTAATAGGTCTAGAATGTCCGTAAAGCCCTGAAGTGGTAATCCGGTGGTATTTATTGGATCAGCGTTTGCAGATGCCACCCGCCCCGGGGTGGGTGGTGGTTGGGACCTCACCAGCAGGTCTGAAGAAGTGACCGAAATGTCCACAGACGGGCAGTCAGAGCCCGGATGGGAATCAGTTGGTACATCCAGTAAGGGTCCAAGGAGGTGAGTACTCAGAGGCGGAGTTGGCCCGACTGAGGATAAATGAGGCTCGGTGGACGCTGTGAGTTTCCTGGATTTGGGCACTGGAGGGATCTCGTCAAAAACTTCCAGGATTTCCGCGTCTGATAGTTCAGAGTCATTGGATAATTTTCTTTTGCCTTGTGTCTTGAAAAAGTTCATCAGAGCGTTGGACAAACGCGGGGTGGAGAGGGCAAGTTTTGCGTAGCCCTTTTTCCTTTGTGTTTGCTGTGAAAAGACCTTTTTATTCTGATTGCTGGCTTTATGAGAGCCAGGCGCTGGATTTTGCTGTTTCTTTGTCGGAAGAGATTTGGAGGTTGTGGCTGCAACCGCCGTGGGCTTAGGTATCAATTTGCTTTTATTCCTATGTGTTAGTCTTTTTGCAGGATGGTTGGTGGAGAGTTTAGAGCTGGAGTTATCCAGTGTGTCAGGGGAGATGTCGGAGTCTAAATCCGGACTCTCCTCGTGGAGGGCAATCACAAGTAAAGGGTCAATATGGGTGTGGGAATGCGTGGGATCGTAGGCCCTGTTTTCCGGAGCTCCCGTTGGGTCTAGAGGGGGCGCTGTGGTCACTGGCATCAGAGGTGGCGTAGACATACTGGGTGACAGGTGTAGGGTAGTCTCTTCGGCGTCCTTAGGTGTGGTTAGGTTCCGTGAGTGAGTAGCGTCACCCGTGCCAGGTGAGCCCGGTTGGGCTTCCTGAGCCAGGTGGATCTGGGCCGTGGTGGTCCGAAGGAACGGGCTCTTCCGCCGGTTGCAGGGATTCTCCAAGTCGGGAGAATTAATGGTCCGCAGTGTAGAGTTCGCCGCTTCTGGAGCGGGCAGGGCTGGTGCCCGTCTGCCCGTATCATCACGGGTAACATCATGGGTAACATCATGGGTACTGGGCGCTTCAAAGGTGGCCGCTGGCTTTAGGGTGATAACCGAAGATGTCGAGCAGCGGGCATCGTGCACCGTCAGTGATGTGGCCACCCCCAGACCCCCTGGTGGATGCCCTCCGGCTCCCGCACAGCCTGGGTCACTCGCCGAAGCGGTGGGAGGGCGGCCATCATCGGTTGGTGCTGACGGGCCTTGTCGTTGGTCTTGGAGAAGACCATCAGTTAAGACTGAGGAAACCTTGTGGTTGAAAACTAGAGGCTGGCTCGGGGGAAGTAGGGTCCTTTTCACGTGGCTCCTTAATAAGCGTTGATCTGGATCTTCCTCCATCTCAGATAAAGGATGCTGGAAAGGGAGGCAGAGGGGAGGGGGGGAAGGAGAAAGGGAAACAGGAACGGAGAACGGAGAACGGGACGAAGGGCAGGCACAGGACCGGGGGGGGACGAAAGGGAAGGGAAGGAACAGGTAGGGTAGGGTGGGGTGGGAAGAGGAGCGGGAAGATAAGGTGTCAGTGACAGCAGATATCAAGATCGGTCGACTGAGCAAGACCAAGGGGGCTCAGAGCTCGCTTTTAATCTCCACACTCGCTCCACACTTTCTGTTGAGCGCAGCTCAGTTCAGTTCAGATTAGGTTCAGATAAAAGGCGAGCCCCGGTAGGGGGGTAGGTGGCAGGGCAGGGCAAAGAGAGAGGAACCGCTGGGCGGTAAGGGCACTTAACGCCTACCTCTGTGTCCTCTGTGTCCTGGCAGTTCTCATGCAGCACTCTTATGTCGGTGGGTCCGCCCGACAGCCCCAGCTCCCAGAGCGGACTGGAGCAGACTGGAACTCTGCCCGGAACTCCGCGCGCGCTCCGCGCGGAAGAAGGGTTTTTATGGAGGTTGGGCTTGTTTTCTCCGAAGCCCAGCCCCAGCCAAAAAGCAGAAAAGCAGAGGAAGCAGCACGCACGTCCTCTCGTGGTGTGGGATGGAGCAGACTGGAACTCTGCCCGGAACTCCGCGCGCGCTCCGCGCGGAAGAAGGGTTTTTATGGAGGTTGGGCTTGTTTTCTCCGAAGCCCAGCCCCAGCCAAAAAGCAGAAAAGCAGAGGAAGCAGCACGCACGTCCTCTCGTGGTGTGGGATGGAGCAGACTGGAACTCTGCCCGGAACTCTGCCATTTGGTAATCGCCATCCTTACCTTGGTAGTAAACCTGTTGGGTCTACCCCCTCAGTTTCTGTTCAATATATATTTTGTCAAGATTGTTCTAAAATTCAGCTAGTTTTATTCTGGATATCATCAAATCGCTACAAAGGTTATTTCCCTGTCTATTAGATTTGTGTCCTCATACTATATTAGTCCCATTATGAATTGTTAGGCGGGATCAGTTAAAATCAAGCGCAATTGGTTCAGGTTGTCAGTTCAGGCATTGAGAAACTCTGCTTCCCACTCCCCATGCCGTTCGTTTTCTGCACGTGACATGCTACTAATGAAATTGTAATCTCATAGTGTTCTTGGTTCACCCACGGCTCCCATCATAGTTCAGGACACCCTAATTTACTCGCCTGAGTTTCACGGGGCTCGTTCCTCGCTCTGAGCGGCAGTCTTGCGAAGCATGTTCCCTTGCAAAATACACAAATCATATAGTAAAGCTATCTGACGTTGTGTAAATGTTTACAGATACATGTTGAGCCAAAAAATATTTGTATGGCTTTATTGCCACATCCTTAATGGAGAACTACAAGTCGGATACCAAAATACTGAGTCTCAAAAATCTCCCGTTTTACACCACTGTACTTTCAGCACTTAGAGAAAGTGTGTAGTAATATCACCTGGATATAGAGATTGTTTGTCACAAACTTCCAGCCTGCTGTAATGCATGTTGTTAACATCGGACTAGCCACATACAAGCAAACCTTTTTTGCATGTCAAGTTACTAGGCATCATGGATATAAAATCTTTGAAAGTAGCTTTATTGTGTTACACACTTTATTTGTCTTGGAAGCGGACACAGATTTGCTAGGCACTGGAGGTGTGTTGTCTCATTTCGAAATGTCCCATCACAGTGCCAATTGCTTAACATTCAAACCTAAGAAAGGCGCCACTGATCACACAAGAAACTTATTACACAAGGAAAAGTGCTTGGCCTTGGTAAGGTGCTGGAGTGCTGTTTCACATCTACGTTTTGTCCTGCTTATGGAATGTGATCAGGTCCATTCAGCAAGTACCCAGACTTTCATGGGAGGGAGTGGCTGCAGCCAGCAAATAAACGTCTGCCCATTAGCGTGGAATTGCTAGAAACAAAAACAAGTGTGATCATTCTGGGACATTGTGGACCAGCCACAGGGCCCTTCTGATAAGGCAATAGTATTGAAAACGTCTCGGACTTCTCAAAAACTCCTGGTTGTCTGCACTGTGGATCCCTCTGCATGGGTAGGCTGCCCCAGGGTCACTAGACTACTGGCTGGTAGCAATCAGTCGGTGAACTTGAAATCAAGTGTTCAGCTTTGTACCCTGACAGGTCTGAGCTCCACCTTTAATCTGAAGTCTGGGCTTTGAAGCACGTCTTTTAGGCAGTCTGTTGCAGGCTGAACAGTGATGCCAACATCTAATAATGTGTGGATGTATTGTGGGGTACAAAATAATGCATATAGAGATACACCACTGTAAAAGATATGCAATTTACTTCTACTGTAAGTGAAATAGCATGTGCTACTAAAAATCACAAAAGATAAATACCCTGAAAAGGCAGGTTTTTGCTGTGAGAAATTCGACCATCCGCACAATGGTTGTGTGCTCACCTCATCTTTTTTTGAAATTTTAATTGAAACTGAATGATGGTAGATTAACGCCCAGAAAATGTGTGGGGCTAATCCGCACACATTTACCTATGCTCACTGCACAACATACATATAGACCTGTGTACACTTGGTGGACACAGCCTACAGGCGCCATCCCCACTGTCATATTTAGTTGGAATGTGACAGCCAAGAGTACATCAAGGCATCTCAGAAGGGGGAAGTCAAAACCTTCCTCCTGCCATGGGCAGTCTAATTAACAAAGGCTCCATGGATCCGCCCTTCCCTTTGTTAGCTGATGGTGGCAGCTTTGCATCCTAATCAGAGTTAATATAAAGGCCCACGGGAGACCTGGTAGCAGGAATAACAAAGGACAGGGAAACCCCAACAACCTTTGATATGAACTGTGTCAACCCGAAGCCAGCTCCCGTCTCTTAGTATCAAGGGCAGTGACCTGTCATGTCTGGGATATGTGTTTACAGTAGGCAACCCCGCAGGGGGACACCATTGAGAAGGTACAAGTATGTGGATTGGCGGAGATCAATAGTCTGGTCCCGCCGCAACTTCAAGGGAGACCTACCACTTTAATCGGGAACCACAGAGAGCTCAATTAACCAGAGAGACCCTTTGATCCATCAACAGACAGGAAGAAGGGTGGGACTTAGTATTACATGTTTTCATCCCTTTACCTTTTCTGTTGCAAAGCACTCTGGTTCTGACCTCACACATAACAGGATATTGTTGGTGGGGACCCAGGATTGGTTCATTAAGGTAGACTTAGTCTACGCCAATCACTGGGCCCCATGTGTCTTTGAAAGAGGATTGAGCCCCTGTTTTGGCAGATCATCTGAACACCTCGCAAAGGAGTAAGAACAACTACTGATTTGGACCATGGTTGAAGGTACAGTCTGCCTTACAGCTTCTGCCAGTGAAGGAAGGCCAGGATTTCCAAAGAGGGAATCAAGATCCCTCCCCTAAACATCTCCCAGGGAACAGAGGGAGATACGGAATCCAGAGGACCCTCGAGCAGCTCCAGAACCAGTACCCAGCCAGGACACAACATGCCCTGCTAGGCTGTGCAAACAAGCTTCCTAAGTGGGAAGTGACAGAGAGTCTCTGAACCAAACCAAGGACAAAGCTGGTGCCTGCAACACTCTCCCCAGCTTTGGGCCGTCCGCCTTAAAGAAGCTAGGAGGAGTGCATCGACAAGTATCAACCAGCGTCCGCCTTAAAGGACATTTTCGAGCCCCTCGAGCTGCAACCGACTGCAACGCTGACTGTTGTCACGCTGCAGTCGCTAACGTTGTCCGAGACACCAGTGCTTCAGACCCGCCAACCAACACTGAGAGAACGATTCCTGACCCCGACCCGCTGTATAGGCCAGTCTGCAGCCATTCATCCAGCCTCGCTCGCCGAACTGCCTGCCGCATGATACCTGCAGCTGTCTCCCATCTTGAACTCTGTCGCAGAAGCTGCAAAGCACCCTGAAACTGGCTGTACACTGTTGAGCACCAAGAACTTCTACAAGCACAGGGTACATTGTGGTTCTGTCCCTCTGGTCCTTCTCCAAAAGCACCCAGGGACATTTTACGACCCATTGCTCCCTTTGTGATGAAATCAAGTATCCTCGAACAATGGAGATTAATTACTTTACTGACTACCCTCCTGTCAGTATCCAGGGTGAATCCCCTTTCCTTCTTGAAACTGTCTGTCCTCTGCATTCCTTTACAGGATGGGTTGTATTTTGTAGTGTGCTAGAACTGTCTGTTGTGATAATAATAAAGTACATATTTGTATACAACATTGACTGGACAGTGCCTTTTATCATTGGATAATAATTGTATTTTCGCTGTGTTGCAACTAACCAAAGATCCATGACCTTGTGGAGATGAGCCTGCTGTTCTGTTCACGTTACCAAAACTGGACAAGGAGGTTTATAATTTGCTTGGGTTTTCAATCTGTTCGGATCCCTTCTGGTGTACTAGCGGTGTGGGGCTGATTGATGGTTTAGAAACCGATTCATCCCTGGACCACTGCTACTCTGGAGGTTGATGCATCACATTTGCAAAGCAAAGTTTGCCCTGTAATCATTACTGTTTGTTTGGGTATTTTATAGAGGGCTAACATGCTGCTTTTTCTGGCTAGTCCGGGGTTCACTGAGAAACAAGTGCATGCCACATTGCCAAAAAAGGCAAGATTCAGTCATTCAAATTAATGGAGCAACTTCCAAACATCATGGCCGCACCATCGGTCCCTAGCCTCCTGAAAGGAAGTCTGACATTATAGTCTCTTGAAGCATTTCTTAGAACGGGGCTCACACACCTGTTTGCATCCAGTGCTTTGCTCAGCACTGTAACAGCAAAGTTTGTTTGCAGCTGACCGAGGTGACAAGATCTCCGTCAGGTGAGGTGGCAACTTTGCTCTTGATCTAGGCTAAGAGCTTCCAAAAAAAACGAGGTCATGTTGGACACCCCGAGTCTGGTTGGGGAGGCTCTTTTGTAGACTCACTTGGGTTATGTTGACTCAGAGAAAGGACTGAAACTTTCGGGTACGGTTACTAACCAGACTTCTTGACAGCACTTACAGGTTATTGGTGCTGTCCTCTCTCCAAATGGGTTCTACGCATCTGCTCTAGCCCAAGACCATGGTGCCTGCTTAGTATTTGTTCAAGGATTGTAAGCAGCAAAGCTCGGCTTACTCTAGAGGGATCTGAATTTCTTGTTCAGAAACAGGAATTTATAACCTAAACCAGGCCAGCCCACCAGTTGTAAGAAGTGCATTCATTCAAACTGACAGTTGTCCCTTAACTTATAGTTAGGAGAAAGGGGTTAGTGTTCCAAAATGAGTGTTTGTGCATATCAGACAGATGTGAGCTTCCTCGGAACCCTAACCCGAGACACAGAAAAGCCAGAGAGTGGACGTTGTAAGCTGGAATTGGCCAGAGGATCTGTTTTTTTTCTGTTTTTTGTCTTTTCATGCGGTCCTAATACAGAAACTCTGTATCTGGCATGCCTTGTGTGATGTCATCAGCACCTTATTACCCTAGTTGATTAGTGCTGTTAGAGCTTTCTATGGCAGCGGTGAGCATCTGTCTGAAGTAGCTGCTGTTTATGGTTGTTTGACTTACTTTTGGGGGGAAAGGGCCTGTCTGCATTAGGTGGAGTCGGTGTCAGTTACAAATACATCCATCAGGCGAGTTACTCTGTACAGCTAGCACTCATCTACAGGAGGTGTTCTTTTTGGTGGCGTACCTATTGGGAGTTCGGGTGAGGGGCAGCCTTTCCCAACATAGGCTCCACATTGGATATTATTAGGACATTTTGAAGCAATACAGGACTTTTTTCCTAGCTGCTTCCTTTGAAAGTTGGCAGAAGAGCCCCGCGGGTGGTTGATGGTGTCCCAGACACTCCCCATTCCCCTCCATTAGGCCTCCCTTTTTTCACACTTGTCTTTGTTTCCAGCCATGCACCTTTAATAGGGAGCAGTTTGTTTAATGGCTGCAGCTGATATTGAACACAATGTAGGTGTGGCTCTTATCAAAAGTTTCTGCTCTTGTTAAGTGTTATGGCTGATTGTTTGATGTGCAAATGTGGTGTAAATCATAATGTGCAAAACATCACAAGAAGATACCTACCTTTTATCAAATTGTGACTACAAGCAGATGGCTTTATCTCAAAGGGTGGCTAAGTCTAACTTAAGACCTATAGAACCATTTAAGGAGATCTCAAGTTTTCTAATGTCAGGTGTGAAATAATTAACCACTCCGTGTTTTTAGGCTCATAAAAAAGAAAACAGATATGTCTAAAAAAAGGTGTGTATACATGGTTGTGCGAATGTGTGCATAGGTAGGTTTGGAAGCTTGTCTAGGCAAAGGCCCAGTTTGTGGGTTCTCAGAGCGATGTAGAGCTGGGGCAGCAAGGGCATGTGTTGAGGCAGACTGCAGTATTTTATGTGGGCACTAGCAGCATACGAGGGGGCAACATGGGCATATTTGTTTTCTTTGCGTGCTAGCAGAATGAAAATGTGTTTTACTATGGCAATGCTTGCATGTATTGGTTAGACCAGCCTCATTACGTTTATTCGATAGAACTAGCATCATCTGATTTGTGGAGAACCTGCTTGAATGCAGGACAGTGCTGGCTTATATTGTTAACACATTCCTCTGGGTTTTCCTTTGTGGACAGCCAGCATTAACACTTTTTTTGCAAAATACTCATGTGTACTGTTGATGACGTGATATCTGTTGGGGTGTTTCATGTGTTGCCCTGCAAAACCAAGTGTAACGTCTTTGGATTGTTTTCCGATTTTCAGAAATGTTCACTGCAAAATGCATATTTTTAGCCCATTACGTTAGAAAAATATATAATGGGGAGAACCATCCAAAACCTCACTGGAATAATTAATGTGTGCTGACTCGGGTATATTCAGGGAAAGCATTTACATCCCTCCACTCGACAAATTCACCAACGGCTGCTGCTCTGGACCGTAGCGGTGTTGTCGCAGAGGGTTATGGAAGCCAAAAAAGATGGCTAGTTTTTGTTTCCTCCTTCCTTTAACCACACATTGATAGAACGTGATTCTGCCCCCTGCCCTCTACACGGTATCACTCCCCTGGTTGTTTGCAGTTTTGTATTGTTTGCGATTCATGCACGGGAGGCGAGTTGTGTCTGGATCTACTGGGTCTTGCTTTTAGTGTTTCATGTGTCTAGTTGCTGGTGTCACCGACTGCTAGACTCGTGTGCAGGAGGCTAGTGGCTTTGTGACTAGTTTATGCTTTCCGTGACTGCTGGACTTTCGTGTGCATGTGGTGATTGTATCTTCAGTTGGTATTGTAACTGTCTGTTATTCTCGTGTGCAGGGGAGATGAGCCTTTGTCTGGATGTGCTGATGGGTGTCACTCTTAGTGCTTGACTTATAGGTGCGAGGAATGTAACACTGTTTCTCCACTTGTGTGAAGAGGCGCCTCAAGAGACCAATATCCAGAAAGTAGTTTGTGATTGTATCAGAATTCTGAAAGTAAAACAAGTTGATCAAGAAAGCAAGGTTTTGTACAGCGTGCCCTGTAACAGATTTGTCCTATTCTTAAAGGATGATGATGTCGTTATTGAGGAGTTCGAAGACGATTCGGAAGGTAGCGGGGAAGAGAACGACTTCAAGGCATTGAGAGCCAAGAAACAGGTCCTGTCAAAGAAGGTGGCAGAGCAGCAGAAACGGCGTGACAAAATACAGGTAGGTTCCGGAAACTGAACATACTCCTCCTAAGTGAGTAAGCATTGAGTGTTCGTATGATTCCACTAGACCAGTGGGAAGCGGGCTGCATCAGGGGACGTCTGCATGCTCTTACACTGTAGGCCTCACCATTTGGGCAGGTCAAGGGATTAAATGTTGGCTAGTGCATACTGGGCATGCTGTGTGGGTAGTGCAAAGCAGTGCTGGAAATTGACAGAATTTACTGGGGGAACTCCCTCGTTCCACTTCTGGGGGTTGGGGTTGACGGATTGTCAGTGGTGTGGACGGGACTGTGTCGAATGATGTGATTGCCCCCAATATAGGATTCTGGCTGCTTTGCATGAAAAGAAAGTCTATTTTGGGAAGATAAGACTGACCACCGATGTATCAGACATGTCTGTGCTAGTAATTCAAGCGTTCCTTCCCTCTGAGCATCCAATGCACACTTGGCATGGTGCTCATTTCCTCTGTCAGAATAGTCACCCTGACAGTAACATGTGTGACCCAGCAAGATAGTTTTTGCTGGAGTGCAGCTCTGCCTTGTTCCAGCCCAATTCCTCCCCTGCTGCAAAGGAGCGTCTGTGTTGCCTCCCTGTGAAGGCATAGCAGGGGTTTGTCTCTGCACTGGCGTATCCTCCATGCACGCAGTGGCAGGTCTGTGTGTTAGTACATTCAGGGCCTGCTCACACCATGCCCGAGGTTGCAAGAAACATGTGTTGTGCTTTTGCATCCTGTAACTTTTCAGATCACGCAAAGGGTGCCAGGCAACCTCTGTGTGCCCGTTCCTTCTGAGTTTGACCTCAATGTGTTTGACCTCAATGTGAACATGGTTGCTTGGTAGTCCATCCAGTGCCTGCTCCGGGCATGCACGATATGCTAAGGGATATCCTTGTTGCATCGTGCAGGAAGTAGAGCAGTCCTGGGCATTGGTTATCTATGGCCTCAAGCATGGACTGTCAGGGGTGGGCTGGGAACCAAAAGCGGCCCTGGAAATCATTTTCAAAGTGGCCCCATATTTCACATGTTCAGCAAGCCCAACCCTTTTCCTATGAGAACATTGTGGACTGCCCATTTCTAATCATTTTACTTTGTCTGGGCCAGTGTCTGCACTGTAGGGCACCCGATCACTGCAGCACACTTGGGTTATTTGGGTGAGCTCTGGTGCGGGAGCTGGGTAAATAGATAGTACTAGTAGCCCATCTTCGATCTCCTTGGTGGGGTACCATAGAGCAGATAAGTGTAGGATGGTGGGTCCTGTAGTGGCTTTTCTCCAGGATGGGCCGCCAGTGATGACAGATGTTGTAGTGGTCGGAAGACAAGTGCCTGGTTGTGTCTATTTGCCACACCAAATAATGCTGGCAGACACTGGACCGGGAGTGCACGTTTTCTACATTGCATTAATCTACGTTCGACCTCCAGTTCCCTACGGATGCTTGCCTGTGTGCTCTTAGGCAGGTCTCTTCTTCTACAACTCGCTAGCTGTCTGTTACCTTCCGCGTATGTGTGACGGGCAGCGACAGAGGACTCTGCTCTTTAAAGACAGAAAGAAGGTCTCATGGGGACTCATTTAAAGCGATAGTGCCTTCGGGCAAGCCCGTTTGAGCGTACGGTGTCACAATAGTCGTTTGGGACAGTGTGATTTCATGTCACGTAAGACCCTTTCAGTGAGTACTATGTCCCGGGTGGGCCTAAGCCCCATGAATGAGTGAGTGAGTGAGTGAGTGAGTGAGTGAGTGAGTGAGTGAGTGAGGTGCCCGGCGCGGGCTAGCTGTGTCCCCGGGGCCCTGGGCTTCCTCGGCGGCTCCGTGTAGTGCACAGCCCCGCTGTGGGAAAGTGATTGCCTAGAAACTGCTCTCGCTGTCACCTCTCGCCCGTCGCCCCCTCCCCCCACCCCCTCCTCTCCAGTGCCATTCACTTCCATAACTCTCCCCTTTCCACCTTGAACCTGGGCCAGGCACATCTGTCTCGCCAGATGCGTGAACCCTACAGTCAGTTCCGAGGAGGTTGTAAAACCGGCCCGGTGAGGGCCCTTCTGGGACAGCCCACAACCGTGAGGGCTGAGTTTCCCCCAGCCCCGGGGGTTTCTTCTTTCTCTCACTCGTTTTAATAAACTGAAAAAAATTGCAAATATGGCAGCAAAGTTAAAGCTGCGCGGGCGTTGGCAGGTGCGCGGCCCCCCATGTAAAATAAAGACGGAGCTCAGAAACGGGGCGGGGTGGGGGCTTGTACAGAGGCACCTAGCCGCTGGCGGACAGTGTCGGGCGCAGAGAGACTGCAGGGCTACCTGAGCCGTCCCACCCCCCTCCCCTAGTCTACAGGGGAGAGAATGGAACGTGAAGCCTGTGCGGCCTCTGAGATGCAGAGGGGAGTGTAGGGCGGCTAACCTCTGCCTGCCGACACACGGTGCTCCCCCCATCGCTACCGTGACACACACAGCTGCTGGCATCAAGGCCCGGGGCCTGGGTCAGGTTCTTCCGCTTGCAGGGAGTGTAAAACTGAGCCTACTGGGAATGTCATGGCAGACCTTCATTCACGTTTTGCCAATCCATCCCAAGGGAAGCAGAGACCCTCCAATCTGGAAACGGTGCAGCAGAGTCTGTATGTGTGCCTGCGCACATGCGTAGCACCCACTCTAATATACATTTTGAGACAGTTGACTTTAAGTTTAAGGAAATGTTTTCATTTAGATATTGATTCTGTGCGGCTTGCTTTCTATTGTAAGCATGCACAATGATCAA
This sequence comes from Ambystoma mexicanum, assembly GCF_040938575.1. Classification (NCBI taxonomy): domain Eukaryota; kingdom Metazoa; phylum Chordata; class Amphibia; order Caudata; family Ambystomatidae; genus Ambystoma; species Ambystoma mexicanum. The sequence goes on from NC_090931.1 coordinate 642,964,180, forward strand.
ACAGTGGGGGTCATTACGACCTTGGAGGTAACCTTGCTGCAATTTGCGGCAAGGTTACCCCCTTACCGGGTTCAGGGTCCGGGTTCCTTAAATAAAGAATTACTGTGCCATTCCGACCTTGGAGGACCCGGTAATTCCTCATTCGAGGAACCTGGACACGGTACATCCCCATTCTAGCCCCTTTAGGGCTCAATGGGAATGGGGAGGGTGCGAACAACGGGCCCGTTAATAACGGGCCGGTTGTTAGCTCCCTGGTCTGCTAGCGGGACCCTCTAAGGACGCCTGGTTTTACCAGGTGCCCTTTGCGGGGCCCGCAAGCAGACTCGTAATGGGGCGGTAAGGGGTTGAGGCTCCGGCACCATTACCGGCGCCGTTAACCCCTTACCGCCTCACTCGGAATGACCCCCAGTGTGCCCCAGCATGTGGGAGTTCTGCTTTCAAGGTTTAGATGGACCTCTTTCCAGTGGTCTGCACCATTACCTCTGGTGCTGGGGCTTACAAGATCATCTTTTTTGATGACTCTGAGGTTGTTGTCGACAGAAAGGGGTTCAATGGGGCACTACAGAAATTAGCATGCCATTTGCCCCAACTGTGGAACCTATGGCTGGTCCCAACAGTGGTGGTGGCCTTTTATAAAGCCTTGCACACAATCAGTTGGCCCATGAGGGAAGAAAAGGGGCCTCATTTAAATGTAAACCAATCGCGGGAAACCTGCAATGAATACTAATCCCAAGGGAGATTAGTGTGTGCCACCACTCCATGGGTATGAAAGGGGCTGGGAAAGTGAGAGGGAGACAAAACCTGTAGCAAGGGGGTTACTTTTTTTTATTTTTGTTAATTAGGGCTGGACTTTTATAACAAATAGGTTTGAGACGTTTATGTCCACCAAAGGATTGTGGTTTCTGTTTCATAATTGGGTTAGCTTGAAGTCCAAGGGACTTGATATGCTTAGGTTGAAACTTTTTGTTGGACATCGTTAAGACTCTTGTTTTGGTTTTGGGCATCTCTATGGATAGACTCGTTAAGACAAATGTTTTGACACTCTTGGTACAACAAAAAAGACCCTATTTTGGTGTGAAGACAACACCTACCAAACAACACTTTCATGTTATCCTTCTGATTGCATTTTTTCCCTTCCTAAACTGCCCCTCATTATTTCTAGACATTTAGGTGTTTGTCCATCCCGAACCTGTTTGATCAAATTCTTAAATCTAAGAAGTCTTAGCCGACATTTGTGTATCACTTCTGCATCATAGAGGCCCACATTCAGATCAATATCAAAGGTGGTTTCTGTTGTTTAGAGAGAGGGCACCGTTTTCATACTATGCATCCCAGCAAAGGGGCAAATGCTCTTAGTGAAACTGGTGAAGTGTCTGTATCACAACAGTGGCCCAGTGCTCCATCAGGAAAACCTATCAGAGGAGCCATAGATGTTGTACCTGCCCGAAGATGAGAACAGCTGTAGAGATGCTCCATGTTTAACATGGAGAAGCATGAACATTCGTCATTGGAGAAGTAAGGCTTGTAACAGCCACATGTGTGCTAAGATGCAGTGGGTATAGCTGTTTGGGGTATGGCATCAGCAATCAAAATGAGATGGAAGGCTTGGAGGAAGTCCTCTGCTCTAAACTGTGCTGCTCAAGATAAGACACGCACCCCACACTTGACAGTAACTCTTTGTAAGATCCATCATCATTGTATGCCAGATCATTTTCCGGTGCGGTCCTGGCACTTGTCTTTATACAACCTTCTCAAGGGTGTCACCCCAACTGTCTTTTTCCAGAGTTTTTAAAATCAAGACCATCTCACATTGTCGCCAAGAAATAGCTTCAGGCTTCTGAATGCAATCGTTCCACCAGTCCAGTCATGTTCCAAAGTCATTCTGACTTCTTGAGAAGCTTGACCTCCCATGAAGTTTGGGAATGCCACTATCCCTCACCAATTGAGGGGCTTCAACAACAGTCTTTCCTCCTTCAAGATTACTTGGTCTCATTTTTGAGATTCCCACCTTTTATGTACATTAGTACAGAAGGGACTCCTTAAAACTACTGCTAGAAATTTAGAAACTCTTCAATCTTGCACCCACCAGGGGCACCCCAGAAGAGCCTGTTGCTTTTTGTTCTTTTTATCTATTCCAGAAGAGACAGAAGGTTTATTGCATAACCAAAATACGTTGGCCTGAAACGGAGCATAACATTGGCACTTTTTAAGATGGTGACTAATTGTTGTGAGGAGGTCTACTTGCATAGACTGTTTTGTGTGGTAGTGTCAAAGCATAACCAATGTAAAGCTCATTCTATAACCTTAACATGCCCCGGGCATGGTTACCAAAGGCCTTTAGTGGTAGAAGTTTTCTTCTGCTTTTGCGAAATTCATATTCTTTGCTACTGGATCGCTTATTTCATCACTGACACTGCACTTGGCCTATTCACCATTCAAACAGTTGTGTCCTTCCGTTGTTACGTTGATAGATCTGTGGTTGTCCAGCCACCAGCCAAAAAGTCTCTACCGGCCAATGAAGGCAAGTCTCACAATATGCACATACCAGAGTAAATGCAACACGCTCTTGAAATAAGCCAAGAGATAGCTCTGCAAGGAGAACTCTGCTGCTCGAGAGTGCTCTGCTCTTACATCAGAAAACATGGGGTCATAAGCGGCAATCGCGTCACATCTATACAAGACATTTTGTGCTCCCGATTGTAGGCACCCTACACATGGGCTTGCTCCATAGGGGATGTCAAGCACTAATTGATCTGTCGATCTGGCTCCACGTGGGTCAGCTGAGCTCATCCTTGCTGCGAAGGTCAGGTCACTTATGAAATACACGGTTTCCTATCTAAACTAAACTACGACATGCTATTTATTTATTATGGCAGGCACCTGGGCCGCACAGGAGATGGGTGCCAGGTAGAGGGGAGGATAAGATACAGTCACGCTGACCTGTACATTCAGGGCTCCATTGATCCCACAGTCCCGCACCTGAGGTCTCCACTCTGGGGATTGATCTTTGATTTACCCTTCTCGGCATCTCGTATTGCCTGGACGTGTGTTATTGCTTATGAGAAATAGGATCTTTGGTGGGTGCTTTATGGAGGTTAGGGCCTGGGGGTCAGGGGTTCTTAGAGAGCCAGGGAAGTGGGGGTCAGGTTAGTGATGTGCGGCCGGCACCGGGCTGGCTGGGCGGGGGTCGGAGACTCAATGGCAATTTAGTGGAGATGAATAGACACATCCCGGGGCCTGTTACTGTCTCACGCTCTGTGTCGGGCACATTCCTGAAGGCGATATTCATTATTCGCAACACTACAGCGAAGAGAGGAAAATGGACTTCCGTGGGAACAAGGCTCAAGCGGAGCCAGCATGCTATGCAGGAATGGGATTCTGTGAACGGGGAACACGAGCAGCATGGGTCTATGACTTGTCTAGTTTAGGGCCTATTAGAAAATGGTGTTGTGAAGTGTGGGCATTTCTAGCGTTAGCATTTACTAAGCGCTACAATGTTTCTAAGTGGTGCTCGGGGGTGTCGTCTGCTCCCCCCTGATACGTTAGATTGCTTCATATGGGTTTCACCTTACATGGAAATGGCTAGGGGGGTGATATAGGCTAATTTCCTTCCCAAAATTCTCCCCTTTTTGTTACTTCTACATTAACAAATTCACCCCACCTATATTTCCGTTCATTTGCCCTCCTCTCTGCTTTGTCCCATGCGTTTGTCCCTTTTATGGGCATCCTGCCTCTACAGACATGTCTCAGGCTCTCCCCACTCTGCACCTATTGTTTGGGTGTGCAGGTCCTATATATACATCCCCCTCCCCTGCTAAGTCCACCCACACTTCTGTATAATTTTCGCGGTCAGGTGGGCATGCAATTGTGGTGTGATATAGTGTCCACCTGATCCCTGTGTTCTTGATAGACAGCAACTATACGATATTTAGGGTAATTGTTTTCTTCTGTCTGTATTTCTACTTCTGTGGTACCACAAGGGTTCTTACCATGATTATTTCCAATTGTCACCATCATCATTGCACTATTGGGGACTGCTTTGGCCCAACATCAGAGACCCAGAGGGCGAGTGCAAAAAATCACCAAAATAAACACAAGGATCGGGACCTATATCTTCATCGTCGTTCCAAGCCAGGATGGTACCCAGCTGAATTCTATGTTCACCCAGTCATCTTCTTGGATCCCTGCTTCTTTCTTCGTTTTTACCCCAAATTAATGTACTGCTGCAATGACATGTGATAGTGTCCCGTTGCCGCGTCAGCAGAAGGTACAAATGTGCAACATGAACTCCCGTTCTTTTTGCAGACCCCGCCCTCCATGGCTGTTAAGAGGTCGAGGACATATCTATTTTGCATTGTATTAGCCTGAGCCCTCTTAGCTCCACCTTGAGGACTTTGAACCCTTCTTCAGTGTCATTTGCTAGCTGGATCAACTCCCATCAAACTATTTGGAGCCATTAAGCATTCACTTGAGTCTGGACCCTGGGCACAAGGGATGCGAACATTTATCTGCAGAATTGTACAGTTTGTTCGTTTGATATTTGTGCAAGCAAGTCTGATTCTTGAGACAAATAGTTAGAGGATCGCTTCTTTCTTTGAAGGTGGTAATGCCGTTCTTTTTCTGGTAGAATGCAGAAACCTGGAGGTGAAATGGTTGGTGCAATTGCTGTGGTTTCGGGCACCCCTTGATCTTTGTCTGGGAAGGGTCTCCGCTTTAGGTGTTCTACAAGCAGGGTCGAATGCAGCTTTGCAAGCGAACAATAGCCCCTCCATGATGACGAGAGGTGCAAGTATGATTTCTGGCTGCATACCCAGTAGTAGTTCATCAAAGCGGCAGTACCCTTTCAGAGGTCTGGAATAAGCAGTGTTCTGTTGCATCCCTTGTTTGATGCTACCGATACAGTTCCTTCGCTGTAAAAACAAAGTTCATAGCTTTCTTCCTGGTGCACCTTCATCGGCTTTTCAATAGCTGTGACCCATGTTAGTTTTGTAACATGTTATTTCCATTTTTGTGCACATGCTTGCTCAACGAGGGCTAGTGTTTCTCTTGAGTAACCGACAAGTCCTTCTGCTTTGCACATAAGCGTTGCTTCTTGCCACTTATTGTCCATGTATTTTGTCCCTTGTATAGCGAGGAACGCTTCCTTGAAACAGTTGGGGTTGGTGGAGCTGGTCTTGCATTTTCGTTATCTGGCTCAACGAGTTGTAAGTGAACACTGCGTGTCTGGAAAGTGCCCTTTATCCTACATAGTGCAAGGTGGATTAGGCATTGTGTGGCGTTCAATGGTACTTCTCGTCGTATCAATACATTTAGTGCACCAGATGCATGGGGTATTAGAGAACAGACATAGCAACTCCCATTAGTCGTTTGCCTTCCCATCGCACTCATATCAGAGTACCAATGGTATGAATGTTCGGGTTGGCGAAGGCCTTCCATTGTGTCTAATCCTAAGCCATGATATGCATCATACTTATGTGGGCGCGTTTGTCGTTTCCTTCTATCACTACACAAGGGGAACTTTCTCCCCCCTTGCACTGCCGTGTGAGGAGTAAACACTGAATTATTGCAGGGCGTGGATTGGGAGTTGCTACATGTGGTATGTATAGTGCTAAGCATTTAGGTATTTGTTGCTCTAACAACTAGTTCAGTTCTCATTACCTGGGCGCTTTCATTCATCCTTTCACTCAGGGATAAGGGTCAGGAAAAACCTGTAATCATATTAGGGGCTGGGGTCAACAACATGTTAAATACTGAGGTAGATGATTTGGGGTAGGTGCTAAAGGGGGTCTATACGTGACATTTGGGGTATCTGGTGACTTATCGGTTACATCTTCAGTAGACACGATAACACATGGGCTCTTTCTTGCCATATTACGATGCAAACTTGTAAGGTTTATATGCAAGTTCTCATTCCAGGTCCACTTATGTCCATCCCATGTCCATTTACCCCCCTCATACGCCCCCCTTCTTTTATATGGTTCCCCCAGATAAAAGATGTTGCCCAGTAAATGCCCAATGCTAATATCAATATAGTAAACAGCATTGCTACAAAGTGCAAACTGCAGCTATAACTGTACATTCTCAAAGAACTCATTCTACTCCTACATTTGGATCTATGTGATCACTGCGCCGCCCATAACTGCGACGGCCAAAATGCCGACGCCAGTTACTGCATGGCGCAGGGATCATATAGATCACTTTGCCCGCTTCCCCGGCCTGATTTTCCCTTCCTATCCCACACCCAACTTACTGTTCACGGCAGCACACCTTTGTGTGTGCCGCCTGTACCCTGCTCTCCCTGCGGCATCTGCTCCTCCCACCAACGTGGGCTATTGCTGATGCCACAAGCTATTTTTTTTTTCTTCTTTTGTGTCCCCCGCTTACCAAAATGGTAAGCGGGGGACACCCCCGCAACCCCCGACACCCCTGCAACCGCCGCTCTGCTTGGGTGCAGTAAATGTCGCCCTCATTTTGTGTGCCCCTAAAGTTGCAGTAATTGCGGGAGCGCACAAATGAGCGACATTCTTGTACGATTCCTCTACATTTGATGAACTTCGCAGTGGTGTCATCCCCATAATCGTTGCACCTGCAGAGAGGAAAAGAATGGGGTGGGTTTGAGGGAGGGAGTGGGAGCAGCAGCAATGCATGTTCTTTTATACAGCTCACATGCACAGATAAAGTTCTGCTAGGGCCACGTTAGACTGAGGTAGTAGTTTGGTTGTTTTCAGTGGGTGTGTTTTGCGAGGTACTGTCTGGGACTTTACGAACATCTGAGAGATGTAACCAGTGCTGCAGCACCTTTACTTTTACTGCAAGTGTGGTGGAAAGCACCACCTCATAAGGTCACTGGAAGCGGGGTATGTTCCACTTCCTAACAAAACTCTGTACATAAATCCATTCCCGGGTGACAAGGGTTGGGGTCGTGTCGGACAAAGCAGTTTTAGTTTCTCTCGTTTCTGTGAAGGGTGGTGCAATTTGTTTTGTAATGCGCCTTATTGCACATGTAAACTCCGTGAGATATTGTTTGAATTCCCCATCTAAAATAGTAGCATCTCTGTGTGCGTCTGATGTTCTCCGTACTAAAGACAGTGGCGTTTGCATGCGTCGACCATTCACTATTTCATAAGGGGACAGGTGGTGGACCTTACGGGGCTGGTTGCGAAATTGGAACAGTGCCAAGGGCAGGCAGTACACCCAATTGTTGTTAAGGGTGTTGCATAGTTTGGACAATCTTCTTTTGAGGAGACTGTTTATTTTCTCCACCATGCCGTTCGCTTGTGGGTGGTAAATTGGGCACATTTTGTGTTTGATCCCCAACAATGTTGTTACTTCCTTGAACAATTAATTGAAAAAATTAGTCCCATTGTCTGATCGCAGGACATCACACACTCCCCATTGGGGGAAAACTTCTCTGGCAAGGAACTTTGCGGCACACTTTGCATCAAGGTGGGCACAGGGACCTGCTTCCACCCATCGGGAAAATGGACACACCACCACGATCAGAGTTCTTGCTCCATTGCACCTTTGTCCTGTGTCTGTGTTGCCAATGTGCAGCTTTGAGAAAGGGCCCACAGGGCAGAGCAATGTACCTCATAAAGTTCTCAATGTCATCCCTGTGCTGAACACTTTGCACGTGGTGCATTGGACCACCATTTGTGTCAGGTGCTCTTGTAAATTCAGAATGAACCAATCTTCCTAGAGATCAGCTGCAATGTGTTGTTTGGAACTGTGGGATGGGTAATGCAGCTGTTCAAATGCTGTGTAAAGTAACTCCAGTGGCATTGCAACCTTTCCTGTTGCTTGCTGTCGCCATTAGAGATCTGTGGGTGATTGAACACACTCACGTTTGAGCCAGAGTTCCTGCTCTTCTTGGGGCGCTCGATGCTGCAGTTCAATAATCTGGGCTATGGGTAGTGTGGTATATGCATCCATGGTTGGGAGCGCTGCCGCGCTTGATAAGACGTATTCTGCACTCATGTTTACTGGAAGGTATTCTGCTTGTTTCGCTGCCGCATCTGTGGCTGCGTTTCCCAAAGATAATTCATCTGTATTTTGCGTGTGAGCTAACCACTGCTACCAATGAGGGCTCTGCAAGGGCAGCGATCTGTGTGTTTACTAGTTCTGCATGTTGCACTGGGGACCCACCTGCCCTCTGGAACCCCCTCCTCCTCCATAGAGACAGACCTGTGTGCACTATTACAGTGACGTATGCAGAGTCCGAATATAATGCAACACAACATCCCTTTGATACTTTCAGGGCCTCGATCAGCGCTACAAGTTCTGCCGCTTGTGCAGAAAAATGTCTTGGTAATCTCTTCATGATGAGCGTTTTTCATTCTCCCCTTCCTCCAATCTTTCTACAGCTGCCCAAACATGTTTTTCTCCTGTCTCCGGATCAATTGACGCTGACCTATCAAAAAATAATATTTGCCCCTCTTCCAGGGCACTGTCCTTTGCTTTGAGAATTTCAACCCCTTCCCCTTCATATGTTGCGCAATCATGCTGTTGCATATCTTCAGCAGTGCAGGGTTCTGTCAGAAATGTGGCTAGGTTTACTGTTCTGCATCGCACTACCTGGGTATTTGGGCTTGATAACATTATCTCCTAGGCAGATGCTCTTTTTGTGGTTAAAGTGGACTTGGAACGTTCCAGTATGGCAAACAGGCAGTGCTCAACGTACACTGTTACAGAACATCCCATTACGATAGTGGAACGCTTTTCAATTGTGAATGCCGCTGCAGCAAGTACTTGTTCGTAAGCGAACTGTCCCTGCCTGACAGAATCAAGTGTACCGATGTAGCAGGCCAGGGGCTTGTGTCCCATGGAGCTTTTCTGCTTCAATACTGCAGTCATGAGAGAGGGCCATTGGAGTGTGAAAACAAATAAAACTTGTTCTCTGGGCTCTGGAAATTACATCTTTCAAGTCATTAAAAGCAGTCACCATATCTGCTGTCCATTGGATGGCCTTTCCCTCCTTCTGTGCCTCCTTGTGCCCTTGCAGGAGTGGCCTGGTAAAGGCCGCATAGTCTAAAATCCATGCTCGGCAATAATTGCAGAGATCCAAGAATGTTTGCATTTCCTTCACTGTTGTTGGTTTGGGAGTGGCATGCACTGTTGCCGCCCTGTCGGGTATTATTATCTTACCATCTTTGAAGGTAAGTTGCCCTAAGTAGAGCAATTCAGGTAAACGGTACTGGAGGTTGTTTTTACCGACCTTATATCCTTTCTGAGCTAGCAACTTGAGGGGGGTAATTGAGTCCCTGCAACAGCTGTATTCGCTGTCGCTGCAGACCAGTAGGTCATCTACATATTGAATGATGGTGCTGGGCACCTGAATGTTGCCAAGGTCTCAGTGGAATATCCGGTTAAAGATGCTGGGGCTTTCACAGTACCCCTGGGACAAGCAATGGTGTTCATATCGCTCCCCCCCCCAGGGTAAACGCTGTAAGGTACTGTGATACTGAGGCGAGTGGCACTGAGAAAAATGCATTTTTCAAGTCCACTACAGTGAAGTGTGTGGCCTGCTTCGGGATGCTACACAGGCCGGGTTAGGAACACGAGGATACTCCTTTTGTACAATATCATTAAAGGGGCGGAGGTCCTGGATCATTCTCCAACTACCCCCTGTGGGTTTCTTGATTGGATAAAATCCCTTCTGCTTTTCTGGGCAGGGGATATTGTTTTACCCTATGTAATTCTGTGCCTGGTTTGAGGGTTATTCTTACTGGGGTCACTCTTTTTAGCATCTCTACATCATGTGGGTTTGTGGTCCTTAAATGTGGGGGAACCTGCTGCAGATCTCCTTCACAGAATGAGGGAGGACCACTAACAGTCACCATAAGAGGGCTCTGTACTTTCCAATATTGTACCATGATGTCACAAGGAATACAAATCCTCCATTATTCTCTCCATCGTTGTGGTCATCCTCAAACAGTTCCTCATCTATTTAATTCTCTCAGTGGTATAGTGGGGTCAATACATAACGCTGTACACCATTGAATGTTTGTACCCAGTACAGCCCTTTCGAGGGGATTGGGTCCTCCGACATATTCCATATCTATGACAGTAATCACCACAGCTGTGCTGCTTCGGAAAATCTTTCAGCGTCTGCGTCCTGCGTCGATGACGTTGATAAGCCGCCCTGTAGGACCCCCTCCGATGGCTGACGTCACTGGATGTTATAAGTAGGACGCACGACGCCCGTAGCCCCAGTTCCGTTTTTTCCACGAACGTGTTCGATTCGGAGATCTCGGCGCGCCTCGACTCATTGGAGTTTCTTTTCTTTATCGGTTCTTCGAACCTGTTAGTTTGTGAAGTTATCCTTCGTAAGATGTCTACCTCGTCTTCCACCCCGTTTCCGGGCTTTATGAAGTGCGGGGACTGTGGGTCCAAGATGTCGGTGACGGACTTGCACAATGCCTGCCTCTGGTGCCTCGGGGAGGCCCATGACACGGATGATTGTGTCGACTGCCAGTCGCTTACGTCCAAAGCCTTGCGGGAGCGCAAGAAGAAACTGTCAGTAGATAAGGTGTCCAAGCCACGGAAGTCGAGGTCTGTAGGGCTTTCGATTCGAGGGGCGACCCTCCGCATCGTCGGCGGAAGTCCAGTGGGTCTCGGTCCCGGACTAGGTCCCGCCACTCCTCTGCCTCTTCGAGGCACTCCCGGAAGCGCCGTCATCGGTCAGCTTCCCCGTCCTCATCCGAGGACTCCTCCCGTCGGCGGACCGCTTATCCCACCAAGCATGCGACGCCGGAGGAATGGGCTTCCTTCGGGAAGACAATGCTAGCGATTCTCGAATCGCAGGGCACTGGTCCGTCCGCGCCTCCGAGTGGGGTCGGTCGTGATCGGTCGAGAGACACCGTTCGTACGCCTTTGGGCTCGGGTGGTCGGTACGATTCGCGGGAAAGGTCCAGCTCGCACAAGGGGATTGGTTCTCGTCATGCCCGTACCAGGTCCCTGTCCTCGACGCGCTCGAGACTGTGTGCACCTGTGGTGTCTTCGAGGAACGACGTATGCCCCGTGGTCGTCAACGGACTCTTTTGAGGCCCCGCCTCCGAAGAAGTCATCGACGCCATCGGTGCCCAGGCTGTCGAGGGACACGCTGGGGGCTCCGCCCTCGAGGCCTGTGTCGACGCTGTCGATGCTGTCAGCGCCGTGTTTGGCGTTGACGCCTATTCACTCGACGCCTTTTGAGGCTGTTTCGACGGGGGTGCCCCGGGGCACGGTGGAACCCTCTGGAAAGGCTCTGGCCAAGGTCAAGCATGGCTTTGTTCCACATTCTGTGCCTTCTTACCGCCATCTTGAGTTTATTTCAGAGGTGGATGAGGGCTCTGATGATGGCATGGTTCCTGATACGGTGCCAGATGAGATTCTCTCGGGCCATAGCCAAATTGAGGACCTGCGCCAGTCCCTGAATGACGCCAGTGGTCTGGACACCTCTCCGGAGGTGGAGTTTTGTAGGCCTGAGCCTGGCACTCATGCCGACTCCTCGTACCGGCGCCTTATGTCTAGGGTCACCGAGTACTTGGGGTGGTCTGCTCCCCCAGGGGATTTTCTTCAGGATGACCTTACAGATATCCTCGACCACGGTCCACCAACCGACCCGGTACTGCCGTTCCATATGGCTCTACAGAGGAGGGTGGCGGCAGCTTGGACTGCTCCGGAGAGTCTCCCGGCAGTGGGCAAGACTTTGCCGCGAAAATGCCACCCCACCAGTAGCGACTCCTGCTACTTGACCAAGCATCCCACTCCGGAGAGTTAGGTGGTGCAGGCGGCTACGGCCCCGGCAAAGCAGGCATCGTATCCTACCATCCCTCCTGATAGGGACGACAAGCGTTTTAATGGTTGGGCGAAGAAAGTGTTTTCTTCAGGGAGTTTGGCGCTTCAGGCGGCCAACTCCGTTTGTGCCTTGTCACGTTTCACGTACACTCTGTGGAACTGTGTTTCCTTAGCGGCTGAACATATTCCCGAATGGGACGAACGGGATGGTTTTCCTGCTATGGTCCAGGATGGCAAGGATGCCATGTGTGAGGCCGTTCAGTCGGGTTTGGACATGGCAGATTGCGTCAGCCGGTCCATGGCGGCGAGCACCGTAATACGCAGGTTTGCATGGTTGCGGAAGTCTGGGTTTGGTCCTGATGTGCAGGCCCGGCTCCTCAACATGCCCTTTGACGGGGAACATCTTTTTGGCAGCAAGGCTGACGAGAGCCTTGAGAGATTGCAGACCTCCAAAGCTGCAGCGAAGTCGTTGGGCGCTGCAGTTCGCCAACCTCTGCCTTTTCGTCCTAGGGGACAGCAATGGAGGGGTGGTTCCTTTCGTTATTACTCATCCTTTGGTAAAGCGAGAGGAGCTAGGAGTGCTAGAGGTGGAAAACAAGGTACTCGAGGTGCCAAGGCCGCTTGGGCTGTTGCCTCTTTGCCCTCAGGCAACGCCGCAGCCGCTTCAGCTCAGTCATGAGGCCATGTACCATGGTTCGCCGGTTGGGGGAAGGCTGGTGCAGCATCTTGTAGAGTGTCGCGCTTTTACTTCAGGTGTGTGGGTTCTGGAGATCATAGCCTACGGCTACTGTCTTCCTTTCCGGCAGAGGCCTCACGGCAATCCACCAGGGAATCTCTTTGAAGAGTCCGGATCCGCTCCTTGCGCAGGAAATTCAATCCCTGCTGGAGAAAGGCGCCATAGAACTGGTGCCTGTAGCGGAGAGGAACAAGGGATGGTATTCCCCTTATTTTTTGATTTCCAAGAAAAACGGGGGATTGAGACCCATCATGGACTTGCGCGGTTTGAACAAACTCCTCAGGAAGGACAAGTTCAAGATGGTTACTCTCTCTCAAGTCCTCCAAGCCCTTCAACTTCAGGACTGGTTGGTGTCTCTCAACCTCAAGGACGCTTATTTTCATGTGCCGATCCATCCGAAGCACAAGAAATACCTGAGGTTCGCGGTTGGCGACTCGCACTTTCAGTTTCGGGTCCTGCTATTCGGATTGACCTCCGCCCCGATGGTTTTCACCAAGCTCATGGTCGTGGTGGCAGCGCATCTCAGCAAAGGGGGGATTCAGGTCTACCCCTACCTGGACGATTGATTGATCAGGGCGCGCTCTCCCGAGCAAGTACTGGATCATCTGTCCGTCACCTGCCACTCCCTCCACAAGCTGGGCTTCTCCCTCAACTTAAAGAAGACTCACTCAACGCCAACTCCGAGGCTCCAGTACATCGGAGCAGTGCTCAACACGTCCCTGGGGCAGTGTTTACCTCCGCAGGTGAGGGCTCATCACATTCAGCAGATGGTGCACAAGTTTCAGCTTGCCCAGAATCTCCCAGCGTTCGAGTTCTTGAGATTGCTCGGCCTCATGGCATCCTGCATTCTTGTGGTGCCAGAGGCCAGGTTGCGGATGAGATCTTTGCAATGGGCACTCAAGCTCCAGTGGTCTCAGTCCTCCGGCAGGATGTCGGACCCTGTTCAGGTGCCATCCTCGGTCGCCCGGGATCTTCTGTGGTGGGCCGTCGAAGGCAATCTGATGAAGGGGGCTCCATTTTGGCTACCCTGGCCGGAGGTGACGATCGTGACGGACGCATCTCTCTCGGGATGGGGAGCTCATGCCAACGAGTTGACAGTCAGCGGTTGTTGGTCTCTGTCGGAGTCCAGACTCCATATCATATCAATCTGTTGGAGCTCAGGGCCGTCAGGCTAGCCCTGAAGGCTTTTCTGCCGACTGTGCGAGGGAAGAATGTCCTGATCCTGACGGACATTACAGTGGCCATGCACTACCTCAACAAAAAGGGGGAGGCAGGGTCACTTCCTCTGTGCAGGGGGGCGATGCAGCTCTGGTTCTGGGCAATCCAGCAGGAAGTTTCTATCTCAGCAGTTCATCTGGCCAGACACGAAAACGAGACGGCGGACGCTCTGAGCAGGCAGAGCGTGATCTCTCACAAGTGGGAGTTGGCTCAGGAGATTCTCCTGGAGATCTTCCCCCTTTGGGGGACCCCTCAAGTGGATCTCTTCGCCTCCAGTGTCAACCGGAAGTGCGAAAGGTTCTGCTCGCGGGAATTTCCTCCAAGAGGAGCCTTAGAGGACGCGTTTGTGGTGGAGTGGTCTTTTCCACTGCTGTATGCGTTTCCTCCAGTCCCCGTCATCCCGCAAGTGCTGCGGAGGTTATGGAGGTTCGGTTCCCGGATGATCCTCATTGCTCCAGCATGGGCCAGAGGACGTGGTACCCGGACCTTCTCAACTTGTCCATCTGCCCTCCACGTTGTCTTCCCTACCGAGACGATCTGCTCTCACGGGACGGGGGTCAGGTTCTTCATCCAGAGGTCAGATCCCTCAATCTTCACGCTTGGCTTCTGAAAGGTTGAAGTATAAGGATTGGGACCTCCCTGAAGATGTGATGGAGGTGTTGCTCTCGGCCAGGCGGCCTGCAACAAAGTCTCTGTACCGTTGCCGTTGGAGAAAGTTCTGCGACTTTTGCAGAGTTGAGAATGTGGATCCTTTTGAATGTGACATTCCCATGGTTCTGTCTTTTTTGCTTTCTTTGGCCCACAGGGGCTTGCAAGTGGGGACCATTAAAGGTTACCTGGCGGCGCTGTCCATCTTTAAGTGCTCGTCTGAAGAGTGTTCCTATTTTAAGATTCCTTTGATTTCGCAGTTTTTGAAAGGGCTCACTAATGTGTTCCCTCCGTCACCTTTTCTGGTGCCCGGTTGGGATCTGAACTTTGTTCTTAGGTTTCTTATGGGTGCTCCTTTTGAGCCTTTACATTCTTGCCCTTTGAGGCTGTTGACTCTGAAAACTGTGTTTTTGGTTGCGGTTACTTCTGCTCGCAGAGTGAGTGAGTTACAGGCATTTTCAGTTAAGCCACCCTTCACGGTGTTTCAGAAGGACAGGGTTGTCCTTAGAGTTTGTCCTTCTTTTCTTCCGAAGGTGGTTTCGGAATTTCATTTGAGCCAGAAGGTTGTTCTTCCGGCATTCTATCCTCCACCACATCCTAGTAAGGAAGAGGAGAGGCTCCATAGGCTTGATCCTAGGAGAACGTTGAGCTTTTATATTTCGCGCATGTCCCGGGTCAGAGTGGATGATCAACTTTTCATTGGTTACGCTGGAAAGCGTTTGGGACAAGCTGTGACGAAACAGACTTTGTCTCGTTGGATTATTTTCGCTATCTGCGAGTGTTACTGCTTGGCGGGTAAGGAGCCTCCGGCTGGCCTGCGGGCCAATTCTACCAGGGGAGTGGCTCGTCTACTGCCCTGCAGAGGGGGGTTCCTATTCGTCACATCTGTGATGCAGCCACCTGGGGTTCAGTACATACTTTTGTACGTCACTACTCCCTCGATTCCATGAGAGGGCAAGATCTGGCCTTTGGCAAGGCAGTTCTCTATTCCGCAATTTGATTGGGCATGCTAAATTTGTGTTCTAAATTCTTTCCCACCTCCTTGCTTGGTACTGCTTTGGGAGTCTGGCATAGATATGGAATACGTCGGAGGACCCAATCCCCTCGAAGAACAAGTTACTTTCTTACCTGGTAACGTTCTTTCGATGGGTTGGTCCGATGACGTATTCCATATCGCTCCTCCCTGCCTTCCCCGCTGCAGAATTTCTTTTGCGATTGCAGCTTGCGTTCCGCAAGGCCTTGTGTGTCTGACTGGCAGAAAACTGGTGGCACACGTTCAGGTAAAAAACTATAACTGAGGCTATGGGTGTCGCTCGTCCTACTTATCACATCGGGTGACGTCGGCCGTCGGAGGAGGTCCTCTGGGACGGCGCATCAACATCATCGACGCAGGACACAGACGCCAAAGGTTTTCCGAAGCAGCACAGCTGTGGACATTACCTGTCATAGATATGGAATACGTCGTCGGACCATCCCATCGAAAGAACGTTACCAGGTAAGAAAGTAACTTGTTCTTCTACCAGGGGTATGGCTGCCTCTACTGCCCTGCAATAGGTGTTCCTATTCGTAACATCTGTGATGCAGCCACCTGGGCTTCGGTCCATACTTTTGTACGTCACTACTCCCTCGATTCCATCCGTGGGCAGGATCTGGCCTTTGGCAAGGCAGTCCTGTACTCCGCAATTTGATTGGGCATTCTAAATTTCTGTATTCTAAATTCTTTTCCCACGTCCTTGCAGTGGTACTGCTTTGGGAGTCTGTCATAGATATGGAATACGTCAGAGGACCCAATCCCCTCGAAGAACAAGTTACTCTCTTACCTGGTAACGTTCTTTCGATGGGATGGTCCGACGACGTATTCCATATCGCTCCCTCCCTGCCTTCCCTGCTACAGAATTTCTTATGCGATTGCAGCTTACGTTTCCGCAAGGCTTTGTGTGGTCAGACTGGCAGAAGACTGGTGCCACACGTTCTGGGAAAAAACTACAACTGAGGCTACAGGCGTCGTGCGTCCTACTTACAACATCCAGTGACGTCAGCCGTTGGAGGAGGTCCTTGAGGGCAGCGTATCGACGTCATCGACGCAGGACGCAGACGACGAAAGATTTTCCGAACAGCACAGCTGTGGTGATTACTGTCATAGATATGGAATACGTCATCGGACCATCCCATCGAAAGAACGTTACCAGGTAAGAGAGTAACTTGTTCTTCGAAGGGATTGTGTCCTCCGACGTATTCCTTATCTTTGATATACGTTTCCAGCTTGCTGGCTTCGGAAATTTTTTCTGTAGAGGGCGCAGCGCGTTGACGTCCGCCGAGTCGATGTCCCTCGATGGCCACCGTATCAGCGCCGACGTCACCATGCCCATTAATAGACACGCTCTGCGTCCGTTGCTCAGCTCCCTTTTTCCGCGCTTCGTGGGGCCTCGGAACGTCGTTGCTCAGTTCAGTCAGGTTTATCTAAATCTATTTCGAGGAATATTCCTTATCGTTCTCGATGGCTTCTTCATCAGAACCGACAACGCCGCGATCCGGCTTCAAGAAATGTCGAGACTGCGGTAAAAAAATGTCAATAACGGATCCACACAGGGTCTGTTTATGGTGCTTGGGGTCCGAGCACCATTGTTCGGAGTGTGAGGACTGCATGTCCATGACGGCGAAAGCCCTGAAGGAGCGAAAGGGGAAGCTCGAGAGAGGTAAGTCAGCCAAATCATCCTCGAAGGTTTCATCGGCCGAGTCGTGGCATTCGTCTCCTCGCCGTCGAAAACACTCCCATTCTAGATCTCAAAGCAGCTCCCACCATTCGTCGAGATCTAGACACTCAAAAAAGAGACGTCGAAGGTCCCATTCCTCGTCGTCTTCGGTGTCCCCAGAAAGAGTTTCATGTCCCACCAAACACAGTTCTCAAGCTGAGTGGGAGGAATTCAGAAAGAAAATGTTAAGCGTCTTCGAGAACGCGGCCTCGACCCCCTCGAAGACAGCCGAGGGTGATACCCCGGGTGAAAAACCCAAAAAATCAAAACGCCGCGAGTCGCAGATCCCAGCGAAACATTCCACCCGAGAGTGCCATGAGCCATCAGGTAAGAAGGCACCGTCTTCGACGCCGTCGTCGAGGGTTCCTTCGACGCCGTTGTCGAAGATTCCTTAGACACACGGTCGGCGCCAATCGACGCCGTTGTCGAAGGGTTCCTCGACGCATCGGTCGATCGACTCGACGCCGACGCCGATGAAAGAGAGGACCAAGTCTCCACAGCCAACAGTGTTTTCAAGGGCCTCCGGCACGACGCCGAGACCGTCGTCGATGCCCTCGATTAGGATCCCGATCCTCTCGAATTCTTCGAGGCCCCTTCCAGTTTTTTCAACGCCATTTTCGGCGCCTTCGACATTTTCTCATCCAATAATGAAGAGTTTGGCTCCTTCAGCCCTAGAGATGGGCTTTATTCCATTTCAGAGATCAGAACACCCTGGTCTTTCTTCAATTTATGAAGAAAGAGAAGACTCTGACCAAGAAACTTTTGGTTTACAGAGATCCTCACTGCCTGCTGCAGAGGATTTCACCTCTGAAGAAAGGAGGCTGAAGGAACTACAGGACTCACTTCATGAGGCCAGTGGACTTGACACTTCCCCAGAAGTGGAATTTGTAAAGCCAGACCCAGGGGAACATGCCGAAACACCATATAGAACCCTGATGGCAAGAATAATTGAGTTTATGGGCTGGTCTGCGCCTTCACCTGTTTTCCAACAGGATGATCTAACGGATATATTGGACAAAGGCACACAGGAGGACCCGGTGGTCCCCTTCCATGCAGCCCTACAAAGAAAAATTGCATCCAATTGGGAGACTCCCGAAGTCATCCCAGCAGTCAATAAAAGACTGTCGACAAAGTATAGGGTAGCGGCTGCTGACCCTGAATACCTGTCAAAACACCCAACCCCAGAGAGCCTGGTGGTTCAAGCGGCAACTTCATCCAGCAGTAGGACTGCTCACCCTACTGTCCCACAGGACAGGGATGACAAGAGGTATGACTCTATGGCAAAGAAAGTCTTCTCTGCCTGTAGTATGGCGTTGAAATCCATCAACGCCGCCTGTACGCTCGCCAGGTTCAGTCACACATTATGGGAGTGTGCTTCATCAGCGGCTGACTGCATGCCCGATGGAGAGGAGAAGGAAGCCTTCCTTAACATCATTCAAGATGGCAAAGATGCCATGTGCGAGTCTCTTCAAACTGGCATCGATTCCGCTGACAGTATCAGCAGGGCCATGGCGGCTAGTACAACAATCCGCAGGCATGCGTGATTGCGAAAGTCTGGCTTTGCTCCAGATGTACATGCCAGACTTTTGAATATGCCCTTTGACGGTTCTTCGTTATTCAGAAAAAAGGCTGATGACAGTCTGGAAAAGTTACAGACTTCTAAAGCAGCAGCAAAATCCTTAGGAGCTGCTATCCGCCAAACTCCTTTTCGCCCCTCAGGAACCTCTGGGAGAGGAAAGTCCTTTTGCTATTATTCCGCTTTCGGAAAAGGCAGAGGACAGCCGGCTCAAAGAGGCCAAAAAAGATCCACCCGAAGTGGACGGTCAGAGGTACTAAGACCGCAGCAGCAGCAGGTGCCTCTTTACCCTCGGCATCTGCATCAGCCGCCCCCAAACCACTCTGAAGCCTTCGCACACAAGAAACCGGTAGGGGGCAGGTTAACTCACCATCTGACGGAATGGCAGGCTATAACATCAGATGCTTGAGTGTTGGAGACAGTGGCCCAAGGTTACTGCCTACCCTTTCTACACATCCCTCAGAGCCATCCACCGGGGAACAGCTCCCGAAAAGTTCCAGATCCACTCCTCTTGCAGGAAATTATGGACCTGCTAGAGAAAGGTGCCATAGAACCGGTACCTGTAGCAGACAGGAACAAGGGCTGGTACTCCCCCCTACTTTCTCATACCAAAGAAGGACGGAGGACTGAGACCCATCCTGGACTTAAGAGAATTGAACAAGTTCCTCAGGAAGGACAAGTTCAAGATGGTAACTCTCTCTCGGATCCTTCAGGCCCTCCAGCTCCAGGACTGGCTGGTATGTCTGGACCTTCAGGATGCTTATTTCCATGTGCCAATCCATCTCAAGCACAGGAAATACCTGAGGTTCGCAATTGGCAACTCTCATTATCAATTTCGAGTTCTGCCATTTGGGCTGACATCCGCCCCAAGGGTCTGCACCAAGCTGATGTCGGTAGTGGCGGCGAGTCTAAGGAGGGAAGGGATCCACGTCTACCCCTACCTGGACGATTGGCTGATCAGGGCCGTATCTTCGGAACAGGCCCAGACCCAGCTAGATTATGTCTGCCTCTTCCTTCACAGACTGGGCTTCTCCCTCAATTTAAAGAAGTCACTGATGATACCATCTCAGAGACTCCAGTTCATTGGAGCGGTCCTGGACACTTCCCTGGGAAAAGCCTCGCCACCAGAGGTGAGGGCTCAAGATATTCTACAGATGGTCACCAAGTTTCAAAATGCCCAACGTCTCCCAGCCTTCGACTTTTTGAGGTTGCTAGGCCTCATGGCATCCTGCATCTTCCTTGTGCCAGAGGCTCCCCTGAGAATGAGATCTCTTCAGTGGGCACTGAGAAGTCAGTGGTCACAATTCTCAGGGAGAATGTCAGACATCCTCCCGATTCCGGACAAGGTAGCCCACGACCTTCAATGGTGGGCCTATTCAGAGAACATCTTGAAAGGAGAACTGCTTTGGCAACCATGGCCGGAGATAACAGTAGTCACAGACGCCTCGCTCACAGGGTGGGGAGCCCATGCCAACGACTTGACCATCAGCGGTCGTTGGTCTCCATCGGAGTCCAGACTACATATCAACGTATTAGAGCTGAGAGCGATCAGACTAGCACTGAAAGCTTTCCTGCCATCAGTACAGGGGAGAAATGTCCTGATAATGAAGGACAACACGGTGGCCATGCACTACCTCAACAAAAGAGGAGGCGTAGGATCACTGCCACTGTGCAGAGAGGCAAGGCAGCTCTGGTTTTGGGCAATTCGGGAAGGAATCTCTTTATCGGCAGTCCATCTAGCCGGAGAGAAGAATTTGACAGCGGACGCTCTGAGCAGGCAGAGCACAGTCTCCCACGAATGGGAGCTAGCTCAGGAAGTCCTTCAAGAGATCTTCGCCCTTTGGGGAACCCCTCAGGTGGATCTGTTCGCCACAAGCACCAACAGGAAGTGCGATCTGTTCTGTTCAAGGGAATTTCCCCCGAGAGGAGCTCTGAGAGACGCGTTCGTAGTGGACTGGGAGTTTCCACTCCTCTACGCGTTTCCACCAGTCGCTGTTATTCCTCAAATTATCAGGAGGTTGAGAAGATTCCGGAAAACCATGATCCTAATTGCCCCGGACGGGGCCAGGAGAACGTGGTACCCGGACCTTCTAGATATGTCCATCTGTCCTCCAATCCGTCTCCCACTCAAAGAGAATGTTCTCTCGCAGACGGGAGGTCAGGTTCTCCATCCAGACATCAGAACCCTCAACCTTCACGCTTGGCTTCTGAAAGGTTGAGGTACAAGGATTGGGATCTCCCTGATGACGTCATGGAGGTGTTGCTTTTGGCCAGAAGACCAGCAACAAAGTCTTTATACCGCTGCCGTTGCAACAAGTTTTGCAGCTGGTGTAGGGAAGAGAATATCGACCCTTTTTCATGCGATACACCAACGGTGCTATCCTTTCTACTCTACTTGGCAAACTCAGGCCTTCAAGTTGGCACTGCAAAAGGCTATCTCGCAGCGCTTTCTATCTTCAAGCACACTGCGGAGGAACCATCGTATTTCAAAATTCCTCTAGTGGTACAATTTCTCAAGGGTCTGACTAATGTTTACCCTCCAAAACCATTCCAGGTTCCATTATGGGACTTAAATGTAGTCTTAAACTTCTTAATGGGCACTCCATTCGAGCCACTTCACTCTTGCGCATTAAGATTTCTCACACTTAAAACTGCCCTACTTGTAGCACTAACATCGGCTAGGAGGGGTGAGTGAGCTACAAGTCTCTCCTGTAAACCCCCACATACAATCTTCCACAAGGACAAGGTTGTCCTCCAGGTGAAGCCTAATTTTCTCCCAAAGGTGGTTTCTGAATTCCATATTACTCAGAAAATGACCTTGCCTTCATTCTACCCTCCTCCCCATCCGGGGAAAGAGGAGGAAAGGCTACACAGG
This sequence comes from Ambystoma mexicanum, assembly GCF_040938575.1. NCBI lineage: Eukaryota > Metazoa > Chordata > Amphibia > Caudata > Ambystomatidae > Ambystoma > Ambystoma mexicanum. The sequence continues at coordinate 642,985,764 of NC_090931.1, forward strand.
CTGGACCCTAGGCGAGCTCTCAGCTTTTACATCAGCAGAATGGCTAGAATCAAGCAAGCAGACCAGCTGTTTGTAGGATACTCAGGTCACAAGTTGGGACTGCCCATAACAAAACAAACTATCTCCAGGTGGATTATCTTGGCCATCCTGGAATGTTATAGACTAGCAGGGAAAGAGCCACCCAAAACCTCAGGGCTCATTCAACCAGGGGTATCGCAGCTTCTTCGGCTCTCCAGAGAGGGGTACCTGTCCGGGACATATGTGCAGCTGCCACATGGTCGTCCGCACATACATTCACAAAATTTTACAATCTGGATTCCTCCACTGCTCAAGAGACCAGATTTGGCAAAGCCGTATTACACTCGGTCCATCCCTAAAGGGATACATAACACTATCACTCCCGCCGCCAATTACATACCACTGCTATGGGAGTCTATCAAAGATGAGGAATACGTCGGAGGACACAATCCCTTCGAGGAACAAGTTACTTTCTTACCTGGTAACGTTCTTTCGACGGGATGTTCCTTCGACGTATTCCTTATCGCCCCTCCCATCCATCCCCGCAGTGATAACTTCCCTTGTGGTTGCAGCTTTTGCTCCTTCAAGGTTACTAACCAATTCAGGCATGTCTTTCTTATACTACAAAACGGAACTGAGCAACGGACGCAGCGCGTGTCTATTTATGGGCATGGTGACGTCGGCGCCTATACGGTGGCCGCCGAGGGACATGGATTCGGCGGAAGTCGACGCGCAGCGCCCTCTACAGAAAAAATTTCTCAGGCAAGCAAGCTGGAAACTTATATCAAAGATAAGGAATACGTCGGAGGAACATCCCGTCGAAAGAACGTTACCAGGTAAGAAAGTAACTTGTTCTTCTATCCCAATGGCCTGACTGACCTCACATTCCTGCCTACATGCAGCATGTATATGATCCAGATTATTTTTGAATACAGGACAGGACCACCACAAGACCACTGGATGACACTCACTCCCTTCCCTCATGGCCATTTGCCATACTCATGGACATTCACACCAACAACCAGCCCCAGTCATGCCTACATAGCCACCTCCACCAGACTCCTGTTCAAACTCTTTGCCCTGTTTACCCACCGATCCAGTCTCTTACCGTAACCACCTTTTAATAGTTATCACCAGATAGGCAACTCTGCCACATTACTCCTCACCTACCCTAGCTCCCTCATACAACTGTATTTGTATGGCTTATCTTAGGCAACTACTATTAGCCTTACCCCGCAGGGGCACCACACGGATGACTCCTTGTGCTTTTCTTGGACACCCGGCCAACCAACATTGACCCACTGATCTGACCACACTGTGGCTCCGCTCAAACTCTCCAAGCAATTTTGCCATGGCAGTCGGACTCCTCTCACAGGCAACAGTGCTGTCAGCACATTTACGGAACCCCTGAATCCAGATGGGCTGCCCATGCCCTTCTAATGGACATCAGCGATATGCCTAAACTCCTACAACCCACCAGTGTCATTATGCACCTGGGGTCTTTGCCATTACGACCAGCCAATCCGCACGCACATGACAGCGGCCATTCCCACCAACCCATGAGAGTTCTCCTCTTATAGTAGTGGCTTCTCGGCACACAGGATCGCTTATCTGACGATTGCCATGAGCTTTCTACCTTCACCCAGCCCCACCGGGCTTTACGTAAGTGTGCCACTCACTCTCCTTTTACATCGCGATGCCACACCTACATGACATGCAACCCCATGTTCTAGCAACAGGGCTCCTTCCCGCCTTGATGTCCGCCCACGGACTCAGAGTACCACTTGTTCAAACCTGAGCCAGAAACAACTATTGCCACTCACCACCATGGTGCCCTACTTGGGCTTCTGATACATGCCCTGTTAATACACATGGCATGCCAGCCCTTAAACACCATTACCCCGCTGCGCACACCATGGGTCTACTTTCGCACTGTGCATGCGCCAGCCCACCAGCCCGCTCGCCAGCTTCTAGACACATTGCTGGGCACTCCCACGATCACTTCCACACTGTGCAAGCGGCAGTACACCAGCCCGCTCCAAGCCTGCCTGCTCACACTTGACCAGGGCACTGTACATGCGGCATCCCATCAGCGCGTTCTTATTCTGCCTGCCCAATCATCACTAGGGCTATTCCTTAAGAGCGCTTTGTGCTCTGGATGTACGCCCGCCATGTGGGCCCCTGCTCCGCACCCACTCTTGTTCGGAACCCTCCACCGACCCTGCACACGTATCCATACTACCCCGGGGGACCTGCAAACCGCTAACTGTACCCATTTTATAGAGCTGGCCAATACTCATTTTGGCCCCCATTACTTTAGACATACGCACACATGAGGGCACCTGCTCCTCACCCACTCTTGTTCAGTCCCCAACCCGGATGCTCCAAACATGTCCACATTATACCTGGGGACCCGTAATCCGCCAACTGCACCTAGCTTACTCAGCTGGCTGAATACTTGTACTGGCCCCCCGCACTTGCAGCCCAGACCATGATAGAGCCCTGGACATGTAGGCCCCCTAATTGGCGACACCCTTGTGAGCCTACTCACTATGCCAGGGTGCCATATGCGTATTCACATCCCCATGTGGATGCCCTCTTTCACAACGCTCACACAGCCCCCCACCCACCACCACATGTAATCCTTGTTTAGTGGTCACCTCATCGACACTGCTCACGACTCACGGACAACTTGTGTATCGCTATGAAATGAAAAAACCTATAAATGCTATGCTATGTGTCTTCAACAATCTGGCCAGCATCTGGCTTAAACCATTGCAACTGTTAACATGTTAAATAATCAAATACAAGCATGTGTTTGAATGTCACCATGAAACAATGTCTCTCACAGTATTCAGTCACGATAATTGCACGCACTGTCACTCTCACACAACTGCACAGTCTTGCCAAAGACCCTAGGTCGAAACACGTGTTGGAAATTCTTGACATGCAAATGGAATACAATTAACATGCAACTGTACACACGTTTGTCTGCCAAACCAGGCCAGCAACTGTGCCCTAACCAACGCACCATTAAAATCGACCAGCTTTAACATCTGTGTCCAGCAGTTACTGGAGATTCTTTCTTGGGTACTACCATACCACATGGCAATTGCCTTATCCAGCGCCTTGTAATCAAGGTTCCAAACCCATTTCTCCTTATTCATAATCATTGGGACTTCAGGAGCTCTGTCCCACTGGAACCTTAGCATCAGGTTGCAGTAAGAACCTACGTTAACCTAGACCGAGAACAGATCAGCGCGGGGTCCATTCCTCCTACACGCTCCTACCATCCCTAGCACTTAACACTGTTGTTGTGACATTTCCTAAGAGTTCCTGCAACTAATTCCAAGCTCCCCAGCTAATACTTGAATTGCAAACCTTCGAGTCACTAGAGCCATGGAGATTTCTCCCAAGGCTTTCCACACTTTTATTTTTTAGTTCTTGGTCAGCCTTGCTTTTCTGGCAACCACTGAAATGAGGGCGATCACTCTTGATAAACTCTTCCTTATAAACACTATGACGAGGGAGATTACATCCGATGCACTTTTCCTTGTAAATATTGTGACCAGGGAGATTACTCCTGATGCACTCTTTAATCCTCGCCAAGCCCCCATCGGGTCTACTTTGGCCTCCTATACCTTCTTGGAGCAACCATGTTGCCGGTTCGTTCTCGGGTCTTGGATTTGGCCGCTCTGCTTGGCTGTTCCGTCTTCCTTTTTCTGCGCCCCACGGCTCTGCATTTGTCCTGCGGGGCGTTTGGTCTTTCAGTTCCGGTGCAGTAGTTGGACCGAACGCTCCACCTCAGTGAGCTCACGCCACTGACGACCTTCCATCTGCAGGTTGCCTCGACACTCTTACCTTCTTCGAAGCGTCCCTCCAACATGGACTCTGTCAAAGACTGACCTCTGCAGTTTGTGTCTCCACTCCCAGGTTTGAACTTGGGTTTCCAGTGCCCATGCCAGCTTCTCTTTTCATAGTCCTTTGTTGCTCTTTAAATTCTGAAGATGATCCCTCCCCAGTGGACCGTCAAAGTCTTCCTCTTTTCAGTACTCTCTAGCTTGAAAATGGCAGTGGTGCACGTGTACATCACATTAACATAACATAGAAGCTTAACATAAGACCACACTTGGAATATATTTCCATGAGAGATTATGGGGCTCTGAATCCAGTGGTAGGAGAGATGGTGAACGAAGACTGAAGTCTCTTAAGAGAAACTGTAACCAAGAATACTAGCCAGATAACTCTATGGCAGGGCACAGACCAGTTACTTATCCTTTCAAGAACGTGGGTAATTGTTTAACACTTGCTAGTGCAATAAAAAAAAAACTTGTATATGGTGCCTGACAAAGTCGTGGCCCCAACAAAACAATGGAAGGACACCGAATGCCAGCCCCTTGGGGTGTTTACAGGCATTTTAATTGAAGGGCATTAAGGTACTTTAAGGCATGCATGGCAATGCAAGGGTCACCACAGAGGACTCTGGTGGTTGGTGTTGGAGGGTCTTGCATGCTTCAAATCGAAGTTTAGCCAGATTGCGGGGTGATCAGGGATCCGAGTACATCAGTGATACCGGGCGTATAACCTGCGTGTCACTTCATTCTCTCTGTATACCTCTACACCCACAGACGAACTGCCCCATATTTGCGATTAACCGTCATGGGCTTAGGATTTCTGGAACAAATAGATGACAGATCGCCCAACCCTTGACCGACCCCTCCATGATTTAGCAAGGACACCGATATTTCGGGTTCATTTTGCAATTTGTATAGCGCCTTTCACCATGGGCATGTGCCCAATGCGCTGTAGGCTGAACGCCCTCGGAGGGACCGAAGTATGGGAAAGTTAGGAGGTGGTAGCATGCGTGTGTGCATAATGGCCATTAAAGGTTATGATGGCTTGGCCTTTGCCCGAGTCCCGGCTAGCCATGAAAGAAAAAATAACTTATTGGGATACAGAGGGAGACCAGAAAAAGTTGGACGCTTCGGTAATGCTTAGACCTCAATTTCCGACTGGTGAAAGGGGCTGGGAGGGCGGATGGGGCTTTGGGGGGGCACATGCGGCCTGGGGGTGACGGGCAGAGAGGCACAGGGATGTTTGCAAATCGTGTTGTTTCCTTTTGGAACATAAGCTGTTTTTTTTCCCCAGGATCACACCTATTTTGCTTAGGATCACAAGGCAGTGACCAGTCGCCAGTTCTCCTGCCCTGCCTTAAAATGCAGTCATTCCCCAGGGGCTGCACTGTGCTAAAGATAGACGCCCTCGGTGTAGGCACCATCGCTGAACAATGGGGCACGGACACGTGCACCTGGCCGCCCACGCCTGCGCCAGGAAGCCCTCAGACTGGGGAATGTGGCCCTGTTTAGGGTCTGGCAGGCACCGCAGGGGCCTAGCTGGCTTCTGGACGCCGCGCATAGTGACGGAGGCAGCAGGTTGCTGCAGTCTGACACGTTCGCTCTTGAGGAAGACACTTGACGTAAACCTTGGAAGTAGGAAATGGGCCTTCTATGTATTTTTAGCCCAGGAGCCCCCTCGGAGGCGTCCGAAAGGGCTGGCACCGCTGCAGCATTGGAACCTGACCTTTCTCATTGTTCTATATGGTTCATTTGGTGTCGCACAATGTCAAATTTGGCAAGGCTACAAAGTTCGTTCGTTTGTTATCCGTATTGGCTGCAACGCCTGAACGGTGCAAACGACCTAAGCCCCCCTCCCACTAAACAGCCTGCCAATGCCATGCCTTTTGGATGCCTGTGCAGTCTGTCACAGTGGGACTCGGAAAGCCAGTGGAAAAAATATTGCAGCAATTATTCCTGAACTCCACTGCAGTCTGTCACTGTTCCTATGCCCGTACTCGGTAAAGTCTGATGGCAAAGGCAACTGTCGGTAAATCGCCACTGGTGTACTGGCCTACAGGGAACTCTGGGGATTCTACTTGGGCGCTTTATTGTGGGTACCCTGGTTTTCTGCTCTCCTTGCCCCCTTCCCAAGTCAACCCTGCCCCTTCCTTCCATCTCCCCCCAAGTTCTCCCGCTACATCCCTTTGAAGTAAAATGTCTTCGAAAATGTATTGTGATATGGTTTGAAAATGAACCTTTAACAACAAGAAGTACAAAACATACACAACAAATATCACATATATATGTATATATATCTCCTTATTAAACAACATAGAATTTATGAATAAACAATTCTAAGACCATTGCATACTAGAATGTACAGTCCATGGTAAAATGTATATATCAGTGCAATATTTCAAAAAGCAAAGTAAAGAAAAAAGTGTGAGTGATCAAATCATTGAGATTTGTTGTCCAGGCATCAATCTTTGCCACAATGTCACAGGTGCATAATTTGAAGATGTGTAAACAAATCTAAAAAAAATGTAGGGCTCTCTGGTCATTTAAAACTGGAAAGGACGACACTAGATATTTCAGTGGTTGTGTCGTCTTTAGAAAGCCTGCAAAGCATGCCTTGGAATACCGTCCTAGGTCTTCTAATGTAAGAACCAAATTGAATCTGAATCTAAAATAGATGATGCGTTCCGTACTCGCAGGAAAGCACAACCTATGTTTAGGTAAGGCGCCCCTCAACCTGGAAATGGAGGAATATGCCTTGTAGAGCACATAGGAGCTAACTTTCTCTGAAAAATGGCACCAATATCTTTCAAACAATTTTTTGTGTGCATTAATGGATGTAACACTAACCCCCTAGAATTTAAGCCGAATTCACATGACAGGTCCTCATTTATCTTAGAGAATCTGTTTAATGAAGCAATATTTTCCTAGTTGAGACAGCTTTTCAGATCCACATAGGAATGGGGGATTCGTTTTTTCCAACTTGAAATTGGTCCAAGTGATGTGAGCCTCAATTCATATCTGTATCGGATGACACCAAAAGGGAGACTCTATGGTAATCGGAGAGTATACTTCCAAATAAAACCTTCAAGAGTATTGAGATCGGGCCGCAAATCAAATAAGTAAAATTCGAGGCCTTAGAGGAAAAACAAACCGGTTTTCATCAATTCATATTTTTTAGTTGGAATAAGAGAGCATCTAGACAGCTTGTTATGGACGCTCCTCAATTGGACTGACAACCTTTTTTGTTTTTAAATATGTGTTATAAAGCTTCCAGTTTCTTATTCCTCCCTCTTAACAAATGTGTCTGTTTTTATGTTTAATTTCTTTAAAAGCCCTATATAAGGACAAATGTGCTTTAAAATTCACAATCTGGACCCATTCCCCAATTTTCATTGGCGGGAAATGCCCCACACTCTACCAAGAGGTAGTGTGCTGGTCCACTGCATTTGCTTGCATGTTGTTATATGGGGCCACATTAAAGAACATTTCTAGTTGGTTCCCAGTGCACCCTCTTGCAGTCTGTCACTTTGTGTGAAGAAACACTTGCAGTCGATGCACACAGTAAAGGAATAGTGCGCTCAGAAATATTATTATCCCGAGGGTTCAGGCATGTGTTTTTAAGCATACGTTGATTGATCTTGCAAACATTTCCTATGCACCTTACCGTAGTTTTTCACTTTTGTAAACATGCGAAATCAGGCAGCAGGGTGCAGCCATTTTGTGATAATCTTATCCGTTGCAGCATCGCCCAAGCAGGACTAATTCATATGCCCTGCCCCTGAGCCTGACATCACCAAACCTAGTGATATTCTCTGCCTTTCTCCATGACGTTACTGGGCCACGTAGCCAAACGCATCCAGTCATCACCTACGTGACGCAGATCCCGGAAATCAACACACATCGTCTCACAACACAGCGCGTCACAATTCAAAAAATAAAACTGTACTTTAAAAGGAAACAGCAAGACTGTACAATTTGTAAAGTACTTTTATTTCACAATAAACGCTCCGAGAACATCCAGCGATTGCCATATTCAATCAAATTGGATTTTTTTTTTCTTTGCTCTCGATCCGCAAATGTTTGTGAGTTACGTGGTGGTCCTTTTGGGTACACAAGGTGTTCGTTTTGGGTAAAAGAAGCGCTTTGGTCGCACAGTGAATTGCAAGGCTTGTGTATCAGCTTTGCGCTAGACCACCGTAAAGGATGTTATGTTGCTCCTAATCATTGGTACCGCGTAAGGGCATATAGGCCCTTGGTGATCGTCCCAAAAAAGAGTCAAATATATCCAGCTATTGACGTGTATCTGCAGCTGCCGGTTGAAAAAGCCATCAGTTGGTATCTGGAATCGATAACGATCACAAAATGACAGGATGTACCTGTTTGGAAAACAGAATAGAAATGTGTCTCAGTAGCCGATCTTTATTACAATTTATCAATTTACCTATTAAATTGTGAACAGAGAGAAAACAACGTGGAAATTACTCCACAATTTGCTTCGGCGGATAGTGCTATGGAGTATGTTCGGCTCTAAATGGGATGCAGAAGCTGGCGCTACAATTTCGAGGTGCACATAGATGGCATTTAAATGAGATATTAGCGTTGAACCTGGGGGAACCGAGTGGTGGTCTGCATGCATCTCGATGCTGGACTGCCCATGTGCACGTTAGAAAGACCAGTACACACAAACAAACGAATACAATGTAACTCGGCAATAACGGTCAGCTAATGATAAGTTGACTTGTCCGGGTATAAAATCGTCGAAAGTCAAACTTACATTATATTCGGCATTTCCATTCTCTTGGCGTAACGCAGACTCTGTTTGGATCAACGATTTTTCATCAACTGAACTTACATGTTCCTTAGTCCAGTTTTGGAATGGATAACCTTATCATAACTTAAGTTATTACACCCCTCCTTCAATTCAATTCCTTTCGGAATGGTCCCTTTCTCTCAAGGTCAAAAAACAATTGAACCATATACTGTGTGTGCAATGCGTGGGCGTCCTCAGCTCGCAAGAAAAAATTAAAAGCTGGTGACCTTCACTCAGAATGAAGATACATTCTTAGTTTGCAACATCCTGTCTCTCCGCATCCCCGAGAACTGGAATTGTGAAGCAGGGGCACAGGAGGAAAAAGGTGGGGGCTGTCATTACTCACTGTTTGTGGCGCTGCTGAGGGGTAGGGGAAACTTTGCAATGATAGAATGTGGCCTCCTCCAAAATTGGAGTTGAGGGTACACAAAATGGAGTCAAAGAGTGTCTAGCAATAGCCCCACCACTGCTTATGTCACAGCGTCCTTCCCCATGGCAGTAGATTGGCAAAGGAGGTCCCCACCGCGAGTGCAAGATCAGGATGCCACTTTCACGTATAATGTATGTTGGCCGGGGGCTCAACCGACCCAAAGCGTCCTTACATTAGCAACGACCCCAAAAATATATTGGTCATTGTGCTTCTCCCAACAACGCACTTTGATGCACTGTTTTGTTCACAGTCAGCACTTCTTGCTTGCCGACTATCTTATGTAGCTTAGGTATCATCCCTTTTGTGGGACAAGCAGTTATTCAGCTATTTGGGCAACTGTATGGTAAGGAAACTGCCAAACCCCAAAGTTTCTTTCACACTGTTATCCATCTGGCCCTCCCACGATCAGTGAAGGTCCCACAGTAGCTCGACTGAACTGTGAAAGCACAGTGTTACATCATTGTAGGGCAATCGTAAAAATGGTACTAGTTGAAAAAAAATTAACAAAGAGGATACATTTTAAAAGACAAATTGGATGCTTTATTTGGACACTTCATAAAAACATTGTTGATAAAAAAAAACAGATGGTAATCATTTGTACCTGGATTTGAACTGTTCCACGAGCTCTGCTTTAGGTGGACAGAGCACGTTGGCAATGTTTTGTGGCAATGTATGTGTACTCGGAACAAAATCGCGAGCAATTCCGTGATTATGCATCTGCAAAACATTAATAATAAGATCTTTCACAAAATCAAATTCCATTTCCTCATATTCTGGCTTGACCACCCATTTTTGCTTCTTTTAGTAAAGGACATAGTGTAGCGAAGCATCCCAAGGTTTCCCCACAGTCCTCGATTGTTCACGGCCTACATTCTCATTATGCGCTATTACCGCTAGTAATGTCCTATATTTCATCCCTTCAATGCCAAAATGCAATCTCTTTGGCCTGTACTTTAGGCACATATTGTGGAACACCTCCAAATCTCCCGTGTGACAGAATTCTGAGAGTCCCTTCAGATCTCTTGATAGAGTTTTATCAAACACAATCTTCTCAAAGGCTTTGTGTCAAGGTGAAGATGGAATCAACCACTTCTTCTTCTGTTCCTGCTCCAGCGACAAAGGGCCATGTTCACATTGGTGGAAATGGTGGTTTTCTGTCCAAGATTGAACGTTGGAACAGTGATGCATTAGTGATCGCCATTTTTCTAGTAGAATTTCCACAGACCCATCACAAGTTTTGGAGCTCCACCAAAGATGGTTGCTGAAAGAAGGGGACCACTGTGAATTACTTTCAGAACCTTTTTTTTCCCCTGCAGCTGAGATTTTTGTATTGATGGATTCGGCAGTGTGCCATACATCAAATTGATGGCAAATATTTGGAAACCGCTCTCTCATTGTCTTGGCTTTTGAAACGTGCCTGTCCGAGACCACCAAACTCACAATTGTTTTATTTTCCATGTCCTGAAAGTGGTATGTGCAGTGCTTTGCTGAAAATCCGGGGCTGTCACACTGTCCATCGCCAGCTAGCCTGAACTGTTTTTTGGAGAATGTACTTTGAATAGACAATTGTTCAATTTTCCAAGCTTTGCTAATGGGAGGGAATAGATATTGACGTTAATATTTGTAGTACTGAGTTTTTAAAATGAAATGGAGTCCCACAAATTGACAGAAACTGGACAACTTAATGAAACTAGAGCCACTGAAAAGTAAAGCTGCTGCACACAGTAGATTGACAGCTGGCAGTTTCCCCAGCATCGGTTGAGTGGACCATGAACATTTTTCATGGAGCATTTCACAGGTGGCATGTATTTTCAGGTTACTGCCTTGTGTTAGACGAGTCACATTCACCAATGGCTTCCCACATACTTCCCCTCTCACTGAATACACAGATTTCAGCATCTTCATAATATCCATCAAGCTGCTGTCGAATACTATGTATTTGGCCTCCTTTGTTAGACTGTCATCCTGCATTAATGTTGTTTCTGGCGTTAATGTTGTTTCTGACTGAACTGTGGTTGACATATCAGCCAAACTGGACATACTGTAGATGAGATCTTTGTCTATTTCCTCGGTCAATTTTATTGATGCTTCAGTCTCTGTCATTTCAGTGTCTGTTACTTGAATGTGAATCAGAGAAATCATCAATGCCGATTGATTTTTAGGTGGCCCTTTTTTGGCGGGTGTCAATTGTCAAGTGGGCTGCGACTAATTCAAAAGCATCTTCAATACATTCAGTTTCATCTTCATTTGGTGGAGCAGTCGCATTGGAGCAATGATCCAAAAACACTTTGCTGGCTTCGCCGGTCATATTAAATTCATTTTCTGGCCATTGGGCAAATGCATCTCAAGTCTGAACACGCTGCGCCTCAATTAATAGTTGTTCATGGTGCAATGAGTTTGGCAAGCAGCATGTCTCATTTGTGTCGCTGTCTGTGTCTGCATAGTCCATAAACCATCGGGCGACTAGAAGACAGGTTGGAAAAAGATGTTCAATGTAAATCCAACATACAGTATTGGACAATTTACATTAAAAAAAAGCATTTTATGAAGGCCCCAGCAGAAAACACTGTTTAAAAATTGAAATGGTTTATAAATTACCTTATCTTTCTTGCTTTTTCGTTGAAACCTTCTTTACTGTAACAACAGCTGCAGCAAGCTGGTCCACCGACTCAGATCCACGTGCCTCCTCTTCTATATCCGGATCTTGTATACATCCCTAGAAAAGAGTATGCATTTAAAATAAGTCATTTGTATTAGAAATCAAATTATTCCTTCGCACATGTGGCTTACACAGATAAACCTGTACATCGTGTAAGTCATTTAGTCAAAATATACATTTGTAATTTCACCTGATTGATGGCTAGTTTACTCGATCAAAGTTGACTGTGCGAAGCACACCCTCCGAAATGTTGCACTCAAGCAATTTGCAAAAACTGCTTGTTTCCAATATTGTCACTGTCTAATAGTATCAGTTCTAGGACCGACTTCCTTTCATTCGAGGGAACTGTCAGTACGCATACCTCTGGCTCTGGATCAACTACAAGGGATGATGTAATTGTAGTCGAAGCTTCAGCATCTCCCTGAAACACAGTACTTGTATTAGTATGGATGAAAAAATGGAAATTGTACACACACATTGTGACGCAGACATTGGTACATATCAATAGCAAACCACGAATGATAGGTTGTGTAAACTAATGGCACGATACGGAAATATGCTCAGATTATCTCAAATTCCAATCATAAAACAATTCCGGAACTGAATAGCTAAGTAAGACTACGCGCTCGAAGTGGTTGTTGACTCCAGGCAAGACATGGATGCTGAATCTTGCTCCTTCATATTCAGTGCATAGTCATGTAAAGGGAAAATAATATTTGATTTAGAAATGCTAATCATAAAAATTGGCATCTAAGGAGACAGATTACGAAAACATTATGCTTATTTCAAAGGACACTATAGCATAGTTATCTGTGCCTGTAAATGAATTTTCTATGAGGCTTCTAAAACCAAGGACAGATGTTTAGCAAAATGGTCTTTATTTAAAAAGCAATACAATCTTGTAAATATGAAAAGAATTATAAGGGACATTTACACCTAAAACACCAATCCGTCCATTTAGTTACCTGTTCACTACCCCAAGGGCTACAGCTAAAACCGGAACCGTGACTCAACTGAGGCGGCATGTGAACGAATAGAGCCGGAATTGCATTTAGGAGCAATTTTCAAGTCTTTCTGAGTTGATTCTTCTTTGTGTACATGGATGGGTCGTACATATTCGGGGTAAAGTGCAGGCTTAAGATGCGGAATCGATCACCCCTCTTGTCCTGTAAGACTTCTTTGACTCTGCTTTCAAGCTCTGCCGGCGCATATCCGCAATATCTGACCCATTCTCTTATTCGATATATAGTCTTTGGGAATACATGCACTGTAGTGCCTTCAGATTTCTCATGGGTCTTAGAAGGGCAACCGAAAATCGCACATGCAGGCATTGTTGGAAATTCTTCAAAAAAAGTCAACATTATTCGAAAATTACTTTTCATAAAAACATGAGAAAGAAGGAATTATACCATACATTCTTCTATGCAAGGTATGTTTTGTTCACCACAGCAAAACCAGTGTAGCATGGCCGGCTGTATAATAGGATAACTTTCATAAACAATTCATTCATGTGACGAAAATCAGAACATGTTACTCGTCCCTTGAATGTACTATTGTGCATCAAAAGGAAACATGCTTATATTACAGACACGGTCCGCGAAGTATGCAATTCGATGCCAATTGACATTGATGACAATTGATATATCGATAACATAACAAATTAAACTCAAGTCAATGCCAATGAGACAAATGAACATAACACTACTGGGTACGTTTGTTCGAAATAGATAGAAATGTAGAAATGAAGGCGATATGATTAGGTGGCCTGCCCTTACCTTGACCAACAAATAGTTAGATTCAGCAAGCAGGGTAGTTAGTGGCAGGAGAATAGGGAGATGTTCACAGGTAGCTCGACGACGAGCTGACTTGCAGTGGTCACAGAAGTTCTCAGGTAGCATGACGACGAGGACATTTGCAGTGGTCATCAAGGTTCTCAAGTAGCACGATCACGAGTTGATCTCATCTCATCTCAAAGATGTTCTCATGATAAATATCAAGTGGGTTTATAAAGAATTAGAAAAGAGGGTGTGTGTGTGTGTGTGTGTGTGAATGAATGACGTGTATATGTCGTGGTCTTATGTGGATTGCAGGGGCGCGGCCTACTTCAGGGGATCCTGCCTGGAGACACAGGGTCTGAGGAGGGCATGCGAACATTGGCCCCTGCGCGTAAGATACCTTTGATGTGTACATGTTGTTTGGCACCTTGGCCGTTACCGCCCCAGCACCCTTTGGCAGCGCACATCCACTGGTGCCAACTGCCTTTGATAATGGAGGGGGGATGGATAGGTCTGAAGCGTGCAGACAAGGCCCAGAACACTGCTGAATGAAGACACACTTGATTCACTGAAAAACTGAAACAACCATTGATAAAAGTTCTGTTGTGCTTCATTTTGTTTCTTAATTTTATGGCACAAATGTACTACACATTGTAAAGTTCAGGTTGCATCACAGTGAGGGAACATCCCCTATATTGACCGCTGTCATTGGGGAATGTGTCTCTAATGGCACCAACAACACAGGCGGGTATTACTCGTCGAATGTGGGGTCCAAGCCTCCCATGAAGCCACCATGTGTACGAACGATAGGCCACCAGCCTGTACCACCTGTGAAGTGACCAAGATAAGTGTATTAAACCTTAGTTGCCAATGACAATTCTTGTATCCAGTGGCATTGTTGCCAGTATAAATGCTACCTAGACACTGTACAATATTGAGTGACTATTATACAACTATTACTAGAGAATTGCAAGACTAAATTGGTTTGACAATGTGTTAGGCAGAATCCTGTGCAGTGCCCTTAGGGACCACTACACACAATTAAGACTACAGGTGCCAATAAAGTTTTACCTTTGGTACAAGCCTGTACAGCTATGTCAGAGTGGTAGCAGCGCCGAAGCAGCCAGGCTTATCTCAAGAGTATATGAGCATTAACAGAGATTACACAAAGGGACCACAATTACTGTGGCTCAAGCAAACACTGACTCAAGGTTTCAGGTAGAAAAATATAAGTACATTTATTTTTTAAATCATTCGTTATAAACACAACACTTCTATTAAACTTAAACAAAAAACACACGTTAAATATACTACAACTAACCAATTCACTTTGTGCAGTAAATCTCAAGGTAAGTACCCTGTGTTTGAATGAACCGGTGTTACGAACAAAACACGTTACCGCAAATACGATTGCGATCACTTTTTGACAGATCGGTCTACTAAATAAACGCGTATCCGTGACATGAAATGCTACCGGGGCAAAAACACACTTAGCACCTGAGATACCCAGAGGGAGTTGGAGGCAAAAATCACAGGCAATATTTTGGTTAGGCAGACAGAATCGAGAAACACTCAGAGACAGGAGTTCAAAAGTCAACGGGCCGGAGCCAGGGTCAAGTGACACCGGGGGCCTGCTGCCGAAGATCACACAGTCAGACAGTTCACGATTCAACATAGCCAAAAGTACTTCGATATTGTCAATGTTCGGAAGCAAAAGTTATAAGAAGGAGGGAAGACAAGGACAAGCCTTGGAGATGATGAAAAGGGGTTCACCCAGTTTCCTCAAGCAGAACACAGTACCTTATTCCAATGGTGCAGCTGGTGCCCTGGCAGTTGTTCCTGTTGGTTTCCTGCAGACCCACAGTTCCTGGAGCTTCGTTGTGAAGGAGGACATCTGAAGGGGGTTCTGCACCACACAGGGATGAGGCCGGCAGCATCGACGAGGAATAAAATGTGTGCTCCCTAAAAACAGGAGAGGCTCTTCAGGTGGCTATCTGGACCACTACAGCAGCATGCAGCGATTTCGACCAAGGAAGAGGATCCTCTGGCTGTGGAAGATGAGCTGGTTAACCCCACCAAGCTCAAGGGAAGAAGACTCCGGACTGGATCTTCTCTTAGTCGTTGAAGGGACGATAGCTCAGGACTTCAGCAGGGCTTCACCGGGACGGGGTAGTTGCAGCAGCCGTTGTTCTCTCCGGTTCCTTGTAGTTCCAGTGGCGACTCGCTGACTTCTAGCCCAAGAGACCTGCCTTTTATGCGCAAAACCCCCATTCACACAGCCTGGCTGTCAATCACCCAGCAGGGAGGTTGTCCAGCCTGGACAACCACCTCAGCCATTCAATGCAAAGTGTGACTTGGGTTTCCTAGGATACCTTGTGCAGGGGGTGACTACACCCCTGTTTCACATTCAGCCCATCTAGTCACCCAGGCACCTGGTGGAGGGCTTCTGAGCAGAAGCCTGCCAAAAGACGGTGAACAAAGAAGGCAAACCTAGTTTGCCACGCAAAGTAAAACACAAGAAGGACTTTAACAAAAAGAAATGGCGAATAAACCCAACCGGAGCCAAAAGAAAGACCATTTGGTCAAGCGGGTTTATGTTTGAGGCTGATATAATAGCCAAGAACAGTACCACGTTTATCTAATATAATCGCGGTAGAAACGTTAGGGTAGATACCACTGGCACAGCCAAGTCTAAATGTTAAAAGAGTGAAACAATGCTCTAGGAGGTACAGATAAAAAGGGATCCAAATTAACCCTTTCCAGTACTCCATGGAAGATGGGGTGTACTGGATCTGTGGTAGATTGACTAAGTAAAGTTAATGGTAACTTTACCCTTTTCTGGGGGACGGTATTCGCCTCAGAAATGGAATCGGGGGAGTCTGAACGACAACCCTGTGCCACTGCACAGAAGGTGCTGGGTGAAACACACAAAGAAGGGGGCTACTGAAGTGGTGTACTCCGGAGCCCACAATCACAAAGAAACAGGTAGAAATACATAGCAAAACACAGGTAAGAGTGGGGAAAAAGCTCTCACTCTTACCAAGTGAAAAAAATAAACTCCAGAAGTCCAGCAAAGTTTCTGGGGGACTCATAGGTGAGGGAAATTAGCCATAAATGAGAATTCTCCCTAACACAATGATATATTGAAGTTGTGACAATATAGGAGACAACCATGAAATAGTAGTGGCCTAAGTGACATCACAACCAGAGTATACTTACTCCTTACTTGGATTCCGAGGGTGAACTGTTGCGCAAAGTTCGTGCATAAGCACCATCATAATCCTCAACACGGACCATGTGAGGCAGTCTGCCCTGAAGTCTTGCAGCTCGGTAACACATTGCGCCTGTGTCTCGCCTTGCGATATGTAGGACAAGCATCCAAAGTTTTCTCGGCAGCAGCAGTTCTCCTCCTCGGTTGGCATTAGCGCACACCAATTGCAGGTGCACCGGGTGGAAACGCTGTTCATGCGACTAGGCTCAGGCTCTTGATCTGTTGAATCGTCCTCCCAACTGTCGTCCGAAGCCCCATCGTTTTCGCATCTTTTTCTTTCGAGTAATTCCGCCTCTGAATACTCCAGCTGGTACTAGTAGGGCTGTATTGTTTTTTCACATTAGGATTTGGGCATTTTTATTTGAAATAGTTTCTTAAAAAACAGAGGTTTTGGAAAACTTTTCTTGTTTGTCATAAAAGGCTGTCCTCAAAGTGAAGCAATATTGACTTTATTAGGTTTCCCTTGAGGGCAGGTATTTCTTAAAAGACCCCCACTGATGCTTAGTTACTGTCTTTACTAGGAGATGGGTGTATTTAATACATCTGGGACCTAGGGTCCTTGCGTCAATTTCTTTTTATTCTTCTTTTGTTTTTTTGTTTTTTCTTGATGTTAATAATATAGAGGATTTTTCTCTATATCTATGTGTGTTGGGTACACAGTAATGATCCTTGATCAGTCCTTGTCTTCATTAGGGTTGACCAAACTGTATTCTGGCATATTGTGTTCAGTTGTGCAGATACTGTATTGTAATAAGCCGACGATTTCAGTGGTAAAGACTACTTTCAGCAGGGCTGGAACAGTTCATCAAAAATGACGCTGTGGGTGTTGGGAGTGGCTAAATATAGCTTCCTTAGATGCAGGTGGACCAGTCCTCAACTTGAGTGTCTTCTCTCCTTGCGAAAGGTCCTAGATGTGTGACTGTGAGACTGCAGTCCCACTGCAGATGCTAACGTAGTTCCAACTTCTGCACAGAGTACCCAGCAGCAGCCTGTCCATGTCAAAAAGGAGATGTATGACAGGGAGATGCAGAACTTTCATCAAGCTTCCCACTTCTGGGGGCTGTATTGTTGCCATTGTGTGGGAAACAAAAATAATTTATAGTAATGGTACTGGTATCTGTTCGCACGGGCTACAAGCAACGAAGGTAGCTGAGCAGAGCACAGAAACGAGGCACAGAATGCTCAAAGAAAGACAGTGAGAGATTATGGAAAAGAAAATCTGATGTGTGTTGTGAAGCGGTCTGTTTATACTTGTTTGTTTGTGTGTTTATGTATTAGTAATGCGCACCAGACCCTAGGGTATCAGGGCGCAGCAGTTAGAAGAAGGTGCGAAGCTTAGTTACAATGAATCAAAAAATGACTTGCATTACTTATTTGGTGAGGAAAGAGGCGTCCTGCCATTTCCATGGCGACACGTCATTAGCTGAAGCGCAGAGAACGTTGACACGAGATGTGCTTTGGCGTTGTGAAATGGGCGGTACGCGTCTAGTGATGTCAGCCTTGGGGGCGGGGCATATGAATTAGTGCCGTCAGGGAAATCCTGCTCGGGCGATGTGGCAACGGATAACATTATCACAAAATGGCTGCACCCTGTTGCTTGATTTCGCATGTGTACAAAAGTGAAAAACTACAGTAAGGTGCATAGGAAATGTTTGTACGATCGATCAACGTATGCTTAAAAATACATGCCCGAACCCTTGGGACAATATTTCTGAGCGCACTATTCCTTTAACAATGAAATCATGCAGGTAACTTGCGGCAGTTTTGGAAACCCAGTGCACTGCAGCTCTGTTACTCTGGGTATCTTTCAATTGCAGTGCATTCTCTCCCTTTGACCAGCACTGTTGCATGGTTTGGTGTAAGACCTGAGTACTCTCCCTTTGACTTTGTGTGGAGGGCGTAGATAAGGGTCTAGGTGAAGCTGACCCAAGCTGAAATCTTGCAGTTGGTCCATCACACTATGCATCAAAAAGATTTGTAGGGTTAATCTGGAGACTGAACACTGTGAAAGTCTTGCAAAGATCATGTAATGGTCGCCAAACATATGTCACCTTCCACCAGTCCCTAGGGTCATGAACCTATCTTGTACACTAGTCCGTTGAAATCTGTGCACATTGCAACTAATGTGAACTGCAGTATGACATTTCCTTCACAAATACTCCCTACCCGGAAGCCTTCCTCATTTTGGCGGGTGTTTTGGCATTCTTCAATGTGCTATATTGACAAAGGCAGGGTAGGAAATGGGCCGGAGCAAGACGGAGCAGATCTCCAGCAAAGGTTTTCTTGTCAGAGCGCTGCTCCTCTGTCCCGAGTCCAGGGCTAGCACAGGAAACTCCCAGATTTATTTCCAGCCGAGGTCTCACCGATGAGCAGCCATCGCTTCGAAAGACTCGGCACGTGAAACTGAAGGCAGAAACAGTCAAAGCATCACATCCAGTTCAGAAGCTGTCCAAATTGGTATGTATGTCTTGCAATTTATAGACATTTTTTGTCAGGTTGAGTATTATGACAAATGAAAATAGTACAGTCCAACTTCCATTACTTGTCAAAAAGGATTTCTTGTTGAATCGGTATCACAGATATGTTTCAAATTTAAAATTGTGGGCATTATTATGTTCCCAAAATGCTCTTTGCTTTTATGCAAATCGACCGGCTTGGAAGAGATGTGTTGCGTGTGTTGGCCTGGTGCCATGCCTCTCGACCTAGGCCCCCATCCCTGCGACCCTCCCCCAAGAATGAGAGCAATCCCACATTGTTATTCCATTGCCTGCACTCTGCAGAGGTACGTCTGGAGAATAGTGTTTGTCGATATAGGCTAGGCAGACTGGATACCCCAGAGCTTCTATCTAGTGTCAACTTGTTTTTCTGTATGTTTCTGAGGGCTATTGTTTAGTGCCAAAATACTCCACTTTTGTTGTCACTGTGGCCTAAAATGTCCCATATCTAGGTAGAATACTTTGCATTCTCATTTTTGGATGCATAGTGCTTATGTCAGACTCTTGCCTCCTCCTGCTTCTAAGTGCTGTAAAAATAAGTTTTTAAAACAAGTAAGATTGGACCAAACATACGATATAGAGAATGAAGAATTGTTTTATACCCACAACTGAAAGTTGAATTAAGGAGAGTACAGCCGTCACGTGTTTCAACCCAACCAGGCCCTTTTCAGCGCTAAATATGAAGTCATTTACAAATCATTTGCACATGATTTGAAGATACACAATTGTGACCTACTTCATTAGTTTAATTTCCAGGTAATAAAAAATTGCAAGATCTTTGACTACCAAGTAATTGTTAATGTCAACCGAACACGTTCAGGGGCGTGTCATGATTGAATTAATGTCAATTATGAAAGAACAATGCAATAAGCTAATAATTTATATAATCCGTATGTCCAATTGAAGGGGCATTACTAGCTGAGATAGTATGGGCTAAAAAAAAAAAAATAATCCTTGGTGCATTGGTTTCATCCTATGGGGTAATTATTCTTTTTAATATATGTCGGGAAGCAATTTATGTATTTGGTTCAACTATTTTGTACCCTTTTAAACAAGGTTTTGAAGTACTTTGGTAAAGGTTGACTATTTGTATTACTTTCTTATCCTTCTCTGCTTACTTCAGAGGTTGCTGGACTTGTTTTCTTCTTCAGACTTGCCAGTGCTGTGTCCCAGTTGTCACTGTTATCATATTACTAGGTCCACATTACAGTATCCCTTTCGCCCCTGCCTCTGCTCTAGAACAACCTCTATTTTTCAAACCCAGCTCTACTGCTTTCTGTTCTTTCATGTCCATCTGTGCCAAGGTATTTCTCACTTCCGTTCTCCCACCTCCAGTTCTTAGGGTTTACCTCTCAAATCCACCTGCCTCGTGTTCCATCACCTCCATCTCACTGGGTTGCTTCCTACTAACAACTCTCCTAAGGTAGCCTATATGTTTCCTAGTTTCTGCCTCTCCCTCTCTTACCCTACGAGCCTTGACCTTTCTCTCTGTGTCCCTCCCAGTTTCTCGCTCATCTCCGATACACTTGCACCCATCTCTTCCACAAACCATCTAATCTGTCCCACAGTTTCCCTCTCACCTCCATGCTTCATTCTCTAATCTGCACAGTTGCTATTTTTACTTTCAGCCCCTTCTCTCAAATACATGGTCCTGTTTCTTCCCCACTTCTTGTGCTATGTATGATTATTGCCTCTGCTCTTCCTCCGTGTCGCTCTTTTGATATTTTTGATCGTCTTCCCTCTACATGCTTCATCTCTTACCTTCCTGGCACCACCGCTTGCTCCTCTTATCCTCTTATTCACAGCACTATCGTAATGTCTGTCTCCTTCGTGGTGTCCTCTTTTGTGCGTTTCTCACATGTTCTCCTTCGCTTGCTCTGCCTGCCCCCTCTTCCTGCCTTTGCTTCGTTTTCTCCCCTCCCCTATTTCTCTTGAATACATTTTCTGTGTCTGGCTCTTTATTTGTATATTTCTCATTCTATTTTTGTACACGTTTATCTCATTCAGCATCCTTTGTTCGGTTGTTTTTTTACTCTCTTTACCCCTTTTGATGTATTCTTTTTCTTGCAGTCTCCGTTTTCCTTTAAGATCTCTTTATTCCTTTCCTGCTCTAGTCCTTATTCTCCATTTTGCTCCCTTCATTCCTTGCCAGTTTTTCTTTAGTCCGTCTGCAATTTCTTATCGTTTTGCTTTCATTCATTTACTCTTTACATTTTATCGTATCTGATTTATAAATCATACCCCATTTTTTTTCGTTTCTTTCTTTCATTGCATATAAGTGCCTCCTGCTTTTCCGCTACATCATTTGCACGATTTATTTTTCGTGTGTGTGTTGTCCCTGTGCCTCTTTTTCTTACCCCTTAATCACTCCCAGTGGTGTTCATGGTCTTGGGCGACTGACTCTGGGCGGATCCCGAGATCCGGCTCCATATCTGGTGCCGGATCTCGGATCCGCCGAGTGCTGGCCCAATGACCAGCACTGCTAGGTCTGGAAAAGATCTGGGGCTATGCTAATGTCGGGACTATCGGGATTTGGGACTAGCCAGCCTTTTGGTTGTAGTCCCTGAGCTTTTATCCGGGGCTACAACCAAAAGACCAGGGCTATAGCCGCCTCGGCCCCCCCAGGCCTCCGTAGCAACGCCTCTGACCACTCCTAACCTATAGCATGCCAGTCTCTGCTCTAGTTCTTTGTGGCTTTCTGCTTGGGTCGTGCAAAGCGGAAGTGACGTTTCGGCGGTCGCACAGATCAGTTCAAAGGTTCGCCTAGGCGAAGGTGTGAAATACATTCTGGGGTGGTTGGGGTTGCTGTCTTAAATCCCCAGAGACAGTGGACGAAGCGGTTGGAGCGGTGCTCCTTTACTTATTTAAAAAAATGTTTACCGTTCCTATACTTTTATTTTAAAAAGAAACCGTTCTGGAATAATTTCGTTTTAAAATAAGTGTAGGAATAAGTTGAAACGTGCACTTCATTCCCCTCATACATCAGGTGTGTTTGGGGGGTTGGACTGCGCGTGGGGCTCGGGTTTGTGGGGAACGGGTGCAGGCCAGCAGGGAACATAGCTCCACTACTTATTTTCGTACTCTTGGACTACTGCCCCCAGACCACCTCCCGGGCATGCCAGTGAACAGATACAGAGAATCGGTGGGCCACCCACCCACCTCTGAGTCATACAGGATAGGAATTTTCATATTCCTCGAATCAGTGCCCGCTAGACCTACTGCCATACAAGTCCAGTGAATACCTGAGCTGGCAAGTTTGCCCATCTGGCATGAACCAGACGGACATTTGGAATCCGAGCCCAAAAACCTGTTCTGTCTTTTCATGTCCACTAAGACTCAGGAGACCCAGGCGCTCGCTCTCAGCATTTCGAAACCCTCGCCCTCATTCACGGAGTTTTCTACCTGTAGTGTTCCATTAACACGTAGTGGAAGTGTAGATGTGCCCAGCCACCAGTTCGTGGTTTCCAGATGATTGTGCTATTTGCTGCCTCGTTTCCCCGGAGCTGCCCACAGCTGCCACAGTAACACTCAGAATGGAAGGTGACTGGCAGGTCAGAGGCAGGCTACCCATCCTGTCTGGTATAGAAACCGCCCTCTAACCCTGCCACAGTCGTGCACCGCAGAGCAGCTGCAGCAAACGGCTGCTCAGCAAACAGCCCCATGCATATGCTTATCGCCGGTCAAGTACCTCTATCCAATAGGAGCAGTCATTGTGGCCAGTCCTGGGGTGATATTCCGAGAGCTCCCATCTGACACCTCGGAATTGTGCGCTCGGGACTTTATGCCCTTTCACTTGTGCCAATATGGGCCTCAAGTGCAATCTCACCAATGCAGGTATGTGCCTGGATCCTTCTCGCACCCGTCCAGGTATGGGCCGTAGCTGTTACTGTGCCGTGAAGATGTAGTCATTGATTTATTCCTGACGTTATGTCCTCAAGCTCACTTTGACCTGTCTGGGTATGTAAGTGTGTACCTCTGGCCTGGCCAAACATGGGTCTGAACCCTCTCTCACCTGTACAGACATGGGTCTTGAGGTCTTGTCCGTGTAACTCCTGCACCTGAGCAGGTGTTGGCCCAGAGCTCCATCTGACCTGTGTTGGTTCCCGATCTCAGTTCTGTAGTTTGGGCCTGCATCTCTGCCTCACATGTGCCGTTCTGAGTCTGATGCTCTCCTTTCCGGTATTGGACTCGAGCATTCTAACAGGTGTACGAATATGTTTTGAGCTTAGTCGCCTTTGCTGGAATTGTTCGAAAGCACAATTTCGATATGATATGATAGGTTGTTTATAACGGCTTAATACCCAGAGGTTTCTAAGTGCGGACTCGGGAATCAAACCTGTGTTGCTCCATATCGTCTTGCTTCCAAGGCGAGCACGTTGCCGCTGTGCAGGTTTTGGCCTTGCGCACGAACCAGTCCCGTTATAGGTTAGGATTTCCAGTTCACCCAAACAGGTTATGGTCCTGATCCCAGCTTGGTCTTTACCGTTCTGCTTCTGGAGCAGTGTCTCATTTGCGCAGGTATTGCCTTGGAGCACTATCTCCTGCTCTGTCACACCTATTCAGGCCTGAGTCTGCAGAATCATGTCACCTGTGCAGATTTGGGCCTGGATTCCCATCCTATCTCCAGATATATGGGCCATTCGAGCAGCAGTGGACTGGAAGCCAAAAGAGGTCCTGGATTTTATTATTTGAAGTGTGCTAGCGAAAATAGCATTGTAATTGTGTGTGCTGCATGTAGCAATATACACAATTCTGAGTGC
The DNA here is from genome assembly GCF_040938575.1 of Ambystoma mexicanum. Lineage (NCBI taxonomy): Eukaryota > Metazoa > Chordata > Amphibia > Caudata > Ambystomatidae > Ambystoma > Ambystoma mexicanum. The sequence goes on from NC_090931.1 coordinate 643,009,836, forward strand.
TCTCAGAAAAGAGGCCCATGGTGCAGAGGCCCACCTCGAATTCTCCAGATGTCCCTGTTCATCTCACCAGTCTTCTTGACGTCACACGGTCTGTCTCACCTCTGCACACAGGTACCTGAGGTTCACCTGTGGCAGAATGTTTAGATTTTATTTTCTTACAAGGGGGTATATGTGAACCTGGAACTCTTTCACCTGTACTGATTTGATGTTGGAGCTCTCACGCCTGTGCTCATAAGACTTTACCTCTCTCGCATCATGATGTTGGATCTCCTGTTGCCCCTTTCACGATGACATAAGAATTGTGTGAAATTGATCTGTCTGGGCAGACAGAAATGAGAGGGACTAGAGGCATAGCATGCTTTAGCTGACAAGCCTCAGCAGATATCCCTCAACGCCTTACCCTTTTGCTCACCAGAAGGTCAGGGCTGGAAATGGGAAAAATGTGTTGGGGGCGGGGGGAATCCCTCTCATCCGTGGGTGGTGGGGACGGGCATAGGCGAGGAGTGCACACGGCCAATGGGCTTCATCCCAGGCCAGGTCACGCAACACAGTATCTCTTCATAGAAACCAATCCTGGCGATTTGCATGAAAGCAAAGGGCATTATGGGAACATAAGTATGTCCAGAATTTTTTATTTGAAACATGTCTTTTTACAGAATAATGGACGTTAAGGTCTGTAGTTTCAATTGGTCACACTACTCACCCTAAGAGAAAAATGTCTCAACATTGTAGGACATGTATACCAGTCTAGCCAGCTACAGCAAATCTGTGAGGCTTTGGCTTATTCTGTATTCAGTTGCATATGCCTACTCTACTGAAAGCGTCTCTTGAAACGTGGGTTGCTCGCGGAGTTAGTTGTCCCACACTCCAACAAGCAACCCACACTTCATCGAGCAGACCGCTTACCGAAGACTCGGCAGTGCTGCAGAGTCTTCTGAAGCCTGCTCGTTGCATAAAGCGCGAGTGTTGGGGGCAAGCCCCAGAGTCTGGGAACAGGGTGCTAAAACATGTTTTGCCAGAGCCCCACGCCGTCGTGTTCCGGCCCATTCCCTGCACAGCGATAAGGTCAAATGCAGACGGTCTGCGGGAGGCGGGAGGAGACAGAAATGAACCAGCACTTCAAATCGATATTATCTGCTCTGCAGATGAGTTATTTATAACCCTCCCCCAGGCCCTTCCCCCTTCGAGGCTGTAACCTTGGAAATGTTACATCATGCTTATGATTGGCAAAACTTACCTGTGGTGCCATGAGTGTGACCTATCCGCGCCTCCACCAGGCGAGATGGAGTCAAAGGTATAAGTGGCGCCGCCCACTCAGAGTCAACAATTCCTTTTCTGACGCCACAGAGAAGAGGGACTTAGGTTCAAGCTCATGGCCCAAGATCCACAGCAGTTTGGTACATTTAAATTTGGATTTTATTTTTTCAATGTATTTACTGTTATTTTTCATACTATTTCCCCAATTTGACCATGAAGTCCTCTGGCTGTAAAGCCTGTTTCCAGAACGTTGCAATGGTTTCTCTGAGCAGGTGTACTCTGAACACTCATAAAGCTGTCTCTGCAGATGGAATCCTTCTTCTGTCTCCAAAGAGAAGGGACATAGGGCAAGGACTCCCTCCAGGAGCGCCTCTAAATCGTTGAAGCATAGACACTCGAGCAAAAATAATACAGATTTTATTTGATCTAGCACTCACATCCAGGTCAGTGGTAATGACTGCCATGGCAGCGCTAGCACCAGTCGCCAGTATGGAGTTGGAGGATTTAGAGTCCTTCAGCATGTTAGTCATGTTTTCTGAGATATGCCAACAGCTGATAGTGCCTCCCACCGGGCCTGTTGTGCAGTTTGGATTCAGAGAGCTGGCTCTGCTGTGTCTGGGAGATCTGCAGCCAAAGATCAGGAAGCCATCATAGTTGACCTTTTTGATAGGGAACCTCCCCCAAATCTACAGCGTCGAGGGTGGCAAACGTGGTGCGGCAGAAAGTCTACGGGGTGCAAAGTAATGCATCAAGATAAACGCCAGCGGTATCGTGGCGGCTGAGTGGCTTCCAGGTGCAGACCCCATGCTTGGAGATGTGTATGAGGATGTCGCCTTCTTGGGGATAGATAATTACTAGGGCATAGTGACTGGGAAGAGCACTTTTCAAGGGCTCAGGAAAGCGTTGGAGAAAGCAAGCAGGGTGACGTGGATCAGGGGTCCTTAAAGGTTTACAGGATGCAAGCGGCCTGGCTGCTTCACTGCAGAACATGCTTAATGGGCAAGTGTCTGTGGCTCATAATGCTGAATCTGCATCCTATGTGGGCTCATGAGATAGGCAGTCGAGGCATTGGAGGTGATGGTATTTAATGCCTCTGAGCATGGACAGGCAGAGAGAATCATTGATGTCATACTGTGGGGTGCATTTAATGGACCCAAACAGAAGTCCCTTTCACGTGACTAGCAATATTTTAAACACTGAAACAAAACCAGCCTGGCATTTGTTTTTCTTTTTCAAGTAAAATTACAGTGCCATGTGGAAAGGAGCCTACCTGTCATTTCCAATGGTTGAGCAGCATTTTAATTTACAAAAGGAGGAATCAAAGATCCTGGTCACATGGAGATCAGGATTTTTAAACATTGAAAACAAAAATGGCCTGCACATATGTGTGTAAATAAAAACGTTTTTGGAAAAAGTATAAGTGAAAAAAATATCACTGCTCACAGAAAATATCAGGAAAACAAAACGTGTGGGTTGACAAATAGCAATGTATATTATGTTTCACCCACAAAACTCCAGTGACATTTGAAGAGCCACTTTGTCTTCATGAAAAAAATGTCAGCCCAAGGCAGACCCTTTTGCTAACTATTGTGCTTTTTATGGAAACGGCAGAAAGGTGCCACATGGCCGTGCTACATGATACAGATTTGGTGGTCGGCTTATCTAATTCCCCATGATTAGCCAACACCGAAAATATGGTTAGTCTGGCAGTTGCTAGTAAAATTATGAAGTTGTGATACATAACTAGTTTTTTTAAAAAAAAGGATTCAACCTAGGAATCCTCCCGTCCCCTGCACACTTGAGTGTTTGGATCAAGTCCACTACTGTTATTTTTATACATCAACAGAATGTTTAAGGAGTAATACTTCATAAAAAGAAATGTCAATAGACAAAATTATACAAAAACATTTTTTATATCACAAATAATGTGATTCAATTCTTTCGACATGAAATTTAGAACATAAAGAAGCACACATGGTATCAAAAGATCACATCAAGTTTGGAGAGAAAAAATGAAAAGCGAAAAAGGATTTTTTCTGAAGAAAGAGATGTATACATATGGAGTCCAATACACTTGGCGACGCGTTTCGAGGATACTTTCCTCTTCTTCATATGGCCCAAATTGGATTCTTAACACAAAGAGAAAACATTCATTCAGTTGCTTGTAAAAAACAAAAACTATTATTCAATTTCAGTGAATTATACAGTTACATAATGTACATATGTAATACTCCATGACTTTTGATGATACTGAATCTCCTCGTTAACCGAAATTCAAAATTACATAACTTATTCTTATATAGTGATTAGGTTAGTATAATGTTGTTCATGAAAACATGAACATTGGCTGGGTACTCATCATTCTGTGGGACTGGCAACAGAGTCATTCAATTGCTGTTTTCAGGGTCACCGGTTTTAAGTAACCGTGGGTTGTGATAGAAGCATGAGTATTGAATAGAGTAAGGAATGATAAAAAAGAAATATAAAGAAGAAATATATAATTAACCGTGTATATTACTGGTTCCAATCTCAAGCAAACAAAGTGTTAAGAGGGGATGACTATTGTCGATATTCAGAAAGCTGCGCACAACGCGCTATGTCTGAAAGTAAATCAAAAGAAGGGGGAAAAAGGGTCTGTATAAAACGAAAAACTAATGAGCAAATCTATTAACTGGAAACTAAACAAATAGACGTACCAAAAAAAGAAACGTGATGAAATAAAGATGAGCGGTGAAAGGGTCCAGGTATAACTCAATATCATGCCAGCGAATGGTGGCAGCATTCAGAAGTCCAACCTATGTATATGGATTTAAGAAATGGATCAAGAGGTCAGTGAATGAAACTGGCACAGACAGTTCTGGTAAATAAATAAGAAGTTGCTATAACAAGTACCTCAATGGTACGTCTAGCTCAGTGGACAGGTGGAGGAATATCAATTCAGCAGGATTGCTGTAGAGACAAGTCCAGGTCACAGTGAGCGCTGCAACAAGCCTGCAAAGCCGCCTGTAGCGTAAGGGAATGTGGTTTAAAAAGTGAAATATCCTAGGGACTGATACGTGTCTAGCATAAGTGAAAATGTGGAGACGCTTACCTAGAGTGCAGGAAAGAACGATCTGTACGGGATCTATTTTCGGAGCTGAATCGGATTCACGGTTCCGCGTCCTTCCATAGCAGCCATGGAAACGCCACGCGCCATGGAGGATCATGGGAAGTGTCAGTAAAGAAAGGACTGGGATAACTGTAAAGTCAGTAGAGAAAGGACTAAAATTACTAGATAAAAGTACGGCCATTTTGAAATGGTCAAAGAAGAATGGAGCTATACTCACTAAAGAGTGGCAAAGATAAATTACTGTATAGACCAAATGGTCATAAAAGGAAGTCAAAACGAAAGAAGAAATGGTCATCCAAAATGTTAAAAAAGTAATATAAGGCTGATAAAAATGATAGAAATAAGTCCCCTCCCGTAAGTAGAGGCGGTGGGGGAAATAGGAAAATTATAGATCTAATAGTGTTGTCAAGCCGTCAGAACGGTGAGTAGTCAAGCCAATCATGAATCAAAATTGTGGCTGATTCAAAGTTCAATTTAGATAAGTTAGAGCACAATTCATCATACTATGTACCTAATTTCCGCAACATATGTAACCTTTGTTGGACATAGTTCAGCAGTACTCAGTTAAGTATCTACATACATTCAGACATACAGTTTGTCAATGTGAAACAGTAAAAAATAATATATTACCCAATTACATAGTAACTTTTAGACATAAATAGACACATTTGGTTCTAATTCCCAATATTACAGGTCTGTCACTAGTGTTGTATTGCTTCTAGATCACAGGAAGCAATTTAAGGTAAAGTCCTTGTTCAAACCCCAAGGCTGCAAGGAGCCAATTTTATCGATCCAGTATGCCTCGCTTTGTAATAGGAGGTACTGGTAATCACCTCCTCTTGTGGGTCGTTTGACGACTTCAAGTACCTGAAATTTTAATTGTGCAATAGAGTGCTTTTGTGAATTGAAGTGGCGAGCCACTGGTGAGTGCTTGTTATTGCATCTGATATTCGACTTATGTTCTGTCAATCTCAGTTTGATCGGTCGTGTAGTCTGGCCTACATAGACTTTTCCACAAGGGCATTTTAATAGATCGATCACTCCAGATGAAAGGCAGGTGGAGTAACGTCTAAGCTTGATCTTTTGTCCATTTCTCAGATGAGTCACTACATCACCTTTAATCACGTTGTTGCAGTGTGTGCATCCCAAGCAGGGGAAGGTTCCCAACATTTTAGTAGTTAAGAATTGTTGATTATGCTTGGGGATTTTTTCTGCTTTCACAAGCTTATCTCTGATGTTCTTTCCTCTTTTAAAACACATCATCGGTGGAGTAGGAAATCGTTTTTGCAAAGTTTGATAGTTGTGTAATATGTTCCAATGTTTTTTTTATACATCTTGAGATCTGAAAGCTTTGTCTGGAGAATTTGGATATAAACAACAGCGGAATGTCTTTCGCATTTGATTTAGTTCTTAGTAGGTTAGTACGTGTAATTTCTGCGGATCTGTTTTTGGCTTCTTCTAGGATCTCTGGGGAATATCCTCTATTTTGAAATTTGCTGACAAGGTTTGTACATTCTTTGTCCAGGTCTTCTGGATCCGAGATAATTCTTTTAAGTCTCAAGATTTGACTATATGGTATGCTTTGAAGCATAGCTCTTGGATGGAAGCTTGAATAGTGCAACAAATTATTGGTATCAGTTGGCTTATGGTAGATAGATGTAGCAATTTTATTGTTAATGATGTTCAAATGTACGTCCAGAAAGTGTAGGTAAGGGTTACCAATTTCAATGGTAAACTTGATTCTTGGATGCACAAGGTTGATGTATTCAAAGAACCTATTTAGTTCTTCCTGTGTGCCACACCAGAAACAAAAAATATCGTCAATAAACCTCTTCCATGTTATGATGTAAGGTGACCAGATTGGGTGTTCCAGTACGTGTTGACTTTCAAACTGAAACATAAAAGTATTCGCATAGACGCGTGCCATCGATGAGCCCATCGACGTACCTGAGGTCTGTAAAAAGTATTTGGCCTGGAATCTGAAGTAACTGTGGTAGAGGATCAAGCCAAGTAGTTCTAAGATAAATTGTGGATTCCCTTTAATCTCAGGATTGTTGAGGAGTAACCATTCAACAGACTCCATACCCTCACCGTGGGGGATTGAAGTATATAGGCTGCATACATCTAGACTGAAGAGTATACAGTCGGAACTGATGACTGAAAAATCTCTAAGACCGTTCAGGAAATCTGTTGTGTCCTTTAAATAGGTGGACGTAGCTTGTATAACTGGTTGTAGAAGTTTGTCAATGTAGATAGCAAGAGGATCAAACACGCTCTCGGTACCAGCTATGATGGGTCTAAGTGGCAGATTCAGTTTGTCCTTGTGAATCTTAGGGAGCCCATAAAAGACTGGTGTAATCGGATGAGAGTTAATGAGGAATTGATATGTTTTGTCACTAATCCATTCATTCTCCTTTGCTTTCAATAAAGTCTTATTAATTAGTATTCTGATTTCTGGTAGTGGATCCCTATCAGTACCGCTTGTTATGTCATGTGAGTTATTGACAGTCAAACTACTGCTCTCTAATTCTCGCACCATAACTATGCATCTGGTTTATAGACCCCCTGGACCTATGGGCTTATTTGAAGAGGATATTACTTCAATTCTCTCAGTCAATGCTAAACCTAACCCCAAATTATAGTTCTAGGAGACTTTAATCTGGGGATAAATGACCCAAACGATCACCATGCCTTTGCATTAACTAACTCCCTAACTGAATTGGGCTTTACCCAAAGAGTCAGCAAGCCTACTCACCAAAGGTAGAATCTTGGACTGGGTAGCCGACATGAATGCAAGACCAATAACGGCTATTGAACCGTGCCCCTGGACTGATCATCTCTTACTTACCTTCGCCATCTAAGATAGCCTTCCTCAGACGAAGACTTACTCTCTTGCCCCTCCACTACTCACTAGAGATAAATGCAACATCACAGTCAATAAATTACAGCCTTATCTGCTCCCCATTATTAATGCATTACCCACTTTTCCTGACCCTGCTATGCTAATTGACCTATACAGTCATACTATCACCTCTGCCATAGATAACATAGCTCCACTAAAAATGTGTAAAGGCAAACCTTGAGCCCACCTCAACTCATGGTTTACCCCCAACCTCAAAGCCTTATGGGCAGATAAAAGAAAAGCTGAAGCCTGCTGGAAAAACCATCCTTCAGCTGAAAACAAAGATAACCTATTGAAGATCTCAGCTAAATACAATCTAGAAATCATACAAACCAAACAGGACACGTACAATGACAGGATAAAAAAAGCCAGCTCGAACACTAGAGAACTCTACCATTCCAAGAGAAATGGAATCTCTGATCCCCCCCCTTCGGACAACTGTAACCAGGACAAATTCTGGTGCACCAGTATTCAAAATGCACTATCCAACAATATCTCCCTTTTACTAAATAAAATAGCAGCTAAAAAAAAATCAATCTCCCCAACCTAGCTATCCCGCTATGCACTGAATCCCTCACATCAAAACCTCCCAACAGATTCAAATTTGCTCAAGTATCCACTCAAGAAATGGTAGACATTATAGCATCACTTAAACCTTCCAAATGTCAGGGAGACAACTGTCCAGCACCTATAATCAAAGAAGCAGCTAGAGACCTAACCCCCTTCATTACCACTTTGATCAATTCTTCCTTTAAAAATTGCACTGTTCGCAAAAACCTTAAAGATGCCTGGGTCTTACCACCCCTAAGAAAAAACACGTTGGACCCAAATATACCGACTAACTATAGACCTATTACAACAGTCCCATTTCTTCGAAAAATCGTTGACAAAGCCCCTATATACAGATACAGTTATACCTGGAAACCCATAATCTTCTAGGACTCCGGCAGTCTGGATTTAGACCTCAAAATGGCACAGAAACGGCATTGGTTGACCTGAAGAATCAAATTGACGATCTTAAGGACAATGGAAAACGTGCCCTCCTACTCCTTCTAGACCTATCGGCCGCATTTGATTTGGTGGACCATAGTGTTCTTTGCAAGCATCTGTCCACAGCAGCCCACTTCTCACCGGAAGCAACGACTTGGATTCACTCCTTTTTGAACAATAGGTCCATGAGAGTATTTTCTCCCTCGGCCTCTGCAGACCCGTGACCAATTACATGCAGAGTACTGCAAGGATCTTGCGTATCTCCCACCATGTACAATGTATTCACTAAGCACCTGTTCGATGACCTAGACCATCTGGGTGTCACCTACACTAACTATGCAGATGACACCCAGATCCTCATACCCCTGACCGGGGATTATAATACGAACCTGGCTATAGTCAATAAAATCTATCATCATTCAGGCCTGGATGGCATCCCACGGCCTCTGCCTGAATGACTGAACTTTTGCTCATTCGAGCCAGTCTTTATAAACTCAGCACTTGCTTCAGTTCATTCAACATCGACGGCATTGATCTTAAAGTGTCAAAGGAGGTAAAAACCTTGGGATTTTACCTGGTTTCAGCTGTGAACCTAGGCAAGCAAGTTAATGCTACTGCCTCTGTAACAGCATATACTTGTAAATGGATTCACGCATGTAAACCATTCCCATCTACTGATAGTTGCATTACTTTGGCAAGAGTATTCATTCTTTCCAAACTTGATTATTGCAACGCTTTCTACCTAGGTGCTAGCAACTACGTTATCAACAAACTGCAAATACTACAGAATAATGCTCTCAGATCTGCACTAAGTATCCCCAAAAGATAGCATATCTCTGAGATTAGACGGAAGAATAAATGTCTCTCTGTAAAGGACAGGATGCAGTTCAAAATTGTTTCCCTCACGCATAAATGCCCCAGCAATACTTGATGGAGAAAATGGTGAAAAAGACATTGACACGCCCCACTAGGACCATGCATTAATTCTCCCTGAATGTCCCTAGATTTAAACTGAAGAAAGCTGGGGGTAGTAGCTTCCCTGTCATCACTGCCCAGCTCTGGAACTCCCTACCCACCACCTTAAGTCCCGATCATTCCTTCATTAGCTTCAGGAAAAGCACCAAAAGCTGGCTCTTCGCTAAGGACTCCTGACTGGTATTCATTACCAACCAGATTACAACATAGCCCATGCCTGCACCAGATTGGCGTGATCACCACCCTCCGGAACACTACAACACTTGCAATCTTTGCATACTTTTGTAATTTAGCCTGCTTCCATCCATTGTTAAAGCACAATTCCCATATGTAACATGTAAACATTTAAGCTAACCTGTAAGGCGCCTAGATACCTCCGATTTTGGAACGCTATATACATAAACAAACAAATCATCTGACAGCTTTAAGAAGACACCAGAGGAGATTGCTGACAGTGCATCTGGATGGAGCTGTCTAGTTCTAGGAAGGCCTCAATACTGACCGAGTCCAATGGTGGAGAGCGGGAGGTCATCTTTGAGAGTGGAGTGACCAGACCCCTGCCCTATCTTTCCAGAGTGTCCTGAGATGCAGCTGGCTTTCCTGAAACTTAAACAGAGGCTTGCTATGTAAGTAGAACTGAGCCCTGGGAAATCAAAAGGTGGGTGAGTCTACTTGCCTTGAATCCTTTCCCTTTATAAGGGGTGGGGGTGGGGTGCTGTCCCCGACTTCTTTAAGGAAGAGGGGTGTCTTTGTTCTTAAATCAGTCAAACCTTTTTATCCAGCTTCCCCAACACAGGCCTTTCAGTAATCCAAATTCCCCAGAGCATTCCAATTTTACTGTCTAACTTCCCAACCTAGACCAAAGCAAGGGGAGGGGGCTCTGAAAAACAAAGCGATTAATCACCCTGTGTTTGTTTTAAACCAAAAGTGTGGGCGAAATTATAATTGCCATATGTATTTTTACTAATCTTGAAATCCTACTGCTACCCGTTTAAGCCTCCAGGAAAATCAAAATCACACATTACAGAAGTGCCTTTGTTATTGATCAGTGTAATTATTTTGTGAAGTGAAATTTGCAGAAAGTAAGAATTGTGTCTGTGTTCTTTTTTTAACTCACTTTTGTGATTTATTTATGCTGAGAGATGTTGATTGTGTTGTGCCACAGATAACATGGTGTTTTTCATATTTTCGTGCTAATTTCTGTTACTATTTAAATAAATACCAATATATTTCCCGTACACCGGCCTGGTTGTTGGCTCATTGTTAGCTCAGGAGAGAGGGATCCAAGGGGCATGATATGTGTCTGAGATGGGGCTAAAAAAAAAGAATCTGTTAGTTTGTCGCATAACCACTTGAGTGGTGAGGGAAGGTACTCGCTGTGTTGAGGGCGGCTTCTCAATAAACTGTTACAATACAAAAGGGTCCTAAAAAGGACCTGCCCTTTTGGGGACAGCTTCAAAGATACACTCATTGACCTTTGGGAGAGGCCAGCTTCTGTCCTAGCCCAAAATGCTATAATTCTGCCGACGTACAGGCCAGTAGCTTTTATCTTTTTTGATCACCCTGTTGTAGAATCATTAATGGCGATGTATCCAACTGAAGAGGATTCCCAATGTGTTTTCTGCCCTGCCTCAGACAGGAAGTCGAAGCACAATGCTGCCATGACCAAGAGTTTTTTTTTACTAATGTGGCACTGACTTTGCAGTCTATTAATGCAGCAACAGCTCTGGGTAGGTACCCTTATGCTGTGTGGCAGCTAGTAAAGAAATCCTTTGGCCACATGCTCCACAAGTGCCAACAGGTGGTGTAAAAGGTTGTGGCTGACTGCTTTGAATCATCCAGGCATATTAAACAGTTTAACATGGTCATTGTTAATTCTTTGGCAAGGAGATGGTAGTCGCAGGCAGGAGTTTTCATGTCTGGCTGCAGCTGTGAGGCTTTTCACTTGATGTCCGGGCCAGAATTGGGAACCTGCCATTCCAAGGGAATGAGCTCTTTGGCCACAAGGTGGCTCATACCTTGGAATAGTTAATAGAATTGAGACAGATCTACAGTTCCCTGCGTGTTTAGTCTAAACAGAAGCAGTTTTCACTGCAGAGCAGTAATGATCAGTTCTGGCGACCCAGCAAAAGCTTTATTTCAGCAGGGGGAGCCCTGCGAGAGGGCAGACCTTCAGAAAACCTGTGAGAGGCATGGGCCAGAAGATGACAGCTAGCAAGCTAGTGGCTTCTCAGGGGCTTTTGCCGTGGGAAAGCCTCTTAGATCTGTCCTTTCAGCACACTACTCCAGTGCTGGGCAAGTTTGGGACTTTGAGTGGACGACCTTGACCGGGATTGCCTTCTTTCGTTCGTGACTTTTTACTCTGGCTTCCCACCAAAACAGTGCATTGAAAACAGTTTTTTCCCAGGAAGATCTTCTTAGAGGTAGAGCATATGACCTAAAATTGGTCATAGAAGGGCCTGTAAAAGAACACTGCCTTTTACTGGAGAGATTTTCGAATCCCAAAGCGTGAGCCTGGAAAATTGCAGCCTATTCTAGATCTGAGGGGCCAGAACAAGTACACGTGAAAAGAATTTCAAAATGGTAATGCTGTCCCAGATCCTATGATCCATAGTGTCCCTGTCGAATGGTAGCTGGTTGGAGTCCCTGAACCTCCATGGCATGTATTTCATGTCCCAATCTTACCAGCTAACTAACGGTACCTTAGATTTGTGGCAAATGGCCACAATAAGCAATTGAAGGTGCTACGCTTGGGTTTAGCCCTTTGAATTAAAATCTGTGTGAAGGATCTTCACCAAGTTAGTGTTGGTGCTGCCGCCCACTTGCATCAGACAGATGTGGAGTGTACCCCCATTTCGGCGATTGGTAGGTAAGGTCTTCAAGCTGAGAAAGGATGCTGTTAGTACGTCCACAGACCACGTCTCTAAAGATCAAGGTGGGATTCTTGCTGATTATTAAAAAAAAATCAAACCTCGTACCAGCGATACAACTGCAAGTGTTTATGGATAAGATGAAGGCTTTCCCAATACCAGAGTGGTTCCAGGCGACAAGGAACCCACTGGCAAGTTTCATGCAAGGGTTTGTAATGGCAGCTCAGGTTACTGGGTCTGGTGGCTCCCTATAGGTCTCTGGCTCCTCAAGTGAGGCTTTGTATGGGGACATTGCAGTGGGAACTGAGGTTTAAATGATCCCGGGCGACAGGTTCCATCAAGGGCAAGCTGCCAGTGAAGACCACTCTGGTGCAGGATTCGAGGTTGTGGGACAAGGAGTATAACATCTTGGTGGTCAAGCCCCTTTTGTGCTCCCAGTCTTTTCACAGCAGGCGGTCATGAATGTATCCATTAATGGTTGGGGTGGCCACCTTAGAATTAAGGTCAGATGGAGAGGCAAGGTTGCATATCAATGTTCTGGAGCTGATGGCCATTCACCTCACCTTGCAGGCTTTTCAATCACAAAAACATAGTGTTCATCGTCAAAGACTCAGCAACAATGCTGCACTATGTGAACAAGTGCAGAGGAGTGGGCTCTTTCAAGTTGTGCAGAGAAACTTTGACCCTGTGGTTGTGGCTACTTGCCTAAGGCATTTCATTGCAGGCATTCCATCTGCTGGTGGGGGAGCAAAGATTTGTTGGATGCTCTCATGAGGCTGCAGACTGTGTACCGCACCAGATGGTTTTTGACCACATTTTTGAGAGGTGGGAACATCGACAAGTTTATATTTTGCGACCCACCCCAACTGGAAGTTCGGCAATGTCTGGTCCATAGTGGATCCGATGATTGGGGGCTATTGGCAATGCATTGTTGATACTTTGGGGCTTCAGGTGTACTTGCTGCTGCTGGTCCTCGGAATGTTCGGGGGAACAATGATCTTACCCCGGAGAAAGTACTAGCTGACCCCACACAACTTTAGCCAAGGAGCGTGTTATTGGATTACCAGTGATTTGCAGACCTGCTGAGTCTTGTAGAGTTTACCATTTAGACTCCTCCAGCCTTCAGCTTTACACCTGTCTTCTGAACACCTCACCTACCTGAGGAAGGCACTGGACCTCATAATGGAATTCTGGCAATAGAGCACAAGGAAACCGTTCCACAGCTGACTGTGCTTTTGCAGGTGGTGCAATCAACAGCAAATTGATCTTCTCCATCTTGATTGCTTCACAGGCTGGATCCGAGTAGGGACCTAAGCCATTACCTCAACGCAACTTCTTCTTAAATTGTTAGGTATTGCTCAGTGAATCTTTCAAAATCAAGCAATCTGCAGAGGAGATTATCTCCATTCAAAGAACACGATTATATACCTTAAGGGTTACGTTGGCATTGATGGCTATGATGCCTCTTCTACATTCTACAGATTCCAATATCTGGAAACGTGCTGGGGTTGGGACTGGCGGCGCAACATATACCCAGGATGCCTTCACTTCCAGAGGTGGCTGCAAGTACAACAAAGCTCCAGCAGGGCTAGGTGGCGCCATGCAAGCATGATTGAAAGATTCTGAAGTCCCAGCCTTGTGGGCTTGTCATTTCAAAGATATGAAATCCACAGTGGAGACTTCATATCCATCAGAACCAACATTGCCCATAAGGTATGTAGCTCATTCATTTTAATGCACTGGCAAAGTGTCCCAAGTAAGAATATGGAATAAACCCTTTGTATTTTATAAATAAACAAATATGGATTTAAAATGAAAAAAAGGAACAGGAAAGAATGGAAAAATATGGAGATTTTTTTTTTACTTTGTGATGCTGTCATGGTACAGTTCCATCGGGAAGAGCGAGTCTCGGGGTTGTCTGCTGCAAGAGGGATTTGACATGGCAAGCTGTTTAACTCTCTAGCCCACCTACGTGGAAGCAGGACATTTTGCTGTAGGGAAAGGCTAAAAAGAGTGGTGGTGATCACAGTACCCCCAGCAGTATTGTTCTAGAGTCTGGTGAGTAGAGACATCAAGGTCAAATACTCTGGTATAAAGAGCAGTGTTTTCCAGGTGTCTAAATCTGTGTATATGGCAGCCAGACCACTGTCGAAACAGCCTCTGAATTTTTGGAGTGATGTCTACAAATCTCTAGGTCATCTCGGCCGCTGCTGTGGTTGATTTCTCGAGTACATTAGCAAGCACTTATTTGCTCCAGTTAAGGAGTCAATTGTGGTCACCTTCTCAATGGAGGTTTGAGAAACCTCTCCTCTCCACTTCCAAAGCTGGAGGTGTATAGGAGTTTGTGTCATGACTGCAGCAGTCTAGAAGTAGTAGGCAAAGGCAAACGGCAACAGTGGCCTTCTCCATTTCGCCTGTCTTTATTTGCGGCTCCACACGCTCTGGTCCCTCTTCTCTAATGGTCATAAGTCGAACAATCTTGCAGTGCCCGCATTGGTGACTTACATCAACGAGACAGTGCCATGACAGCTTCTCCTGTGCCACAAGACCAGAGAATTTTTTCTCAAGTATCCAGGCACGGGATCACTTTGATGGCTTTTATGTCTTACAATCTCCTTGCCAGTCCGGACCGAGATCCACAGCTACGTGTACTCTGTGTGGCCTGTTGATGTTTTCTTTGCTATTTCCATCGTTGGATCAATTCTAGTTCTCTTGAGGCAGAACAGTTTTCCTCTGTGTTCCTTGGCGTGCAAAACAAGACAGCAGGCTTGGCCCTCGTACATATAATCAATCCACAAGGACACACCTGATCTTTGAGTTTAGCAGGTAGCAGGGACTCTTCGCCAACAAGGAATGTATTTGAAAGTGGTACACTTGTCTTTTATGTTAGAAAGAGGTGAATTGGATGGTTTGTCAGCCTCTCTGTGTGTGAGACAACGTGACTTTTACATTCCAGGGAGATTTGGAGCAGCCCTAAAGTGGTACTACTTAACCTCCATCAAGCCCCAACATACATATCGCAATCTATTTTCAAACCCCAAACTTCACAAGAGCCCCTGTTTGAATTTTTAGTAGCAAGGCTTATTGTTCAGGCTGTACTTTGTTGAAAATGGTGTACCGGGTTAGATGACTGCACAGCAGAGATGCAGAATCACTAAACAAATTGTGCCTTAGCAGATCAACTCGCATAACCATTTATTCGAATACACATGTATATTTTAGCAAAACTAAGTCTAATCAAGAGACATCCTAAAGTTGAAACTATTTTTATAACAATAGCAAACATTGGTTTACATTATACATCCTGTAATTTGCCCAACCAAAAGGTTCTCATGGGCGCTCTCCACCATTGTAAGTCTCTCATAGGTCTCTTGTAATTCTATCTTTAAAGCAGTGCAGGGTCAGTTGTGGGTACCTCCACAGTGTGTCGGCTTGGTCTTGTACTGATGAGAAGTGCTTGTCGTCTATAATATTGATGGTATCATTTCTACAGTCACTGCAAATTCCTGGTAATCCTCTATGCCCAGTTTTCATACAAAAATAGGGCAAATGCCTTTTATGTACTATAAGAGGCTCCTCGTGGCACCAACGTTCCCAAATCAAATGATGTACTTTTCAGTTACTTATACAAGCTGACTACACAAATCTTTACCTGCTGTACAGCGTACAGACTGCATTGTTCACTGTCAAAAGGGCATCCCCCAATATATGTGAATCACCCGTTAGGCAACACCTAGGCTCAGAAGAGATGTTGTCACCCTAAAGGGTGCGCTCATCAGGGCTGGCCTCTATCCAGAGGAAAGGCCACAGGCTTAACAATCTTGAAAGGGCACCCAACAGATAGCACTTCAAGGGGGAGGGTGGGTGCCAGAAGACAAAACTTCTTATCCTGAGCAGGCATACAACATCAAGAATCGGGAAGGCTCTCGTAGGTACAAGGGCATCACTCAGCAAGAGAGACTGGATCTGTCAAAGCAAGTATTACGTCAATGTTGTCTCTTAAAGGCTTATGCAAAGTGTACACAAATGTTCCTGCCTCAACTTCAAGGTGCTGATGTTTGAAAACGAGCAAAATGGATGCTAGTTAACAGGGCACACAGCAAGCTGGTGCAATTGCCAGTTCCGGTGTGGGTTGTAAAATAAAGGTACGTTGAAAATCGTGCAAACAAGGCAGATAATTGCACAGGAAACGTTGCCAAGGGATTTTCCCTGGTAAGAAAATAGGAACAGTTAATATTGTATCCTTTAAATGTACAGTTCAGAAATTGACGAAAGGACAGGTGTCATCCCACAGTCATCACCATCTTCTGTCAGTTTGGGGTGTGTTACTAATACTTGTTAACACCTTTCGCCCAGCACTCATTGTCTGTTATGTGAAATACATTACTATGATAACTAGGTGTGAACATGTTTGTAGCAGTTGGTATTTTTATTGTGCACTGACCTAAAGTGACATCTTATGTCACTTGCCCATTGTGGGGTAAAGTACAATTGAATGTTATATTTACACTAAATTTAAAACCACATGTTTTCTTGGTTTCTCAGCAGGAAACTATTTATTTAAATGCTTTGTTTAATTTGGATTCCATGCTCAATACTCTTATTTTGAATTGAGCAGCAAAGCGCTCATAGCTTAGTTTAAACCTGCTGTGTTCCGCAGAGACATGGAGGTAAACGCCTCGATGCCTTTGGGAAAAAAATCATTACCACCGAAGCCACGACTATCTGCGAACGCAATGGCCATTCTTGCACGATATGATCGCGAGTTATGGTACAAGCTCAGCCTCATCCTGGGGTTTCTGCCAGGTGACAAGAAGCAGGAAGCTATGGAGATCTTCCATGAGTGCGAATTGGCATCAGACCATGCCATCATGGTATCAGTGGATATCGCCAACACTGGATATCGGCAGCTTGGTATAGGAGCGGTCCTTCGCAGACAAGGGTGGTTCAAGGCCACATACTTTCGACCCAATATCCAATCCCAGTCGTGGACATGCCTTTCGACAGCAAAGACCTATTCGGGAAAAAGGGTGCATGGGGCTTTGCAATCTATTAAGACTGATACTGAGACGACTCGCTCTCTGGGCACTGTAAAGCAAAGGCGCCAGTCTTTTTGCTCTGGAAAAGGGTGTAATGGTAGAGCTTTGCGGGACAACCACTCCACAAACCAGTCATCGTCTTCCTACAAGTCACTGTACTCCTCAGGGAGACCAGTACATGAAGAAGCCAAGTCCTGCAGGGGTTCTCAGCACTGCCGTGGCTCATCCCAGTCTAGGGGCCAGTCCAGCAAGCAACCATGACCAGCTCAGGGCGTGATCCTCCCGCTTCAGCTCCCCAGTTGTAGGACGAATGTCAAGATTCGTCATGGAATGGAAAAACATTACGTCTGATGGATGGGTGATATTCTTTCTCCAGCAGGGTCACTCACTGGAGTTTGTATGCTTTCCACTGGACATTCCACCCGCAAGCCGGAGAAGCTACGGCACCTCGTGCTGCAGGTAGTGCACACACTGCTAGAAAAAGGAGCAGTGGCGAGGGTGTCAAAGGACGAATTGGCCACAGGGGTCTACTCCTGCTACTTCCTGGTAAGACAAAAGGCACTGCACAAGAATTGAGGGGTTATAGGCCATTATTAGATATAAAGGTGCTCAACAAATTACTAAAGGTACAAACGTTCCGTATGGTGATGCTGCAACAGGTACTGTCCAAGCTGCAACAAGGAGATTTCTTGGCGTTCCTCAACCTCGAGAACATTTATTTTCACAACCCTATTTTCTGCTCCCACCAGCGCTACCTTCACTTCGTGGTGGCAGGAGTACACAATGTGGGATATATTGACCCACTCAACAGCATTACCTTACATCACTGAGCACCTGTGCGCAAGAAACAGTAACCTGGCTGCACTGGCTCCTGTGCGCACCAGGGCCTCAAAACTGCTTTTGGCAGCAACAACAGAAAAATGGCTGCACCATTTTTCCTCACACACTTCGGGAAAAATGGAACAAGGGGGCACACTGGAAAATATGCCAGTGTGTTCTGAAACATATATGGAATCAAGTGAAAAAGAAAGCCTGCCATTGCTGCAAAAGCCAAAATCCCCTTCAAAATGAAACCGTTTTCACCCTTTCAAAATGCTGCTTTGATGCCAATTTCATCGGTCATTCTTAAACCACTGTAAGTAAAAAGGCCTAGTTAAAACCAACTCTCAGAGAAATCAAAAGCAACTTCAATTTCACTCGCACGGTAAACACGTGTTTATTTCTTGACAAAATGTATCCAGGCGCAGAAGTTCAAAGAGACTTTTTACCCTCTGAGCTAGGTCAAGGTATATCTATACTTTAGATAAGAGTCCTGCTGCAAGGAAAATGTCTACAGCTTCCAGGACAGTGGAAATCTGAGGAGCTGCAAACCGAATAAAAGTAAGAAATTAAACAGTTTAAAACACATAGTCTGGAGTTGTAAGCTCTCAGAAACCTGTAATTCCAGTTGCCAGCTATGAAACTCATCCTAGGAAGGGAGATGCACCCTAAATCCAGGATACTTAGGTGCGAAGTACCAGCTTGAAAAACGTTGAATGGGATAGGACAATGACAGTTCACATGCTCATCAGACATTCATCTTTGCTCCAGGCTGAGACAAAAGCAGTCCTGGGACACTCACCTGTCAAGTGTGAAGGGCAATAAAACCTTCAATTCAGAGAGAGGCCCCCCATCCTGCTTGGAAGAAGCTGCCAGTTGGTGTTAGCTGGGAAGAATAAAATGACAGACAATGACCCCCATTTGTCTTAAGACTATTTTATAAAGAACTTTAAAAAGACATATCTCGGCTGTCAAAATTGGTAAAAATGTGGAATTTCCACAGCGTAAAAATGGAATTGTGGGCTGTGTTTGAAAACTTGGTAAAATGTTGTGACACACTCTGGACCGAAATGGTGATTTATGTTGTATTGCCAGAAATGCATCCATGTTGCAAATATCAAATTTTGTACATACATCCCAGGGGACGATTCCCATCTGTGTATAAAATTGGGGCATTGTGGGCCAAATATTTAATGTGTAAAATTACCAAAATGTATCAGAAAGGTGAAACAAGGTTGCACAGACTGGAGGTTTGGACCAATCTCTGTTGCACAAAATATGTAACCTGTGTATTTGATTTACTAAGAGGTGGCAACTGCATAAATATCTGTTTTTGGCAAAATCGAATTTCCAGTAAAGGAAATGTGGGAGTTTCTTGATACAGTAAAAATCACCTCATAAACATGACGTCACTTTTCTGATATCCAACCAATTGTGAGCAAGGCGGAGACTATGCCCTTGCCCAATCTTATTGTTAGGGGTGTGGGTAGTGAATCCTGCCCCTGTCATATACTGTAATGATGTCATCTGGCATTATAAAAAAGGGCCCCTGACTAGCACTCAGGACCCACACTGATTCCTGATTCCTACATCGGCATCCTGTTCCTGTCTGTATCTTGCATCTATCCATCTAAACTCCAGATCCCAAACACAAGGCCAAGCAATTGCTGATCTTGCTTCAGCTAGGCCTCAATTCTAAAATAATCCCCATGACCAAGAGAAGCGCTGTGGTGTTTTGGGGAAGCATCCTGAATTTACCTGGCTTGCCTGCCACTCACTGCGGCCATCCTGCTATCCTGATGCCCTATAGTATCCAGTAACCAGAACTACCAGTCCAGAAGAACTATCCTTTGGTATCCAGTCCCTGCCCTGTTGACTCTGCCCTGCTGAGTTTGTTCAGCCGCCCGTGTTAGACCAGATCCGTGTGGTGATCCAGAGTGCTGACTGTCCAAAACCCAAACTAAAAGTGGACTGGGAGCATCAATAGGAACCATAGAAACATAGTAAACCTTGCCTTGCTTTGTTCCATCCCAATCTCTAAGTCATTCAATCCGTATCCTGATAACTGTAATATTGTCACAATCATTCTTGAAACCCTCCTTTGATTCCTTGTGCTAGCGTCAATATCTTTAATAATGTTGTCTTGTGAAATCGTAAACCCTTAGTTCTCCCTCGGGTAATTAGAATGGGTCCGCCAGGGCAGGCGCGGAGGTGCTGGGTTGAGTCTGCGGATCAACCCCACAGCTTACTGTGTCTCAAGCTGGTAGCCTAGCCTGAATGCCCTTGTGTAAATTAAAACTGTCCTTGTCAAAATTGATTTCTGTTCCTTTTTCGTGCCTTTATTTTTCCAAATACGCGCCTCATTCTATCTTGCATAACTCACTGAATTTAACAGCTAGAGACCTCATTTCACTTTCATATTGTACCTCTGATCCATAGCTACACCTCCACCCAAAACGGCATCCAGAATTACAATATTTCACCCGTTTTTATTAAAAACCGTTTGGTTAATTGCAGGTGGGAATGAGCATTTTTGCAAAGTTTTACACGTGTTATTTTTACTATCGATTGTTTTAAACCTTCCATTAATTTTCGAATTGTATGCTTTTGCTCAATCTATTGCTTATGATTGCTTGTAACTTTCCAGTGTTGCTCCCGTAGAGAATTGTACTGATTTAGGGATTTTTACACACATTCATTGTTTTCTTCAGCCATTTCCGAGTGTCACTTTAACATTGCAAGGGTTTCAGATCCGTTTTTCTCTCTTGTTTGGGGAGGAAAGTCGGATTTCTATTTTGTTTATTTGTCATTCCTGGTTACATGCTGATTCTGTTTATCCACTTAAAGTTGATTATTTGTGGGATGAGGGAAGGGGGAAATTCTAACTTCAGTGCTATTTTACCTAAAATCAAAAGTGGTGCTATTCCCTGGTGTTTTGTAGTTGTGTCAATAGAAGGTTAGACTAAGTGCATTTCTTACATTCATATTATTCTTATCACCCCATTGGTGATTGCTGCCCATATATTAAAACATGTGTGATTTTCTTGAGTTTCTAAATAAATGTTACCTTTACCTACCTGCCTGGTTCCTGGTCCACCGTAACCCGGGTTATTTGAATAAGGGTTGTGATATAAATGGTGTATCTCTCAAATATTGAACAGCAAGACAGGCGCTCTACCTCGGAGCAAGGCTCAACACCCATCCTGCACCGTCAGACACTTGGGCCAGCGGGTGACAGCTCTTCTGGCGAAGGTGTGCTGCCTCTGCATTGCCCAGATGGCCCTAGTCCGCAATTACAAGTCTTTGCTTTGGATGATGCCATTGTGCATTCTTTTGATCACGCACGGCAGGCTGCGCATGTGGCCAGTGCTGAAGTTGCTGGACGCAGGCAAGGGGAACCAGGTCCCCACAGCTATCCAAGGAAGCTCAGGCACCCTGGCATTGGGCATTGCAGCACCAAATGTTTCTCATTCCCCTCCATCAACTGTGGATTCCGAATACCTTAGCGGACTCCCTCAGCAGGGAGTTGCGCTCGTGCCCCGAGTGGGAGCTACACAAGGATGAATGTCACCTGTTGTTCCAGACGTGGGGCACACTGGAGATCAACCTTTTTGCCAACTAAGACAACAGGCGTGCAAGAGTTTCACCAGCCAATTTCACTCATCCGGAGAGCTTGGATGACACCTTTGCATTTCCATGGGAAGGGAAGTGCCTTATGCATTTCTCTCGATTCCGCTTTTGCCTCGAGTCATCCACACCTTCAGACTATATTGTTGCAATCTGATATTAGTGGCCCTTGCGTGGCAGGACAGTTTTGCTACTCCGACCTCCTTGCCCTCTCGTCAGCTGCTCCTATCAAGTTGAATCCACATCAGGTTCTCCTGTCCAGTGCTGCATCATGACCCGGCCTCACTCAATCTAACGGCCTGGTTCCGGTGTTCCTAGAATTTGGATCCTTGTCCCGTCCACAAAACTGCGAAGAGGTCCTGGCCCGAGCAAGAGCTCCATCCACTTCGAAGGGCTACAAGAGCAAGTGAAAACGCTCCCAGATGTGGTGCAGGAGCCATGAGTTGCGGCCTCGGGCCGTCCAACCTCAAGACAGTTTGCCTTCTTTGTTATCTCTGGCTTGGTCGGGCTTAATGTATTCTTCGATCAAAGTACACCTGGCTGCATTCTCCAGATACAACCGTTCCACGTTTGTGTCATCCCTTTGATCTCACTGGCTAGTGAAGGAGTTCTTACGTGGGCTGTTCCGGTCCTTTACACCCGTCCGCTGCTCAGATCCAGCGTGGGACCTGAATCTGCTGCTGGCAAAGCTCGTGAAACCCCCCTTTGAGCCTATGCACCGGGCATCCATCAAGCATCTTTCCTGGAAAGACCGCTTTCTTGTGTTGGCCGTACCATCGGCCAGACGAGTGGGTGAAATCCAGGCATTTTCCTGCAAACCGCCTTATTTGACATTTCACAAGGAGAAGGCAATCCAGCATACTAACCCAACATTTATGCCTAAGGTGCCGTCCTCCTTCCATCTCAATCAACCAGTGGTTTTGCCAGTGTTCTTCGGCATCCCGACTTCTCCACGTTGGATGTGGTGCATGCCCTCAAGTACTATGTGGCGCGTACAAAGTCTTTCCATTCTGTGTATCAATTGTTTGTCTCTTTTGGACCTACTGGGTCCAGAGAAGGCTATATCGAAGTCTTCCATTTGAAAGTGGATTGCAGCCTGCATTTCCTTCTGCCATTAACAGGCCAGCAGACTGCTTTGACGCAGGCCCCGGGCTCACTCCACCAGAGCGGTGACTGCTACCACTGCCTTCCTCTTTGGGATCTCGCTGTCTGTCATCTGCCTGTCTGTCATCTGCTGTGCAGCCACCTGAAGATCGGTGCATACATTCACCAGGTTCTACTGTGTCGATAGAGATTCTGCAGGAGAGTCTAGAGTTCGCCAGTCAGTTCTGCAGAACCTTTTTGCATGAGGTTAATAAGTCCCCAGTGGTTGTTGTACTTGGAGCTTGCCTCCGCCCGTTTGTATTGTTTATTAACACTGCTTTGTAATGTATTCACAGCACGTGAATCTATGGAAGATCCAACGCTGGAGAAGGAATAAGTTACTTACCTGTAACTCGTGTTCTTCAGCATTGGTATCTTTCATAGATTCACATGCGACCCTCCCACCTACCCCACATGGCTCATCTTTTGGCTCTTACTGCCACTCACGTGCACTTGCCAAATCTGAAGATGGCCGACAGTGGAGGTGTTAAGGAAGGTGCTCCTATTGGCTGTGGGCAGTATGCCCCGAAATGACTGTACTAGAGCACAAAAGTGACTGAAAATGTTCAGTTTAAGTTTAAACTGCTCTGTTACCAAGGATTTCCGGCCTGACGACCGGGCACATTCACAGCATGTAAATCTATGAAAGATATCAATTAAGGGAAATTAAGCTGGGGCTTTTTTTTCCAGCCTCACTGAACAAATGAGACCTGTAGGTAGCTGAAGATACACCATTTGCTCCCTCTGCTGCAGGCTGTGCATCCCCCAGCTTGTGTGTGTTCCAGGCCCCGTCACTATCATGGGCAATTTCCCCTGCAGCCAAGAACACTACAGAGAATCTTCCTAGAGTATAGTTCTGAAAATGTCCTGACATTTTTCTTCAAAGAGGAACCCTTCCCTGTGCCGCAGAAGCTGCCTGCTGACACAGGGCATAGAATGGTGAGGGTTACCATTAGTCTGTGGCAAGAGCCATGCGCCTTCTCTTGCCTTTAGGGTGTATAATCATGCCTGTTCCCATAGCATCCAAGCTGAGCCATTTCCGCAGCTTTTCAAGCACAGCATACGTTTTCTTAGCAATTGCTTACATACTTTCTGTGCTGGATTAAATGGTAAAGGATCTCTTAATATCAAAATTCGTAATCCTTAATTTCAGACTAGCCTTGCTCCCTTTTTATGCAGCATGTGTTCTTTTTAGCGATCAGCATTTTCAGAGTCCTGATATTAAGCTCTTGTGCATCTTCGTTAGCCTAACCTGCATGTGTGGCATGGCAAGGCAAATATTGTGCCTCTGCAGTGCTGCACACACAGAGCACCAAACACACAGGTTCTGAGTACTTCTGCATGACCCTCCTGTGCTGGGGGAAAATGGGATAGGATACAAGTGACTGCTGCAGCTCTGCAGTCTGGAATACACGCAAGGACTCAGCCATGTTTTTCTCTTGTGTTACAGAGGTGGTGGGCAATACATTGGACCCTGAACATGGTGTGCTTGCCATGATGAGAATAAATCTGCTTCCATTGTTCTTCTTTGGGGTCTCCACATTGAAAACAGCTGGGTACAACTTGTAATTTAAGCGCTGCGGTAAACTGCGGATGTATGAGATAGAAAGTCCTTAGCTTTGTGGGTCTTAAGACATCACTATATTTTCCTTTTTTACTACTGATTTATTTGGTTGCCAACTACTCTGCGACCTTTGAACCTCAGAGACTCGACAGGACTGCATTTCTGATGTGTACTACCAGAAAGTTTAGTGGGAAACTTCAGTGGTATAGGTTCTCCAAGACACCCCCTTTAAGGTACCCTTGCCTGGCCTCGTTTTGGCTCGTCTCTACTTTTTGGGCAACAGCTTTGCTGTTGTAACTGCGTGTGATGCTTACCAACCATCACACTGTAATAAAGTAGCCGCAACACCTAGTAGACAGTGTTTCTGTGCTCCAAGCTCAAGCACGGTTCAAGAGTTTCAATTGACTTTCCTTGTTGCACCCAGGGCCTTCCCTCTCGCGTCTCCCTTGGAATGTTTCCCTTGCCCAGAGGTCCGTTATCCCAGGTTAGTGCTACGAGACCGTGACCCCTACAGTGTCCGTTCTTCGTATACACGAGATGATGATACTAAGTGCAGGCTATATTCCCTTCCCCGGGGATTTTCTGACTTGTCCTACTATAACCAAGGCTACTGTTCTAATGGAAGGTGGGTGTGTGCCTTGAACTTGCTCGGGTTTTATCAGGCTGGGTTGTTCATCCCAGTCACCACTGCTCCTCTAATCTGTCTACTCCTCCTTCCACATAACCCTCTCGTCAACCCTTCATCCCTCCCCTGTTTCACTCCTCATATTCCCCTGCCTCCACCCTTTATTATTTCTCCTCCCACTCTGACTTCGCTCCTTTCACTACTACACTCCTCCGCTCACTAATAAACTCCTGCCACCACTGCTACACTCTTGCCACCACTAGTGCTAATCTCCTCCCACTGATCCTACTACTATACTACTACTACTCTTCTCCCACTGCTTAACAATCTCCGCCACAAGCCTTCCTTCCTTCCTTCCTCCCACCCTCCCTCCTCCCTTCCTTCCTCCCTCCCACCCTCCCTCCCACCCTCCCTTCCTTCCTCCCTCCCACCCACCCTCCCTTCCTTCCTCCCACCCTCCCTCCCACCCTCCTTCCTTCCTTCTTTCCTCCCTCCCACCCTCCCTTCCTTCCTTCTTTCCTCCCTCCCACCCTCCCTTCCTTCCTTCTTTCCTCCCTCCCACCCTCCCTTCCTTCCTTCTTTCCTCCCTCCCACCCTCCCTTCCTTCCTTCTTTCCTCCCTCCCACCCTCCCTTCCTTCCTTCTTTCCTCCCTCCCACCCCTCCCTTCCTTCCTTCTTTCCTCCCTCCCACCCTCCCTTCCTTCCTTCTTTCCTCCCTCCCACCCCCCCTTCCTTCCTTCTTTCCTCCCTCCCTCCCTCCACCCTCCCTTCCTTCCTTCTTTCCTCCCTCCCACCCTTCCTTCTTTCCTCACTCCCTCCCACCCTTCCTTCTTTCCTCCCTCCCTCCCACCCTTCCTTCTTTCCTCCCTCCCTTCTTCTTTCCTCCCTCCCTCCCACCCTTCCTTCTTTCCTCCCTCCCTCCCACCCTTCCTTCTTTCCTCCCTCCCTCCCACCCTTCCTTCTTTCCTCCCTCCCTCCCACCCTTCCTTCTTTCCTCCCTTCCTTCTTTCCTCCCTCCCTTCCTTCTTTCCTCCCTCCCACCCTCCCTTCCTTCCTTCTTTCCTCCCTCCCACCCTCCCTTCCTTCCTTCTTTCCTCCCTCCCTCCCACCCTCCCTTCCTTCCTTCTTTCCTCCCTCCCTTCCTTCTTTCCTCCCTCCCACCCTCCCTTCCTCCCTCCCACCCTCCCTTCCTTCCTTCTTTCCTCCCTCCCACCCGCCCATCCCTTGCTTCTTTCCTCCCTCCCACCCGCCCTTCCTTGCTTCTTTCCTCCCTCCCACCCTCCCTTCCTTGCTTCTTTCCTCCCTCCCACCCTCCCTTCCTTGCTTCTTTCCTCCCTCCCACCCTCCCTTCCTTGCTTCTTTCCTCCCTCCCACCCTCCCTTCCTTGCTTCTTTCCTCCCTCCCACCCTCCCTTCCTTCCTTCTTTCCTCCCTCCCACCCTCCCTTCCTTCCTTCTTTCCTCCCTCCCACCCTCCCTTCCTTCCTTCCTTTCTTTCCTCCCTTCCACCCTCCCTTCCTTCCTTCTTTCCTCCCTCCCACCCTCCCTTCCTTCCTTCTTTCCTCCCTTCCACCCTCCCTTCCTTCCTTTTTTCCTCCCTCCCACCCTCCCTTCCTTCCTTTTTTCCTCCCTCCCACCCTCCCTTCCTTCCTTCTTTCCTCCCTCCCACCCTCCCTTCCTTCCTTCTTTCCTCCCTCCCACCCTCCCTTCCTTCCTTCTTTCCTCCCTCCCACCCTCCCTTCCTTCCTTCTTTCCTCCCTCCCACCCTCCCTTCCTTCCTTCTTTCCTCCCTCCCACCCTCCCTTCCTTCCTTCTTTCCTCCCTCCCACCCTCCCTTCCTTCCTTCTTTCCTCCCTCCCACCCTCCCTTCCTTCCTTCTTTCCTCCCTCCCACCC